>NC_056517.1:40592400-40595880 GCF_014905685.2 Nematolebias whitei
CTGAAATATATGAAAGTTTCATTTTTATCATTACATTATGGAAAATAATGACCTTTATCACAATATGCAAATTTTTTGAGAAGGACCTGTATAAATCTGTAATGCCACGAGACATCCAGCCCCTTCCTGTTCCTGATCTCGTGTTTTGTACCAGACCGGTCGGCGCTGTAAACTGTAACCTTCTCCTGCCTTGATTTTAATACAATTGGTAAAACCTAATTCAAGTTCCTTGATTTATTGATAGGTGAGTTGCCACTTATGAGGGAGGTCCGAGCTGGGGGACAGCATGAGCTGGGGGCGGACCTGCAGTCCAATAAGGCCTGAAGCCCACAGCAACAGCTAGCTGCAGTAGCTTGGGGCCCGCAATCAGCTCTTGTTGTAATAAGTTGCTACATCTCTGTACATCACCCTTGTGCTTAAAAATGACCACCAGCACACTTCTCCTCCATTCCTCAGGAATTTTCTCACCCTCAAATATGCCATTGAATATTTGAGACAAAAACTTCACTGCCATCTCTCCAAGACATTTCCAAACCTCCACTGGTACATCATCAGGTCCTACTGCCTTCCTCTTCTTCTTTCTTTTGAGAGCTTTCCAGACTTCACCCTCGCTAATCTTTCCCACTTCCTGGTCCACATCTGACATGGTTGAGTCAGGTCCTCTGAATGGATTTTTCTTTGTTGAAATGTTTCGTCTTTTATCCAAAAGACTTCTTCAGTCTAAAGAACCAGACACAACCATCCGATGCTGTCTGACCACACTTTTCCCTGCCACAACCTTACAGTCTCCAATCTCCCTCAGGTTTCCTCTTTTACACAGAATATAGTCTACCGGCATACTCCTTCCTCCATTCTTATAGGTCACTCTATGTTCTTCCCTCTTTTGGAAATAGGTATTGACTACAGCCATTTCCATTCTCTTGGCAAAATCCACCACCATCTGTCCTTCCTAGTTTCTTTCCTGGATACCAAACCTACCCATCACTTCCTCATTCCCTCCGTTTCCTTCACCAACATGTCCTTCAGGTCTGCTTAGATCACCACCCATCAACCCACTGATGCACACTTTAAGAAATACCTCTGTTTGCATTGCGACGGATGGTCTTGGTTGTTGTATGGTATCGACTTGGAGATGACTCCGCATGATTTGGACGAGAGGAGGAGCATGTTTCTGCTGAATCAACATCAGACTGAAAGAGACAGAACATGGTTGTACAGTTGGTTTCATTTGACAGAACATTGTGTTTGTGTCCCACCTTGGTGAAGATGTCCCGAACGTCTCTTATTGGCTGCCTGTTTCTCTTCTTCAGCGTCTCGTTGTAGTTGTCCAGCCTCTTCCTTACCGTGGCAGCTTGGTGTCGCGTCAGCGTAGACAGTACCGCATCAGCTGGCGGTGGACCTGCCTCTGTTGATGAAGAACCCATCACCAGGGAAGATAATCCTGCTTCTGTCAGCCATACCTCCTCCAGCTCCACCTCTGCATGACACAAAGATGTGAGAAGTTGGAGAGAAAGACCACGTCTCACTTTGCTGTCCCTTTGACCCACCATCTATACTCTTCCTTTCCTCCTCTTCCTCCTCCTCTTCTCCTTCCCTCTCTTCCTCAATGCTCTCCACCTCTCTCCAGTATGTTTCCATGGTGACGTGTTGGGGGTAAGAGGTCACTGTGTGAAGTGGACAGGGTCTGGAGGATGTGGGCAGGGAAGTGTTTGAAGATGACAACATCCTGTCGAGACAGGAAGAAGATCCTGTCAGCTAATTAGTATTTGCTCGTTTCATTCCTGATTTTCACTTTTCAACTCAGATTTGGAAACACATGAAAACATATCAGAATATTTGTCTCAGTCAGTTCTGTTTTTTGGTAGCAGAACATTAAATAACGTAAAATTCAGTAAAAACAATGAAAAAAGTCCCCAAGTGGTAAAAACGAGTCTTCGTCGAAGCTCCGTAACTTCACAGTAGAAACAGCATTTAAAGTTTAGATGGATCATAATTAGATTCAATCAGTCACATGACCTACAGCCACAACTGGGAGGTGTGATGTTTCATCCGTGGCTCCTCATCAGTGTTCAGAGCTGCTGAGCCCAAGTTTAGCTAACATTAAATATTGATCAGTTGTTTGACAGGAAGTCAGCTCCCTCCAGTTATTGATCAGTGTATGTGTGTGTGTGTGTGTGTGTGGTGGGAACCTCAAGCTAATGGTTTGTGTTCCCAGGGGAGGACAGAGTGGGGCACACTGACTGATGTTTGCTGGTGCTCCTTGTGTCCATTAGGAGGAAATGGACACTGTCCACTCATCAGAGATAAGTGTTTTCACTCCGGTTGTCAGATAGTAATCTGACCTGGTTATTCTTCCAGCTTAGAGTCGTTAAATCTATAAACACAAAGTTCTGCAGCTTTGGTCCCAGTTTCTGTTTTGAGACTGGGTGTTCTTTGGGTCTATGTGGAAAAGGATTTGGATTGTTGAGTTCTGTTGTGGACCTTCTTGTGTCAACTTCAAGTTAAAGTCTGACAGCTCTGTGTGGACAGACCTCTTTACTTCCACCTGAGCAACAAACATCACATCAGGAGTGATGGAGCTGAGGTTTAAGTAGGGCACATCAGCCCAGTAGGTCTCTTCAGTTTAGGTCCTAAGATGGAAAAGTTTAAGGGTTCCAGTTGGATGCTTTTATAAAAGAAGACCAGAACCAAAATCACAAAGAATACCACCGAAACCAGCAAAACGGACCATTAAAAACACTTGGGGACACTACAATATTGTAGAAGAAAATATCCCACAGAGTTTCTAAAACTGACTAAAAGGTCTCTAGAACCAGAATCAGAGGCTTGAATTGCATCTCGGTTGCTTTCACCTTACAGGATCCATTACCATCATCTCAGTAGGTCCAATCAGATGTTTGCGTTTTGTCATGGTCCACAACAGAGGACGATTTGGTGGTTTCTGTCTGACCCCACTGATAGTTTTTAGTTTGTTATTTAACTTAAAAGATGAGTTTATCTTATTAGGAGATGGGGTTTAACTTACTGGTGGTCTTTTGTTCCACACTGGTTTGTCGTCATATTTATTATCTGCATCGTTTTTATGTCTATATTCTGATTTACCTCATTTTGTATTTTGCTTTGTGTGTTACCTGTTGTTCTGTCTGTACAGCACTTTGGTTGGCTTTGTCGCTGTTTTAAGTGCTCTATAAATAAAATGGTATGGTATTTAATTTATTTATTTAATCTTTATTTAACCAGGAAATAACACATCTCTTTTGCAAGGGAGGCCTGGGCCTGAAAGCAGCCTAACATGCATGTTTTTGTCTGAAGCACAACTGCTCTGATCTGCTTCAATAACTTTTTATATACTGTATTTTATGGTTCCCTGAAATGTCCTCACTAACCAGATCCAACTGTAAGAGTCACATCCAGATATAAAGTTCAGATCCATATGTAAAGATCACATCCAGATGTGAAGTGCACATCCATATGTAAAGT
>NC_056517.1:40595890-40599179 GCF_014905685.2 Nematolebias whitei
AGATGTAAAAGTAAAGTCCAGTTGTAAATATCCAATCCAGATGTAAATATCAAATCCAGATGTAAAGATCAGATCCAGGTGTAAAGTTTACATCCAGATTTAAAGTTCAAATCCAGCTGTAAGATTCACATCCAGATGTGAAGTTCACATCCAGACGTAAAAGTAAAATCCAGTTGTAAATATCCAGTCCAGATGTAAATATCATATCCAGATGTAAATATCAAATCCAGATGTAAAGATCAAATCCAGGTGTAAAGTTCAGACCCAGCTGTAACGTTCAGATCCAGATGTAAAAGTAAAATCCAATTGTAAAGATCACATCCAGATGTACATTTCCTGTTTCAGTTGGATGGAGAGTTGAATTTTACAGATTGTGTTTGAATTTTAGAGCAACTCTATTTTGAAGAGAACCTCTGTGCCTTCAGCAGGAGCAGAATTTAGGATCGGCAACAGCGCCAACTGTTCTTCACCAGAACCAACACCACAAACACAGTCTCAGCCTGATATTAGAACAGGGCAGCTGCAGGCCCAGAAATCTGAATCCATACCACTGGATTTAGCTTGCTGTGGATTTACTGGTTTATCCGAGTCTGTTCAGAGGTATAAATCAGATTCATTCTAACAGCTGATCAGAACCACAACAACTTCAATTTAAATGAAACATCTGGATCTGCCTCGATGATAATCTATGATCAAAAAGAGAAAAAACGTGAACTCACCTCTGAATGGATCAGCAGCTGATGGACTCTGAGATGAGAAGTGGGGAGGGGAGGGGAAGAAAAGGGAGGAGCTGCAGGAGCTTCAGGTTCAGACCAGAGTCCTGGGACTAGAAGGAACATGGACCACTTAGGACTGGGACTTCAGCTAAGACTAGAGCTGTTTCTTTAGAAGCAACAAATGTTGGGCTGGGCGGGTGTGTGTGTGTGTGTGTGTGTGGGGGGGGGGGGTTCTACAGTTGTTGGACTGTTGTGGTTTAGTTGGGTTTTGCAGATGAGGGCCTGATGTGGTTCAGGGGTGGTTTACAGCTGTGGTTCAGGTGGGTTCTACAGATGTTGGACTGTTGTGGTTCAGGTGGGTTTTTCAGATGAGGGGCTGATGTGGTTGGGGGGTTCTACAGGTATGGTTCAGGTGGGTTCTACAGATGTTGGACTGAAGTGGTTCAAGTGTGTTTTTGTTAGAGAATTTTCAGTCAAAGGTTATTCAATTCAATTCAATTGAATTCAAAAATACTTTATTAATCCCAGAGGGAAATTATTTGTTGTTGTAACTCATTATCTTCATTTCATTAAGAGATGTTCTAGATGCTGATGCTGTAGACAGGAAGGATCTCTTATAAAGGTCCATCCCACAGTGGATCCTAAGAAACTGGCTGCAGATGCCGTCCGATCCGTCCACCCTGACTCACCTGGCCTCTCGGTTCCCCCGGGCTGTAGGACCGCCTGAATGCTGAGCAGAACTCCTCCCAGAGCGATGGCCACTCCTCCCAGCAGTCTGCCGAGCTCCTCGCCACTGCGGACAGACAACTGTAGGTGCCGAGGGACGATCCTGTCCTTCTGCTGTCGTGAGCCGTGTTTCCTGCTAGTTCCAGGATCTCAGTGGTCAGGCACTCGAGCACAGCTGGCAGGTAGATGAGAATGCGTCCACAGAATGTCCTTTTCAACTCAGATTTGGGGCTGTAGTTGAGATATTATTTGAGCTTTTGAGATGTTAATCAGCTGCTGTTGGTTGAAAAACTGCCTTGTTGCCATGGTTACGCATCATAACAAATGTCCAAAACTAAAAAAGTTTCAGTAAAAATCCTTCCAGCTGCACAGCATCTGATACCAGAGGAAACAATCATCCAAAAAATGTGATTTACATCCAGAAAAAGAGGAATTTAAAGTTTCCAAAAGTAAAATCTCAGAATGAAAGTAACAGAGCTGCTCCAACATGCAGCCACCTGGAGCGGCGCAATTCTAGAATAAATGTCTTTATGATTAAACCGTGCTCTCTGAGGTCAGCAGACCAGATGCACCTTTCAGTTCCAGGAACCCGTCGTAAGCTCAGAGGTGACAAGGCTTTCTCTGTTGCAGGTCCAAGACAGTGGAATGAGTTGCCACTGTGTGTCAGGCAGGCTCCCACACTCAGTGTTTAAGTCTTGCCTGAAAACCCACTTTTATTCCCGTGCCTTTGACACGGTGTGATTTGTTTTGATCCTGTCTGTAGTCTACAGTGTTGGCCATTTAGTGATTATCTGCTGCTATTTGTATCTATATTTTTATTTTATGTTTTCCTGTCCTCTGTGCTTGTTTGTTTCTATTGTACAGCACTTTGGTTGGCCTCGTTGCTGTTTTAAGTGTTCTATAAATAAAATGGTATGGTAAAAATAAAATAACATAAATGTGTTGTGAATGGTTTTCAAAGCTTTTATAAAATGGGAATTTGAACAAATATGTTAATAATCTGTCAATTTTCTTAATGGATTTTTGTAAAATGTGAGTTTTGAATACATTTGCTACAGCTGGAGTCAAGCATTACTGTTTTATTTGAATAGGACAATAAATAAATATGTAGGTAATTAAAGAAAACATAAACAAGGCATAATAGACATGTAAATAATCTTATTTAATTGTTGAATTACATGATCCTTCCAACCTGTGCCAAACGCCGACTTGTTTCTTTACTAAATCCTCCATAAGTTCGCTCCCGTTTATCTCGGCAGCATGAATGTTTGCACAGGTGACGTCCACCTGTGGATTTGTGCTTTCCAACTTCTTCAACATATTTTCAAAGGACTTCTATTCTCTGTTCAACTAAAAACTTCAGGCAAAGAAAAAACATTATTTTTTTGTCTTCTATCCTCGTTTTGTGTGGAACATTAGCAGCTGGTGTGATGAAATCTCCCAAACGTCCTCTTTATTTTGATACAGGATCATTGCAGCAGTTTGTGAATGCTGAGAAACAGTTTTTGGGGGGGCATGGTATTTTCCAGTAGGGACTTCAGCGAAACCTCTTGCCAGAGCTGTTTCTTATATAACAAAGTCCATGCTCATGTTTCTTATATACTAATATATTATATGGTTTGGATTTCAAATATATGGAAAATGCAGTTTAAAAGAAATGTTTCCAAATATTCCAATGAGGCCTGACCCCGGACCCCCCTAGGACTGCCTTGCTCAACAGCTGCAGGCTGGTGTCCTTCACCCCGGCACTAACAGGCTAATATTGTGCAAGCTGTTCAGGGTCAAAAAAGCTAGTTCTGATTGATCCAGCATGAGAAGGTGCTGCTGATCTGGTTGATCCAGCATGA
>NC_056517.1:40599189-40601176 GCF_014905685.2 Nematolebias whitei
CAGCATGAGAAGGTGCTGCTGATCTGGTTGATCCAGCATGAGAAGGTTCTGCTGATTAGACTGAGTTTATTGCAGCTTCTCAGACTGAAGAAGACAGAACGTTTAACAAAGAAGAATCTGTCCAGAGAACATGACTCCACCTGCTTAGAGGTTCTGATGTTAGTATGTTACCTCGGGTCATAATGTAGCTTGATTTTATCACTACTTTTATTTACTTTTTATTTTATGTTTGTTGTTGTTTGTCTCATCTGTGTTCTTTGTTGATATCAGGTTTCTGTTGTAAATGAGTCCTCGTGTCTCACAGAGACTAACCTGTAGAAATAAAGGTTGAATGAATGACGTGTTCGAGGTTCTGATGTTTTTACTTTAACTGGTTCTGTCCAGTGACACAGTTTGTGTTTGAGGAAGTATATATCTTTTTTGACATCTTTGCGTTTCTGACAGTTTTCAAGTCCCGTTTAAAAACCCACTACTATTCAGCAGCTTTCAACACCAGATGATCTGTGTTTGATCCTGTATGCTCCACACTGGTTTGTCGTCATTATCTGCATCGTTTTTATGTCTATATTCTGATTTACCTCATTTTGTATATTCCTTTGTGTGTTACCTGTTGTTCTGTCTGTACAGCACTTTGGTTGGCCTTGTAGCTGTTTGAAGTGCTCTATAAATAAAGTGGTATGGTATGGTTTAATGAATTAAAATCTCGTCAAAGGTTAAAGGTCAAAGGAGTTTCTTTTCCGCCCTCCTTCCACTCCTCTTATCTCAATGCGCATGCGCGTTCCGCCCCGTGCGCTTCAGTTTCCGTGTTGTTCCGTGTGTCTGCGCAGTGAGGTGGATCATCACACTCGGTAAGTTTTGCTCCAAAGTGTGGTTCTGGTACCGGTTCCTCGCCGGTCCACGTGTCCGGCTGCGCGGCTCCTCCGGGCGGGTCGGCCCCGGACCTTCTAGCGGCATCAGAGGCCTGAGGTCCGGCGAAAAGAGCCGAGGATCAGCGCCTGCTCCGCGGTTTGTTTCCTCCATGAAGTCAGCTCACACATGCGTGCTACACTTCCGCTCCGCCTTCACAATAAGAGCCCCGCGGCAGTCTGTATGGTTTCCATGGAAACCGAGCTTCGGTTGGAGGAGAGTTTAGTGTCCCTGTGGTTTACTTCAATAAAATAAGTTCGTTTAGAAACTTCTCTCTGTGTGAAGTTAAATGTCTCTTATCTAGCAGGGGGCACACCTTTCCTAGTCTAGGTTCTGTTCATTAGCACACAGAACCGAACCTTTGGAAAGAAGCGTTTCATAATAATCACTGTCCAACAGTTGGTGCTGAAGTTTAGTAGTTGGCGGATGTTTATCCCACACTCGGAACCAGAACATTGTTGTCTCCATCAGGACCAGTGAGCTCAGACTCCTGCTGCTTCGTCCATTCGGCCTGACGTCATTGTGAGTGAGTCCTGGAGGCTCAATGGGATTTACCTGTCTAAATAAAAGTTGAATGAATGTAACAGCTTGGAGTGGCCAGCAGGTGGCACTGTGATCTAAGATAAGATTTTTGTTTTCTTTATTGAAATTTACAAAATTGTGAAGGCATTTTAACAACCAATTTTAAGCAACTCTCAGCAGGGCACATATAAAGTAATCAAGAATCAACAAACTGAACAAGAAAGTAAGAAAACAAAGTTGTGGGGAATTGGAAAGCAAAGCACAGTGAATAAACTAAAAATACACAGAAAAAAGAAAATTTATGACCTGTGCTTTATGGGTCCAACAATATACCATGATCTTCGAACGCTCCAAGAAGGGATTGTGCTTTTTTGTTCATCAGCTTCAGGGCTTTGTGGTACTGTCCATGAAATAGTTTTAAAGGCAAAAAAAGAGCGGTTTTGTCTTTCTCCATTTGGAAGTGTGGACGCTTTATTATTAAAGACATTTGCACTGGGCCAGGGGTCATTTAAAATGGAGTGTGGCAAAATGGAAGACTGTTCTGTGGTCAGATGAGTCA
>NC_056517.1:40601276-40602713 GCF_014905685.2 Nematolebias whitei
GCGGGCTCGGTTCTGAACCGAGGCTCGTGTTGGGTTCGTCAGTTAGCCTGTTAGCCGCTGTTAGCTTACAGAAGCTAACACGAACAGCACCAGAACCCCGCCTCTGGGTCATCTTCGGAAGGTTCCGGTACACCAGGACCCTTCGGAACCGCTCCGGTTCTGATGATTCCTGGACCTGGAGGTTAAGCCAAGTTCTGGCTAACTTGGTCCGGTCAGCTTTTAAGTAAACAGAACAGGGTCCAGGTTCTGAAGCAGGTCCAACCCGGCTCACGGTTCCGACGCTCGTGGAGATGCTCGCAGCTGAGTGAAGCTGACACCCCAGTGTGCACGCGCCACGCTGCGCGTGTCCGCGTGAATAAAATGAACGAAGCGCGCGAGGGTGGAACCAGATCCATAATCGATACAGAACTCTGCACATGCGCAGAACGGACCGCTCTCAGATCATTGCTCCAGATAATCAATCAACCTTTATTTGTACAGTTAGTCCCATTGAGCCTCGAGGACTCATTTACAAGAGAGACCTGGTTTAACAAAGAAAGATGAAACAATAAACAGTTATAGAAAGTCATACTGCAGGGTTTTATTTTTTATAACAAATAGGATGGCTAAAAGGAAAAGGTAACAAAAAACAGCTGGATTCTAAGGTGAATGTATAAAACTAAAAACAGGAACATGTCTGCATTGGTCCCTGCCAGGAGTCCAACAGAGTCTTAAAGACACTTGGAGAGGTCAAAGGTCGAGAGCTTCAGATCTTTTTACAAGATATTCCAGGAAACAGGAGCGGAGCAGGAGAAGGTCCTTTTGCATAAACAGAACCAGAGTCTGATAAGAACCGAACCAAAGTTCTGATCCGATCCGAGTGAACAGAACCAAGAGGCAGTTAAAGGTTCTGTTCAGGAACATGAAGAAGGGTGGGTTCTGGTTGGACGGGGTGCAGTTTTTAGTAGAACACCTGTTCTGTTTGTTTCAGGTGTGTGGATCACAGAACCACCTGTTAATGCCACCGCTTATTTACTTTTGTTTGTTTACTGTTGTTTGTTTACTGTTTGTTTACTGTTGTTTCTTAAGAGTATGATGTAAACAAGGTGGTTTTGTACTACTAGGTATATTTGTAGTTTGTAAAACATAGGTAAATATATAAATTGGCAGCACGATGGCTCAGTGGTTAGCCCTGTTGCCTCCCGGCAAGAAGGTCCTGGGTTCAATCCCCTGGTGGACCTGGGGTCTTTCTTGTGGAGTTTGCATGTTCTTCTCGTGCTTGCGTGTGTTTTAGTCTGCCTTCAGGTCCAGACCTCCCTCACTAAAGAGATCTGTGATCTCAATGGGATGTGCCTGGTTAAATAAAGGTTAATAAAAAAAAATAAAGTACTTACAGGTCCTTCTCAAAAAATGAGCATATTGTGATAAAGGTCATTATTTTCCATAATGTAATGATAA
>NC_056517.1:40602813-40604961 GCF_014905685.2 Nematolebias whitei
CGAGGCTCGTGTTGGGTTCGGTTCTGACCTGGACCCACCAGCAGTCAGTCGGATGTTCCGTCTGACGGTGATGGCGGACAGTCCGGCCTCTGACACAAAATGGCGCTTTTCATCTTAACTTTACATGTTGCGCGCTCCCCGCCCGGACCGGACCGGGATCCGCGGTCCCCGGGACCGACACCAGGCACGCGAGCGGCGGCGCCGCGGCCTCGAGCGGCTCGAGAGCGCGCAGACATCCCGGTCACGGCGCGCGGGGCCGAGGAGCGTGCTCTTACCGTGCCGCGGGTCCTCCGGGCGTGTCCGCGCGCAGGGAGCCGCTCCGCGCGGTGGTTCGGTCCTGCCGGGCTCCTGGTTCTGGTTCTGGTTTGTTATTGATGTTGCTGAGGACGAGCACTGAAAGGCCGCGCTTTGCACCTCACGCACACACTGCGGCAGCGCGCCAATATCCTCCGTCAAGCCTGCTCTGACGCATGCGCTCTGCGACACGCTCCGAACCCATGTTCCGATGGGTTCTGCCGAACACTGGTCCGGTTCCAGGTCCAGAACCTGGTTTACAGGTTCCCTTTGAGCTCCAACTGTCATAATATGATCCCAGGTTCGAGAAACCCTGAACGCAGCACCGAACTGTGGCTTCGAACGCAACACGAAGCTGCTATAAGACCAGAACCACAGCTGGTCCAGATGTGTAAACCTGCTGCAGGTCCAGTTGTTAAAGATGGAACCTCTGAGACTGAAAGGTCCAAATCAAGTGAACCCAACAGGCACAAAGTTCAGAACTGGCTTCTGGAGAACCACAAACATTCATCCATTATCCTGATGCTGCTCAGTAATCCACAGAAAAATCTACAGAAGTTAAATCTGGTCCTCACACTTCTTTAGATCATCCATTTTCTTTACCCGCTTCTTCCATTTTGGGTCACGAGGGTCGCCGGTGCCCATGTCCAGCAATCACTGCGAGGGACGGGGGACACCCTGGACAGGTCCAAGTCCATCACAGGGACACAGAGACAAACATTCACTCTCACTCACCTAGAGACTAATTAGAGTCACCAGTCAGACCAACAAAAACATGAATCTGACTGAAATAAACTCTGTTTCCCACAATGCACTGCAGCAACACAATTGGACCAGAACCTACATGTTCTGATCCGATCCAGGTCCACACACGTGCCCATCTTGATCCAGACTGGGTGACTGAGTTCAGGCAGCTTCTCAGCCTACATTTCCCAGCATGCACTGAGAAATATAAACCTTTTCAATAGGTGGGTTTTATTGATTGATGTTTCCCTGACGGGCAGCACGGTGGCACAAGTCTCTCAGTGAGCAGGTCCCTGGTTCAAATCCCGGTCCAGGGGCCTTTCTGGGTGGAGTTTGCATGTTCTCTCCGTGCATGCGTGGGTTTTCTCCGGGTACTCCGGTTTCCTCCCACAGACCAAAAACATGCATGTTAGGCTGATTGGTAACTCTAAACTGTCCCTAGGTGTGAGTGAGAGAGTGAATGGTTGTCTCTGTGTCCCTGTGATGGACCCGTCCAGGGTGTCCCCCGCCCCTCGCACAGTGATAGCTGGACATGGGCACCAGCGACCCCCGTGACCCCAAATGGAAGAAGCGGGTAAAAGATGACGGCTGGATGTTTATATGGCAGATCTGCTGATTGATTACTGATTGATTACTGATAGATGGTCTAGATCAGATCAGGGTGCCCACACTTTTTCAGCATGGAGCTACTTTTAAAATGAACAAGTCCAAGTGATCTAC
The DNA here is from genome assembly GCF_014905685.2 of Nematolebias whitei. Classification (NCBI taxonomy): domain Eukaryota; kingdom Metazoa; phylum Chordata; class Actinopteri; order Cyprinodontiformes; family Rivulidae; genus Nematolebias; species Nematolebias whitei. Next base: position 40,604,572 of record NC_056517.1, read on the forward strand.
TTACTATAAAAATACAAAACACAGACTTATTTATTTATGAACACAAAGTTTGCTTTTTATGTTTTACCTTCTTGTTTTTAATATTTTAACACGTTTTATATGGCACCTTGATTTATTGTTTTATAACACTACTTTTTTATTTTTATTGCATTTTACTGTAGTTTATTGTTGTCTGTGCGTCCCCCCATGTAATGTCAGTGTCATTATGTGCACGTGTGTTTCATTCCCACACTGTTGACCTTCAAACAGGTTAAAGTGTGTTAGGATGTTTTTGTCTCCAAACCCTACGCGTCATTTTTCACCACTTTTTATCACAAACAGGTCTCACTTGTAAAGAGCCCTGGAGGCTCCATGTGACTTATCTGTTGAACTAAAGCTTGAATTAATATG
>NC_056517.1:40605061-40606246 GCF_014905685.2 Nematolebias whitei
GAGGCTCCATGTGACTTATCTGTTGAACTAAAGCTTGAATTAATATGTTGTCGGTGTTAAACGGGTGTCGCTTGTCTACCTGGATAACTAAAGCTTGAATTAATATGCTGTCGGTGTTTAACGGGTGTTGCTTGTCTACCTGGATAACTAAAGCTTGAATTAATATGTTGTCGGTGTTTAACGGGTGTCGCTTCTCTACCTGGATAACTAAAGCTTGAATGAACAAGTCCCAGTTCACTGTGGACGCAACAAAAATGATAAAACCCAAAAGTTTGTTTTAAAAAAGCAACAATTATTTTTTGTACAAAATAAGAAAACCCATGAATGACTTGTGCTCTTGACACAGAGGATCAGGAAGCAACCAGAATAAGTTCATGTCTGAAAATCAGCTGACGTCAGCAGCTCAGTGGACCTTTAGCTGATGAAGATGATGTTTGTTTTAAAGAACAACGAGTCAGCTGCTTCATCAAGTAACTCTTTACCACGTCTCCCTCTTGAAAAGACTTCTTGTGCTTAACAATTATGAAAGTGACTCACCTGGACTGATGCTGGTCGGCTGGAAGAAACACGACTGCTGTCCACATAACTGGGATTTAGCTCCTTCACCATTTTCTTTCTCAGCTCACTTTTCAGAATAGTTTCTTATGAACAGAGCACAAAATGCCGCTCCGGTGAAACGCACTTCGAATCGTGAAAAAACAAAGTCCTCCCCCCATTCCGTATGGAAACGGTAGATTTTTTGCTTACTTGCTCCAGCTGCCCAACTCATTTTACACACTTACTGGAGTTTAGAAATAAACTAGAACTAGAGGCTGTTACGAGTCAACTTGTTTGTATTTAGCGCGGTTGAATGCGGATGCGTGATGACGTTTGCGTCAGAAAAATCCGGCCTCTGATTGGCTGCCCTGTGTGGCAACCGTTGTTTGCGCATGCGTGGGTGACCATAGCTCTCATATAAACACTAGATCCAGCATTGACCTCTATCGTCTGTTGGCGCTGACGAGCTGTAGGGCCGCCATCTTGGAACGGTCGACCGCTCCACTAAGTGTGACCTGTTTGACGGAGCAATGAAGAATCTGTTGAATGAGTCAGAGCTGAATCTAAACTCATTCTCAGGATTTGTTCCTCTGTAAATCTGAGGAGTACAGACATTAAAGATGAACACATGGTTCAGTGTTTTTAAAT
>NC_056517.1:40606346-40608212 GCF_014905685.2 Nematolebias whitei
TATATATATATATATATGTATATATATATATATATGCATATATATATTTATACATATAATCTCTATCATTTTTACTGTAGTTTATCTTTGCCATTGTTTATCAATCAACCTTTATTTAGACGGTAAATCCCATTGAGCCTCGAGGACTCATTTACAAGAGAGACCTGATTTCAACAAAGAATGATGACAACAATGGACAACAGCAACAACAATAAACAGTTATAATAATAATAAGAAGAAACGGAGCAATTACAATAGGCCTTCGCAGCGCTTAGCTGCTCCGGCCTAATTATAAAAAGTCATAATACAGTTTTTTTTTTGTTTTTTTTTACCAATAGGATGGCTAAAAGAAAAAGGTAACAGAAAAACAGGTAGATTCTAAGGCGAATGTAGAAACTAAAAACAGGAACATGTCTGCATCGGTCCCTGCCAGGAGTCCAACAGAGTCTTAAAGACACTTAGAGAGGTCAAAGGTCGAGAGCTTCAGATCTTTTTGTAAGATATTCCAGGAAACAGGAGCGGAGCAGGAGAAGGTCCTTTTGGGCCCTTTTCAGGCCCGTTTCCTGTTGTGTCTGGAGCAGGTCTCTTGTAAACGAGTCCTTGTGGCTCCATGAAGCCAACCTGTATAAATAAAAGGTTGAATAAATCATTATGTGTATATTTATATTCATTCAACCTTTATTGATACAGGTTAGTTCCACTGAGCCACAAGGACTCTTTTACAAGAGAGACCTGGACTTTAACAAAGAGTGATGACAACAGTGGACAACAAACTGTTTTTAATTGTAAAACAAACAAACAATAAATATTTGTCTGAATCATTAGTGAATGTGTTGTTGTTGTTGTTGTTGTTGTTGTTGTTGTTGTTGTCAGTGTGTTATGATGTTGTGCTGTGGTCCAGTGTGTCCACAGACGATGTGTGTGAGGGTGGACATGTTTGGAGGTTGCTGTGTTGAAGCTCCATGGATCAGCCTCTCTGCAGCTCTCAGCACCTTCACTGAGCTGCTCTTGTTCTTCACAGGTAGAAGGTGGGAGCTCTCGTCAAATCATCATCTCCAGCATCATCTTGTTCATGCCAGGCTTTTCATCCACTGACCACACACACCTGCAAACATCAGGGGACCAGTTTAACACATCTGGAAGGAAACCAGTGAGATTTAATACGACCAGTATGATATGATGTCATGTGGGGGAGTGGTGGAGCAGAGGTTACAAGATGGGCCTGTGATGGGAAAGTCGCAGGTTCAACTCCCGGTACCGTCAACATCAAAATGAGGTGGAAAAGGTGAAACACCCACACCTGCCTCCACCCTCACTGGCCCCACCCTGGTCCCCTGAGCAAGGCACTCAACCCCCACCACCTGCTCCTAAACAGGTCTCTCTTTAAAATGAGTTCTCGTGACTCAGTGAGTCGACCTGGATAAATAAAGATCAATGAAAAATAAAGTTTAAAATAGAAATACATCATGAGGCCCAGGTTGTGTGTGTGACGTGCACGTTCCTCAGGTTGTGTGTGTGACGTGCACGTTCCTGAGGTTGTGTGTGTGACGTGCACGTTCCTGAGGTTGTGTGTGTGTGACGTGCACGATCCTGAGGTTGTGTGTGTGACGTGCACGTTCCTGAGGTTGTGTGTGAGACGTGCATGTTCCTGAGGTTGTGTGTGAGATGTGCACGTTCCTGAGAGTGTGTGTGTGATGTGCACGTTCCTGAGGTTGTGTGTGAGACGTGAACGTTCCTGAGGTTGTGTGTGTGACGTGCACGTTCCTGAGGTTGTGTGTGAGACGTGCACGTTCCTGAGGTTGTGTGTGAGACGTGCACGTTCCTGAGAGTGTGTGTGTGACGTGCACTTTTTTGAGGTTGTGTGTG
>NC_056517.1:40608312-40609031 GCF_014905685.2 Nematolebias whitei
TGTGTGAGACGTGCACGTTCCTGAGGTTGTGTGTGAGACGTGCACATTCCTGAGAGTGTGTGTGTGACGTGCACGTTCCTGTGTTTGTGTGATGTGCACGTTCCTGTGTGTGTGTGTGACGTGCACATTCCTGAGGTTGTGTGTGAGATGTGCACGTTCCTGAGGTTGTGTGTGAGACGTGCACGTTCCTGAGAGTGTGTGTGACGTGCACGTTCCTGATTTTGTGTGTGAGACGTGCACGTTCCTGTGTTTGTGTGATGTGCACGTTCCTGTGTGTGTGTGTGACGTGCACGTTCCTGAGGTTGTGTGTGTGACGTGAACGTTATTTAGGTTGTGTGTGTGACGTGCACGTTCCTGAGGTTGTGTGTGAAACGTGCACGTTCCTGAGAGTGTGTGTGTGACGTGCACTTTCTTTAGGTTGTGTGTGAGACGTGCACGTTCCTGAGGTTGTGTGTGTGACGTGCACGTTCTTGAGGTTGTGTGTGTGACGTGCACGTTCCTGAGGTTGTGTGTGTGACGTGCACGTTCCTGAGGTTGTGTGTGTGTGACGTGCACGTTCCTGAGGTTGTGTGTGTGACGTGCACGTTCCTGAGGTTGTGTGTGAGACGTGCACGTTCGTGAGAGTGTGTGTGTGATGTGCACGTTCCTGAGGTTGTGTGTGAGATGTGCACGTTCCTGAGGTTGTGTGTGAGACGTGCACGTTCCTGAGGTTGTGTGTG
>NC_056517.1:40609131-40618096 GCF_014905685.2 Nematolebias whitei
TTCCTGAGGTTGTGTGTGAGACGTGCACGTTCCTGAGGTTGTGTGTGTGACGTGCACGTTCCTGAGGTTGTGTGTGTGACACGTGCACGTTCCTGAGGTTGTGTGTGAGACGTGCACGTTCCTGAGAGTGTGTGTGTGACGTGCACGTTCCTGAGGTTGTGTGTGTGTGACGTGCACGTTCCTGAGGTTGTGTGTGTGATGTGCACGTTCCTGAGGTTGTGTGTGTGAAAGATGAAACATGTGTCATGTGTCATCAGCATAGAAATGTATGGATGCATCAGGGATGTTTTTGACCTACATTACCTATGTAGATTGTAAAGAGGGTGCGTCCTAAGACTGAGCCTTGTGGTACACCATTATTGACTGTTAAATAACTGGAGGAAGTATTGTAATATATTGCCAGTTCATGAGGGACGAGCGTGAGGTGCTGTACCCTTGTGATGAACCGGAGTCCTGACCAGTACATTTTCTGTTTCATGCAGATTAACCACATTTCATCTCATCTTGTCTCCTGGCCATTATTAACACAACACAGAGCTGAAATTCCATTTGGACCGAGCTAAGATTGTCTCCAACTAAATCTAGCGAGGTTACATTGGTGCCATGACCCATTCGTCATCTTGGCTGGCGCGGGCGGGCTGCGTCTAATTCCAGGAGCCTTGGAGGACCGTGGGTTGTGCTTCGGGCCCCGTTATTATAGCACAGTGTCCTATGTGGACTCTTCGCCGCTTCGGTGGTGTAGCGGTATTCAATCTAGAAAGTGTGGAGTTATGTTTTCTTCTTTTCACCGTTTTGTGCCGTTTTCCGAAGCTAATGTGTGGCTGCGCTGTGGTTATTACTGGAGATTTTTTTTCTCTCTCTCTGTGAAGGTGGGGTGCTTTGAGACACAATAATTTGGAGTGTTTTAGCTTTTTCACTCTGGTTTTACTTTGTTGATCTATTTGCGGTGCATTTTTGCCCTATGTGTAAATTGTAAGTTCTCTATTTTCATTATTATATATATAAAAAAGTGCTTTTGTTGGTTAAGTACTGAGTTATGGCTAGCAACAATTGTTTTGGTAGGGGGAGGGGGGTTTGGGACATGTACCCCTAGGCCTGCAGTTGCTAGAGGCAGAGGTTTGTTTTTGTATGCCCCAGAAGTCTCCACACCAAAACCAAATTTTGCTGATTTGGGTGAAAAAGTTAACATTGTTGATGCTCCACAGTGCGATGTTGATGGCAGACTTCTGAGTGACATAGCTTCACGAATTGAGGTTTCTATAGGGAAAGTATTGCATCATGCATTGAGACCCGTTTGAGTAATACGGTGGGTCCCGGGGTATTTGGGGCTACAGCTAACGAGTCTGCTAAGTTAAATGTCGTTGTTCGCCCTGATGTGAGAGAACCGGTGAGTTTTAAAGGGGATCATGATTCTTGTTCAGTCCACGAGTGGGAGGCTATGATGTTGTCCTATATGAGAAAGAAAGGCATCCCAGTGGCCGAATAGGCTGATGAGGTTATATCTAAGCTTGGGGATAGGGCACCTGAAGTGGTTAAAGTGGGCATACACAGTAAGCCAGTTTTGAATCTGACTACAAGACCTGAGCCCATTTTTGAGATACTGACGCAGCATTTCAGTGATATTATGTCCTCTAGCTTGCCTTTAGCAGACTTTTAGCCTACCTTACCTCACGCTGACGAACACCCTTTGACTATTGGCTGAGACTTAACAAGGCTCTGGATGTGACGGAGGACTCTTTAAAGAGACCAAATAAAGCTTTTGACTCTATCCTGTGACCTAGTAGCTATGTTTATCCAGAACTGCCCTGACCCTGAACTGTTGCTCATTTTCAAATGTAGGCAGCTGAAAGACTGGATGGTTGCTGACATTCACGAGAAGCTGGTTGAACACTGCAGAGATTGCAAGCAACTAACTAAAAACAGAGTGATAAATGTTCTGTCTTCTCAGCAACAAGAAGTCATATCTTCTGTACAATGTACGGCACTCAGTAGTGAAATAGTGCCTCATGCTGCTGTTGTGGCGCTACCTACTGGGAAGTCAGCCGAGAGCTCACCGGACCGCCTGGACCGGGTCATTACTCTGCTAGAACGTGTTCTGGAGCAGCAGCCACAATAGTCCAAGTTTCACAGTAAGTTCAATGCGCACACACAGAAGAACGAGTCAGCGACGGCAAAGCCTGTAGAACCTTGTGCTGTGTGCAACAATGATGGACACACTACTCGGTATCAGTGCAGGTCAAACCATCTGTGCTTTAACTGTTTTGCACTTGATCACCTGCATGCAGATTGTCCAGGGGATGGAGTAAGAAAGCCTAGGAGTACAAAGCAGGTGGTGCAGCCGTAGGAAAACTGATTGGCCTGCATGGGGTGGGGGCAAGTGTTGGGCCTAAAAATGATACTATTGAAAACCAAGCTAGAACTTGGTGATATTCATATATCTTTTTGAAACCACAAATGACAAATCTATCATAAACGTGCAGTAAATAAGAATTTATGGAGGAAACACAAACTTTTCTGGCCCTCTCAAGACCTCCCTGTTACATGTGTCCACCCTGTTAACTTGGAAAAACTGTAAGAGGGTGGACAGTAACGGGGGGACCTTTTCAGCTAAAGTTAAATATTCCTAGTCCTATAATAAAAACAAGCTAGTACTCGGTGATCACTGAGTAAGATTTTTTATGTATTTAATAACAATACCTTATAAAACTATATAAAATATTTGTTTTCAATATAAATAATGGTAACAGCGTGGACATGTTATGCTTTACCACTCAATGAAACAGTCTAAAACACAGAAAAATGTTAAAATAAAAAGTGATACTTATTCTGTTTCTTGTAGATGCCCCCCCCCCCCCCCCCCCCCAAAAAAAAAGGTCTTGTACTTTCTGTGTGTCATGTAACTAAAGAAGTGGTTTGGAGGGAGAGGGGGTGACAGGTATTTTAGAGTAACAGGGTGGACATTTGATTCAGGGACAGTATTGTTTTTTTTTAATTATTTAAGCATTAAAAGCATTTTAAGATCATAAAAATTAAATGGATGAGAACTAATATAAATAGTTCTATTAAAAACTATTTATTTTTTCTATTACTACTTATAATTGTAACTTAATTTCAGGAAGCATGAAAGGGGACGTGGTAGTAAACACAAGCTGTATTTAAAATCAGATTTAATTATTTTATATAAATTCATCTTGGGTACATATGGTTATTTTATATGGTAGAGGAGACTCAAACATATAACATGGGATTAATAAAATAAATATTACCCTACCTTTAAACAAAATATACCGCATTATGACATGGGGACTCAAAAGGCACCGAATAGTAGGGATGACCCAAATCCTATAAGCTTGGGATGGCTTGGGTTTCCTGGACTGTTCCTTATCCTATGCTTCTATAACATTATACTACTGAAGAATAAATTGACCACATTGCATCAAATAAACACAAATGCATACAGCTGAATAGTTTGTATTTGTAATTGCTCTTTCTTAACATGCAACTTTTTAAATTTTATTTTTTTATGTCTTTCTTCCAAGAGTAAACCTGAAGGTCTCCATCCTGGACCCGTCACCGTGTTTGTTTTCTCATTCATTTCCTCAAACCAGCCGGTCGAAGCAGATGGCCGCTCGTCCTGATCCTGGTTCTGCTGGAGTTTTTTTCCTCATGACTGAGTTTTTCCTTTCCACGGTTGCCTCCGTGCTTGCTCAGAATGGGAGACTGTGATGAAGTGAAAACTCAAAGCAGTCTGTTGGCTCCTTAGATAAATAACGTATTAACTGACTTTATGCATGTTAGTGTTTCAGTAAGTGCCCTGTGATCACTTCTGTTGTGACTTGGCGCTATATAAAAATAACTGAATTTGATTGAAATTGATTTATTACCTATTGATTACTGGTCTATTACCTATTGATTATCTGTATAGTACCTGTATGTTACCTATAAATTACCTATAAGTTTCTGTATATTACCTATAGATTACCTTTTGATTACTTATATATTACCTATGGATTACCTGTATAATACCTATAGGTTTCCTGTATATTACGTATAGATTACCTGTATACTACATATTGATTACCTATTACCTATAGATTACATGTATAGTACCAATAGATTTCCTGTAGATTACCCTCTGATGGTGTGTGATGCTCTGCTGGTCCAACAGAGTACAGTGAGAAGACCCAGGAATGCCTCATCTTCCCTATTTGTATAAAGCCCCCAGTATACTCCCGCGTCCTGTCAGCCGCGCAAAAACTGTGCGCACTGTGCGCAGACGGTTGAGACTTCATACTCGGGCATCCACCCTGAGCGGCTGCAGTCAGCTCCGCAGGCAAGGGGTGTTTACCTTCGGGATAAATTGAGTTTGCCGATTGGTCATTTGCTGACATGCTTATTGAATTGATTGACAGGTCAAAAAAAAAAAAAAAAAAAAGAGCTGGCAGCCCCAGTGCAGCGGTGTTCTGTGTTTATATGTTGTTAATAAAAAGTTCTAAAAAAAATTTAAAAACAGTGTTCTGGTCCTGCAGCTCACACACCAGATCAGCCCACCAGGAAATCTCCAGACCCTCCTGCAGCCACGCTGGACCTGAGTTTAATTCGCTCGTGACAAATTCCTTCATTTCTCACAGTTTCAGTCATGGCTTCAACAGAGGAGGAAGAGATCACTGCCTCTTGGCAAAAAAAACCAAAAGGCCAGATCAGGGATGAAGAAGGGGAATTTAATACATTGGTGTCGCATACAAAACAGTCCGTGACTGGGCAGTTTATTGTGTGACACCAAGTATGTGTACGCGGTCGTAAAAATTGAGCTTTGCGCGGACATGCCCTGCGGGCGTCCGCTTTAACTCTAAAGCCCCCAGTATACTCCCGCGTATGTCAGTCTGCAGAGATCCTTGCATACTGGACTAGAGTCTAAGTGGACGCCCGCAGGGCATGTCCGTGCAAAGCTAAATTTTTACGACCGCGTACGCGTACTTGTTGTCGCACAATAAACTGCCCAGTGACAGATTGTTTTGTATGCAACACCAATGTATTAAATTCTCCTTCTTCATCTCTGATCTGGCCTTTTCTTTTGTTTTTTTGCCAAGAGGCAGTGAACTCTTCCTCCTCCGTTGATGCCATGACTGAAATGGTGAGAAATGAAGGAATTTGTCATGAGCAAATTAAACTCAGGTCCAGCGTGGCTGCAGGAGGGTCTGGAGATTTCCTGTTGGGCTGGTCTGATGTGTGGGCTGCAGGGCCAGCGCTCCGTTTGTTTTTTTTTAAGAACTTTTTATTAACAACATATCAACACAGAACACTGCTGCGCTGGGGCTGCCAGCTCTCTGTTTTTTTTCCCCAACCTGTCAATCAATCCAGTAGGCGTGTCAGCAAATGACCAATCGGCAACCTCAATTTGTCCCAAAGGTAAATGCTCCTTGCCTGCGGAGCTGCTCTGCAGCCGCTCAGGGTGGATGCTCGTGTATGAAGTCTTAACCCTCTGTGGACAGTGCGCACAGTTTCCGCATGGCTGACAGGACGCGGGAGTATACTGGAGCCTTAATCTGGTACACGCAGACCTCTGTGGACTGACGTATGCGGGAGTATAATGGGGGCTTTACCTTGCTTCACAGGGGCAAAGCCAATCTTCAGTCCTCAACAGGTGAGAGGAAGGCACACCTGGATAATTCAGCAGTTCACCACAGGGCCAATGCTCAGAGGTTGTGCTAAAATACATTTCAAAATCAATATTTCTACCATAGGAACTGGATTATTGTTTATATCTCAATGCACAGAATTATTTTGGTTCTGTTGAACTTTATCAGGTCCGTTTTGTTCTGACGCATCGTCATGCAATTGTAGAATAAACTTTCCTGAGCTCTGTTAGTGGCTTTCAGCTGTATTCAAACATTGTCACATCATTCTGCTTTATTTGGTTTAACCATGAAGGGTCCATCTTTCCTGGCTGGGTTCTCTGAAGACCCCTTCAGGAGAAAACAGACCACACACCTCAAAAAGCTTTTAATGTCAGACAAATGAAGGTTTATAAAATAAGCACATTACAGATGTTCAGTCTGAGAAAATCTGAACTAATCACTGTTTGGAACAACTCAAAACATTTTCAGGAAATTAAAATATTAAATTATGTTCAAATCCAGACCCTTTGTCATGATAACAACAGGAAACTGGTTTTCTGTTTATCATCAAAACTACACTACCCATAATCCCCTGCATGACCGATCAGGAAACGACACACCGTCCTGGCCAAAATATAATCAATAAATATTTGTAACTGATAACTACTGTAGATGCAGAATAATTCTCTCTCAGAGCTGACAGGGCATGAGAAAGGGGTGGAGCCACAACTGGGTTGAGCAGCCAATCAGAGCAGCTCGTACTGCCGTAGGTGCATGCGCTGGATGATATCACGACAGTCATTGAAGACACGGCGGATGTTTTCTGTGTCCACAGCACAGGTGAAATGAGGATAACAGTAATGTTTACCATCACCGCTTGCTGTGCTGATCCTCTGAAAGAGCAAACATGTTGGATTCAACACGTGTGGATAAGCATGCCAGCTTCAACATGGCTAGTTTAAGATGTTACATTCAGTATATTTTGGCTTAACATCCAGATTCAACATGTTAGAATCATTATGTCTGGTTTCAACAAATATGCACGTTAGATGCAGTCAATCTAGTATAACACATCAGTTTCAGCATGGCTAGTTTAAGATGTGTTAGTTAACTTTTTTTTTTTACATGTAAATGTCTACAACTCATCCATCATATATTTTTACCAGGAACTCGTCTCTGATGAAGAATTTGGCCCTGGTCACTTTGGGGTTTTCATCAGCATCTGGAACAGCTGGAGAGAAAAAAAAAAGTACTTTACATTGAGTACAGAACATCTTCCATGCTTAGTAGTACGTACATGTATGTCAATGCATGTTTGTAATATTTTTACCATCAACAGGAACCTGGTAGTTTTTATATTCTGGAAAATAATCTTCCAGCTTAGATTTTCCTGCCAGAATCTTATCAGCCAGAACATCCTGTTTGTTCAGGAACAGAATCACTGAGATGGTCTTCAGAAACCTGCAGCCAATCATAGAGTAGAGCGTTATCTTCAGTCACTCAGCATGTTCTTCTTCTTTCAGCTACTTTCTCTTCAGAGGTTGCCACAGCTAGTCCTCCTCCATCTCACTCTGTGAGCCTCTCTGACAATGGACAACTCCCCACCTCTCTGTGGTAAGAGGCACAATGCTGTTTCTGTGCTATGATTGGATTGTTAAGTCATGCTTCTTCCAACTGAGGCGGCTGTCTAAACTGAAGCCCATAATGTCCAAAAAGAACCTGGAGACAGTAATACATGCATTCATTACATCTAGGCTTGATTACTGCAATTCGCTCCTGTTTGGTATCAGTCAGACCTCCATTGCACGACTACAACTGGTCCAGAATGCAGCAGCCCCATTTTTAACCAGTACAGGCAAAAGAGAGCACATTACACCAGTTTTGGCCTCCCTGCACTGGTTACCAGTTCACCTTCGAATCCAGTTCAAAATACTCCTGTATGTCTACAAATCGCTGAACAGTCCCCCCATCTCTCTGATTTGCTACAACCGTATGTCCCACCACGTTCACTGGGGTCAGCGGACCAGTTGCTCCTCACAGTTCCAGGAACTCGTCTTAAGTGCAGAGGTGACAGGGCCTTCTCTGTAGCAGGACCAAGACTTTGGAACGAGTTACCTCTGCTTGTCAGACAGGCCCCCTCCCTCTCGATTTTCAAGTCCCGTTTAAAAACTCACTACTATTCAGTAGCTTTCAACACCAGATGATCTGTGTTTGATCCTGTATGCTCCACACTGGTTTGTCGTCATTATCTGCATCGTTTTTATGTCTATATTCTGATTTACCTCATTTTGTATTTTGTTTTGTGTGTTACCTGTTGTTCTGTCTGTACAGAACTTTGGTTGGCCTTGTTGCTGTTTTAAATGCTCTATAAATAAAATGGTATGGTATGATGAGCTCTAAACCCTGACTGAAAGTCTTCAGATCTTTTTTTTTGTAGATGATCACGTAACGGACCAGCAATGATTTTCTCTACAATTTTTGAGCTGAGAGTTAGATTAGTTATAGGTCTATAATTGGCTAGGATTTTTGAGTCAAGGTTATGTTTCTTAAGTAAAGGTTTAATTACAGCAACCTTAAAGCGCTGTGGTACATAACTGTTTATTAGCGACAAATTAAGCAGATCCAAGATGTGGTTATTAATTAAGGGAAATGTGTCTTTAAACAGTCTGGCTGGGATGGGATCTAACAGACATGTGGATGGTTTGGCTGAGGTTATTATTTTTGACAATTCACAGCTCAACAGGACAAAAACTGTCCAACCATAAATCAGGCTCTAGTGACATTTTTAAAGTTGTCTCATCTGACATGGAACCAGAGGTGATAGTGGGAAGGTTGGTTTGAAATTTTCCCCTTAATTGAAATAATTGTATTCAAAGAATTTCATGAAGTCATCACTGCTTATAAATGTAGGGATACATGAATCAACAGAGACAGGATTTTTCATTAGACAGTCGTAATTTTTCATTATGGTACTGAAAAGGAACCAGGGGTTATTTTTATTCTTATCAATTAAAGATGAATAATATAAAGTTATAGCTTTACGGAGAGCTTTTTATAAGTTAGCAGGCTATCTCTCTGAGATAAGTAACATTCTTCAATGTTAGTGAAGAATTCTTCAGGCAACAAAAAAGGTTGAATCATGTCATCTGGACTTCGTTTTTTTTGTTAAAAAGAAACGTTTCGCCCCTCATCCAAGAGGCTTCGTCAGTCTGAGGCCTGACGCCAGTCTGAGGTTTTTGAAACCATTAGTTTCAAACGTTTCTTTTTAACAAAAAAAAGAAGTCCAGATGACATGATTCAACCTTTTTTGTTGTTATATACCTGGATGACTGAGAAAACAAACTTTG
>NC_056517.1:40618196-40621046 GCF_014905685.2 Nematolebias whitei
ATATATATATATATATATATATATATATATATATATATATATATATGCATGCATTTTAAACCCTTCCCACAGTCTTGAAATATTTTTAAAAAGTTACTAAACTTTCTAAATGAGCAAAGAATGTCATGATTTCAGCTCCTTGCCTCCTCTGCTCTTTGTCACCTGCAAGTGCTTTTGGCCATGCCCACTTCTCCGCTCTGCACACTGAACAGCTGATCAGCTGCAGCAGGAAGTTTATCCTGCAGTAAGAGCTGCACAAATGTGCTGGAGGAAGCTTTTTCTGCTACTCTGGGATGCACAAATATGCAGCAGGTGCTAAATAATTTAAAATATATATATATATTTTTTAAATCTATGCCATTTGTGCGGCTCATCCATCAATCAGCCAGTTGTGTGTCATGTCAAATCTTACTTTGAAAAAACGTAACAGTTTGAGTCCGCAATAAACAAACCACGAAGTAGGGACTATTGTACCTCCATTAGTTGGTTTCTCAAATAAACTTGAAGTAACGTGCATTTTCTTCCCTCTAGTGTCCATGTTAGAAACAACAGCCTGCAGATAAATGAACATTCTTTCTTCTGTGTTCTAGCTTCTTGGACAGGTTGGAAGCCATCAGGAGGACTGACTACACACCTACTGACCAGGTAATGCTTATCCCATCAGGCTGCAGAATCCAGGATGACTCCAGCTTACACTTCTTCCTTCTGCAGGATTTGTTGCGTTGCCGAGTTTTGACCTCAGGGATTTTTGAAACCCGGTTTCAAGTGGATAAAGTCAACTTCCAGTGAGTTTAAAAGTAATTCTGGTTGTCAGATCTGAACACATGAAAACATGTAAGAGTCTATGAATGGTCTTGAACCAGAACAAAGCAGGGCATGATCAAGTTTTCTTCAGGGATCAGTTATGCAGATAGTGTCTTTCAATATCAGTTAGGTCATCTGGACAGTTTCTTTTTTTGTGTGCTGAAATGTGTTGTTTCAGCACAAAAAATAAATAAATGAGAAAATAAAGAAACTGTCCAGATGACCTGACTGAAAAATGTTGACTTGCATACCTGGATTATTGAGCATGGACTTTTTTTGTCTTTCAGTATGTTTGATGTAGGTGGTCAGAGGGATGAACGCAGGAAGTGGATCCAATGTTTCAATGGTAAGAACACAAAGATAAGTTTAAACAAAACTATAGGAGATCTTTGATTCGTTTTTCTTTTTTGCCTCAGATGTGACAGCCATCATCTTTGTGGCCGCTAGCAGCAGCTACAACATGGTAATCAGAGAGGACAACTCGACTAATAGGCTGCGAGAGTCACTCGACCTCTTTAGATCCATCTGGACTAATAGGTACAAAAACTAATCCCCCTCTGCTCTCTGATTGACTGGAGATACCTCCCTTCTCTGTGTAGGACTGAGGGTTGCAACTTTAAATGTGGGGACAATGACAGGCAAAGGTAGAGAGCTGGCTGACATGATGCTGAGGAGGAAGGTAGATGTTTCATGTGTCCAAGAGACCAAGTGGAAGGGTAGCAAGGCTCGCAGCATTGAATCAGGGTTCAAACAGTTTTACCATGATGTGGATAAAAAGAGAAATGGAGTAGAGGTGGTCCTGAAGGAGAAGTTGGCAAAGAATGTAGTAGAGGTGAAGAGAGTGTCAGATAGGGTGATGTGTCTGAAGGTAGAAGTAGAAGGTCTGATGCTAAATGTTGTCAGTGGTTGTGCTCCACAGGTTGGATGTGATGTGGAGGAGAAAGATATGTTTTGTAAAGATCTGGATGAAGTGATAGAGAGTATTCCCAGGGAGGAGAAAGTGGTGATGGAGCAGACCTGAATGGACATGTTGGTGAAGGAAACAGAGGATGAGGAAGTGATGGGTAGGTTTGGTGTCAAGGAAAGAAACCAGGAAGGACAGATGGTGGTGGATTTCACCAAGAGAATGGAAATGGCTGTAGTCAACACTTATTTCCAAAAGAGGGAGGAGCATAGAGTGACGTATAAGAGTGGAGGAAGGAGTACGCAGGTCGACTACATTCTGTGTAGAAGAGGAAACCTGAGGGAGGTTGGAGATTGTAAGGTTGTGGCAGGGGAGAGCGTGGCCAGACAGTATCGGATGGTTGTGTGTAGAATGACTGTTGTTGTGAAGAAGAGAAAAAGAGTCAAATCAGAGAAGAAGACCAAATGGTGGAAGATGAAGAAGGAAGAATGTTGTGAGAAATTCAGAGAGGAGCTGTTAAAGGCTCTGGGTGGTAAGAAAGAGCTTCCAGATGACTGGGCTACTACAGCAACAGTAATTAGAGAGACTGGTAGGAAGGTACTTGGTGTGTCATCTGGACAGAGAATGGATGAGC
The DNA here is from genome assembly GCF_014905685.2 of Nematolebias whitei. Lineage (NCBI taxonomy): Eukaryota > Metazoa > Chordata > Actinopteri > Cyprinodontiformes > Rivulidae > Nematolebias > Nematolebias whitei. Next base: position 40,620,539 of record NC_056517.1, read on the forward strand.
AGGAAACCTGGTGGTGGAATAGTGAAGTGCAGGAACTGTTCAAAGAAAGAGGTTAGCCAAGAAGAAATATGACAGTGAGAGGACTGAAGAGAGGAGACAATATAAGGAGATGGGACGTAGAGCAGAGGGAGGTAGCTAAGACAAAGCAGAAGATGTATGATGAGTTGCATGGGAGACTGGACACTAAAGAGGGCGAGAAGGACTTGTACTGATTGACAAGACAGAGGGATCAGGCTGGAAAGGATGTGCAGCAGGTTAGGCTTATGTGAGTGTAATGAGATGATGGAAGGAGTACTTTGAGGAGCTAATGAATGAAGAGAATGAAAAAGAAAAAAGAGTAGAGGTCATAGAAACTGTGAACCAGGAAGTGGGACAGATTAGTAAAGGTGAAGTCCGGAAAGCTCTGAAAAGAATGAAGAAGGGGAAGGCAGTAGGAACTGATGACCAGTGGAGGTTTGGAAATGTCTTGGAGAGATGACAGTGAGGGTTTTGACTCAAATATTCAATG
>NC_056517.1:40621146-40622959 GCF_014905685.2 Nematolebias whitei
CTCTTTCAGGAACCTGAAAAACATCAACCCAGCAGCAAGCCTGGCAGCAGACCTTCAGCACAGCTCTACTGTTCATCCATCATCAGTGAGTCAGTGGACTTCTACAATCAAACCCTGAGTGATATTTTGGACCTACATGCACCTGTTAAAACTAGAGCTGTCAGCTTTACCCATTCAGCTCCCTGGTACAATGATGAGCTGAGACACTTGAAAATGGCTGGATGTGCCCTTGAGCGACGTTACATCAGCTCCGGACTCACTGTTCATAAGCAGACCTATCAGGAGCATCAGAAATCTATGCGAAGGCCCTCCATGAAGCACATTCCAACCACTACTCTGTCATCTTTAACAACAGCCCTGGAAAATCCAAACAACTTTTTTCCACAGTAAACAATCTCCTTCAACCCAAAACTCCCTCACTTACAGAAACAACTGATGAACACTGCAATAACTTTATGGACTTTTTACATAACAAAATTCACATCATCCGGTCTGCCCTGACAAACTTGGTAGTTTCATCTGTGCCATTTTACAAGTCCCAGGATCAAAATCCTAACTTCTTCGATGTTTTACATCATTAGGTATTCTACAATTGCTCCGCTCCAGGTGGCTGCATGTTGGAGCAGCTCTGTTTCATTCTGAGATTTTCCTTTTGGAAACTTAAATTCCTCTTTTTCTGGATGTAAATCACATTTTTTGGATGATTGTTTCCTCTGGTATCAGATGCTGTGCAGCTGGACGGATTTTTACTGAAACTTTTTTAGTTTTGGACATTTGTTATGATACGTAACCATGGCAACAAGGCAGTTTCTACAACCAACAGCAGCTGATTAACATCTCAAAAGCTCAAATAATATCTCAACTACAGCCCCAAATCTCAAATGAGTTGAAAAGGATGTTCTGTGGACGCATTCTCATCTACCTGCCAGCTGTGCTCGAGTGCCTGACCACTGAGATCCTGGAACTAGCAGGAAACACGGCTCATGACAGCGGAAGGACGGGATCGTCCCTCGGCACCTACAGTTGGCTGTCTGCAGCAACAAGGAGCTCGGCAGACTTCTGGGAGGAGTGGCCATCGCTCTGGGAGGAGTTCTGCTCTGCATTCAGGCGGTCCTACAGCCCGGGGGAACCGAGAGGCCAGCTGAGTCTGGGTGGACGGATCGAACAGCATCTGCAGCCAGTTTCTTAGGATCCACTGTGGGATGGACCTTTACAAGAGATCCTTCCTGCCTACAGCATCAGCATCTATAACATCTCTTAATGAAATGAAGATAACGAGTTACAACAACAAATAATTTCCCTTTGGGATTAATAAAGTATTTTTGAATTGAATTGAATCAGTCTCCGAGCAAGAAGTGACAGCTATTATCAAAGGAATGAAATCCTCTATTTGTGCTCTCGACCTTTTCCCCACTGCTCTGCTGAAAAGAAACATCTCTTTCATCAGTCCTTTGATCACATCTGTGATAAACCTCTCCATTCAAACAGGTTTTGTCCCACCTACCTTGAAAATTGCTATCATCAAACCCCTTCTTAAACAGCCCACCTTGGAACCAGCCCACCATATCAACTATAGACATGTTGTCAACCTTCCATTTTTGTCCAAAGTGCAAGAAAAATTTGTGGCAGCCCGTCTACATGACCACCTTATCACTAGCTATGTTTACATGCGCAGAATTCTTTGAGCGGATTGAAATGTGTTCTGTTTGAATAATTCAAATGTGTTGTTTACATGGGCACAATCTGTTCATGACGAGCGTTTACATGCAGCAGGCTTTGTTCTGAACAGCAGTACTGACATGTGCAGAGTGGT
>NC_056517.1:40623059-40628628 GCF_014905685.2 Nematolebias whitei
CAGGTGATACAGATCATTTTGAGCTCTTTCAGAGTTTCTAGTAGAAATGTTGTCGCTCACCGACCAGTTTTGCTCCCTTGACATGCTAATATTATTAGCATTAGCCAGGCGGAAATGGCAAAGTCACACATGCGCAGTCAGGTCAGTTTTTCACGATCAGATAAAAACGAACAGATCAAACGTTTACATGCGCACCGATCGGGTTTCAGATCGGCGTAAACCACCCGTTTCGTTCTGATCACAAATTATATCGGATCGCGCCGAATACACAAAAAATAACCCGAACGGAGCGTTTACATGACACACTTTTATTCTGACCGGCCATTTGATCCGGTTACTTATGTCCATGTAAACATACCCAAGCCACAAGAACTCATTTTCAAGAGAGACCTGTTTAGGGAGCAGATGGTGGGGGTTAAGGACCTTGTTCAGGGGCCCAAAGTGGGGCAAATGTGGGTGGAGGCAGGTGTGGGTGTTTTATCTTTTCCACCCACATTTTGATGTTGACGGTACCGGGAGTTGAACCTGCGACTTTCCGATCATCACAGGCCCATCTTCTCTAATCTCTGCGCCACCACTCCCATTGTTATGCAGATGACTTGCAGCTCTATATCAAAATAGGTTCTGCAGGTTCATCACTCTCCTCTCTCACCACCTGTCTTGAAAAGGTAAAAGACTGGATGAACGCCAACTTTCTCCAATTAAACATGTCAAAAACAGAAGCTATTTTGGTTGTACCCCACATCAGACTCACTCAACATCCATCTCTACCATAATCTCCTCTGCCCAAAACATTCTTTTTTCTGATACAGTGACTAATCTTGGTGTAAGATTTGATTCTCATCTTACATTTGAATCCCATATTAAAAACCTTTGCAAGATTTCATTCTTTCATCTCAAAAACATCTCCAAACTCTGTTCATTACTCTCCTTTTCCGATGCTGAAAAACGTGTCCATGCTTTTGTAGTGAACCTGATCTGACCCCAAATCTTGATCAGATGAACAGAGACTGTTATTTCATTGATCTGCATCCAGAAATACAGTTTGAGCCATCTGGTGACTTTCTTTCTTGAATTAATCAAGCAGAAAAGACAATTCTCTATGATCATTACTATTTTACAAATGTTTGATAATCAAATTGTGTTAGTTTACTCAATGTTTACAGGTTGAAGAAAACTACTCATTTTTATTTTACATAAACAGTAAGTAATGATTTTTATTCCTCATTCAAAGAAGAAATCAGGTTAATATGCATTTCTTGATTTTCTGTCTTCAATGAGCCAAGTTTTGTAAGTATGTTAAAGGTCGGTTCTCGGTCAACTAAAATGTTTACTGAGAAAAATGTCATGTTTAACTATTTGAGAAGATACAGCAGAGTGAGACTCCACGAAGTCTGGTTTTTTGCAATAATCTTTCTGTCTGTTGTTAAACAATCTCATTCTCTGACCTCGAATTTGATAACATCTTACATCACAAACCACACCTCTATTTCTGGTCCATCGACCAATCAAAAAGCTCTCAAATGACCCGGAAGTCGACCCATTTAAAATGTGGCAACTTCCCAGTTCATGTTAGAGTTGCGGAGTTGCTGAGTTGCTGCAGTGCTGCGCTCAGGAATGAGTTCAACGAGAGAGTGCACAAAGTCCGAAGTCTGAAGCCAGACGCTGAAGATTAATGGAGCTAAAGAGTCTGATGCTGCAGAGCTCTGAGAGTTCCACACAGAGTGCTGAAGAGTGATGGGAGTTCAGAGCTCTTGGATGCAAACGCGTTCAGGATGATCCAGAGACGTTTTGGGATTATAACTTCTGTTTGAAAAACCTCGCACGACTCTCGAAGGATTTCAGCTGCTCTCAACGGAGACGCTGAAAGAGTCTGAAGGATTCTATACCGAGCTGATTTATCATCAACCAGGTAACGATTCTACTTCTACCAAGCTTACCGTCGCAAGCTGAGATCTGAAGGAGCGTGCACGTTTTCTGGTCAAACAGATTAATTCCCTCACAAATCTCTCTGTAAGATAAATCTCCATTTCCATCTTAAACTCTGCTTTCTCTTAAAATCAGTACAGATATTTTAGAAATATCTGAAGCTAAGTCCTCAATCACCGCCGTGTGATTGAAGTCTATTATTTGTGAAACTTGTCTGTTATTATTTTCATATTTTGCCAAATTAATGTAAATGTTTGATGTTAAACTTTGATTCTGAAAATAAATGACCGCATTCATTTTGATGGGTCAAAGATAATAACGTCTCTCGTTACATTTCTGTTAAAATTCAATGCACGACATTTACACAGTCAGAAAGATGAGGAACTCGTGAAAAAGTATGAATATATATCCTATATGACATACTACACTTTCGTCTCCTCAAGACTGGACTACTGCAATGCACTTTTTTATGGAATTCCATACAAGCACATTCAAAAACTTCAGTATGTATAGAACAGTGCAGCCAGGATTCTGATGAAGCAAAGGAAACATGCCAACAATTTTCAGTCAGGTCATCTGGACAGTTTCTTGTTTTTGTGCTGAAACGTTTCACCTTCCATCCAGAAGGCTTCATCAGAGACCATCTTAGCACCAACATAACTGGTCTGCTCAATCATCCAGGTACCTGGATGACAGAGCATGAACTTTGCTGCCTTGAACCACTTTGGCTGTGGCTGCCTGACTGGGAGGAGTCGGCAAGGGACAGGACGGCCCCCAGAAACCATCTCATCTCCAATAAACTGGTTGGTCCACTTAAGGAGTGTACTGCTTGGTGGGGAAACAGTTTACTGGAACTCCTCACTGATGAAGCCCTCCGGATAGAGGACGAAACGTCTCTATAAAAAAAAGAAACTGTCCAGATGACCCGACTGAGAATTATTGGATTAGTAGAGCGCCATTTCTTTCAAGCTTTATAGATCCCCGTTTTAAAGTACGTAACTCAGAATTGAACCAAGGTGCCTCTGATTGATTACGTTCTTTTTCAGCAGAGCAGCTTTATCAAGTGAAGTTTGCAAAGAAGTTGTAAAATTATCAACCAGATGATCTAAGTCACTGCTCTCGGATGCATTACTCTGTAAGACAACAATGATGTAAGAGAATCTTTAAATTTGGTTACAGCATTTTCTGATAAGTACCTGCTAAGGTGAAATTTACTCTCAGTGACGGTGTAGTCATGTAATGTAAACCCCAAGGTAATCAAAACATGGTCAGACTGAACAGAGCTGTGAGGATGCAGTATTTTCTCTATCATTATTAAAGGAGGGTGCCCCACCCTGTCAACAGAACTGAACGCCCCGCCTACCTAATTCCCCACTCCCCACGCAGCGCCACCACTTCTGGACGGGGAGTGGATATTGTAGCAGTTCTAAACTATGCACAATACAAACATAGTGCTCCGCTTCTCTTACAACCTCGACAAAAACCAAGAAGAGACGAGCGCCCTCCCAGAGCAAGTAACCTAGGGGAAACACTGGGCTGTATTACTAAGTACTTACCCTCTATACCATATGTCAGAACCAGGTCAAGAGTGTGATGATGAGAATAAGTTGACATTTTGCTACAGTAAATTTTTTGTCCAGGTGAGCACATACCTGAGTTTACTTTCATCTAGGAAGGTTTTCCCGCACACCTGGCAGGCAAGTTGTTCACGATGTCCATACAGAAGGTATTCAAACTTCATCTCAGCTGTAGTTGTCGACCAGCCTGGTGCCTGCTCATCCTTCACTTCACCAATATTATCTGTAAACGTCAGTGTCTGGGTGGCATGATGCTCCGCCCCAAGTTCTTTAGGCTCTGCCTCCATTTCTGTCACCACATCCTGGTCATAACAGGCCACCTGGAGAAATCACACAGGTGTTACCCAAGGACAGTTTCACCTGTTCTATAATTTCTGCTGAAGACATCTAGTCTACATTAAAAATTCAAAGGTGACGTAAAGGTTCAGGTAAAGGAGACCTTCATCCTCCAGGTCAGGCGAGATTCAGGTAAGGATCAGGTTCAGGAGAGGATCTGTGTCTATAAACAGACGAGTGTGTGTACCTTATGTACATCCTCATTGGTTAGCTCTTTCAAGATGGCTTCCTGCACTTGCAGTGTCGCGTTAGGAGACTTATCAAGCTCCTGATTCGCCGATGCCTCAACGAGGTCATCAGTAGTGGACGTGTCATCATTCTCACGGAGATCCTGCAAACAGAGGATGGATCAGAAACCAGAACTATGGCTAACGACAAACCAGATTATTGAGTGCCATACATCAGAGTCAGGTGCCATCTGAGCCTCAGGTGGCAACGCCATCTTTACGATGTCATATGGAAACTTTTCTTTTTCTTCTGACGACAAATCACGTTTCTGCAAGCAAATGAACACATCGTCACCAGTAAAGTATCTGTGTGTCACCTGTGATCACCTGCCTCCAACCTGTGTGTCACCATTAAATACCGGGCTCCGACCTGTTTGTTAGCTCTAATCATTTGTCTCCTACCTGTATGTCACCTGTAATTACCTGCCTCCTACCTTTCATTCAACCTTTATTTATACAAGTTAGTCTCATGAAGCCTCGAGGACTCATTTACCTGTTCCAGAGAACATATAAAGTACAAACAACAATAACAATAAACAATAATAACAAACTACCGTAAAAATGCAGCAAAAATAAGTGTGTATAAAACAATAAATCAGGGTGCCATAAAATAAGGTAAAATATTAAAAACAAGAACATATTTGCTTTGATTTCCAAATGTTTAAAACCTCTTAAAGAAATCAAGGTAGACAACTTCAGTTCCTGTTGCAAGGTGTTCCAGGTTGTAGAAGCCAAGTAAGAAAGGCCTTTTTTCCAAGTTCAGTCTGCACTGAGGGAATGCTGCAGGTAATTATGTCCTGATGCATGTTGTAGCTGCACTGACTACGTGACAAGTGGGAGCAGATATAAGAAGGAGGGATTTATAGATAAAAATGCACCAGTGTGAGAGCCTACGTGTATATAATGATGGCCAACTGACCAAGGAGTATAGGATGCAGTGATGGGTATGGTAGTTACAACCAGTTATGAATCTTAGGGCGCTATGGTAGATAGCACCCAACATCTGTTATGTGTTGCTGTATGCTTTGCCTGTTTGTTTCTTTTTGTACAGCATTTTGGTTGGCCCTGTCGCTGTTTAAAGCGCTTTATAAATAAAATGGTATGGTATGGTATCCGCAAATGCCGACAAAATCAAAGGGATGTTGTTTTCAAACAGGAAGTCGGTCCCAGCAGTTCTTCCTTCGATTGTATCCTTGAATGGTGCCCGAATTTAGTTTGTCGATTCCTACAAATATTTGGGTATCTTGGTCGACTCACATCTCTCTTTTAAGCTCCATGTGGAAAACTTGGTAAAGAAACTGAAAGTTAAACTGGGTTTCTTTTCCAGAAACAGATCCTGTCTAACCCTGAATGTTAGGAAACACCTTGTATCTGTGACTTTCCTTCCCTCCATTGATTACGGTGATATTTACATGAACGCTCCTACAAGCACCCTGCAGATGTTGGATGCTGCAGATGTTGGATGCTGCAGATGTTGGATGCTGCAGATGTTGGATGCTG
>NC_056517.1:40628638-40632525 GCF_014905685.2 Nematolebias whitei
AGATGTTGGATGCTGCAGATGTTGGATGCTGCAGATGTTGGATGCTGTCTATCAGGGGCAGCTGAGTCTGACTTTAATCCCGAGCCAGTGGCTAGAACGATAAAATAAAAATTAAATAAAAATACATTAAAGCTTAGTGCAAATACACTTTTTTTTCTCAGATCAGATGCCTCAAATGAAAATATTGCAGGTGGAAATAAATTATGACATTAAACCAACCAGGGAAAAAGTATCTGGGGAAGAAGGTGATGAACGGTTTAGGAGAAATACAGCCAGCAAAGGGGTAAATGGAAAATAGAGACAGGAACAGCTACTATAACATATATCCATAAAGGTTAAATAAATAAATACATGTATAATATCCAAAGTAAAATATGAGGCAAAACAAAAGGAGTCTTAAAAACAACTCCAGTCTGTGATCCTAAAGAGCCAATCAAGCAGTCCAAATGAACCACATTTACTAATCACACGTACAAGGGGAGGTCTAATAAATAGGACAATAATTATGATAATAAAATACTGAATTTGATCGCTTATAATTCCCTCCCTTATGCAGATAACACTCTTAAAATAATAGGGATTATTATTATTATTACTATTATGAACTAGAATTCAAGGATCAATAATTAAGGGTTCTTTGTCATTCACAGCACATGTGGTACGTGAGGTGGAACAACATTGTGTACACAGGGTCACAGTTACATCCAACAAAAGTATTAAAATGTAAAAGAAAAACAGTAATAAGATCTATAAGATCTAAGATATGAACTAAGAAAAACATTAACTAAAAAGACACTAATCACTAATAGCATAAAAACAATTCCTATAGGGCTCCCTGGGAAAGCAGGAGAAAAATTCAAGATGAGGGTAAGTTTCAGATTGGAGAAGAAATTTAGATAGTTAAATAACTGGTGGGGATGGGAAGTCATAAAATACTATGAGTGTATATTAGTTGAACAAACTAGTAAACAGGAGACTATAATATGATGAATAAAATATAAAATATATATTAGAATAGATAATGATGAATACGATTAGAGTTCTGTAGTAAGGGTTAGATATACAACTATTATTATTAACTTTGTGGTGTTTCCATTAAAACAGGAATAATGGGGATATGTATGCATTTACAGAGATGAGTTGCAGATAGGAGATAAAATTCAACAAATTAGGTCAAGGGCGTACACTTCATCTGCGTAAATACTAACCCATCTTTTGATTATTTCTGTGGGACAGATAGGATGCAGTTTGTCCAGACCCATCCTGGCACCACATTAAAACCGATAACCGTTTGCTTTCACAGTAAATTATGCTTCATCAATTATGGGACTAAATACTTTCTAAGCTGTTTGTGTATGCCAAATTGAAACAATTCATCTTTGGAGCAAAATTCTAACAGGCGATCAGTTCTTGGCTACTCCTTGATATGTACGTTATATAATGATTACAGGATGCACTACGTGTGACTCTCAGAAGACGTCCTGATCTCTCAATGGAAACGGTTTCTTTCATTTTTCCAGGTCTGTGTTATTCTTCTTTATCTTTTAGATGTTCCCTCTTCAGGGGTCTCCACAGTGAGTCATCCTCCTCCATCTCACTCTGTTGTCTGCATTTTGTCCTCACTCCATCTCCATGTCCTCTCTAACTGCAACCATATGTCTCCTCTTTGTCTTTTTCCTGACAGATGCATTTCTAACATCCTTCTACCAATATACCACTGTCCCTCCTCTGGACATGTCCAAACCATCTCAGTGTGTCCTCTTTAACTTTATCTCCCAGTTGTTCAACCTGTGCTGTTCCTCTGATGATCTCATTCCTGGTCTTTTCCAACCTTGTCACTCCTAAGGTGCACCTCAACATCTTCATTTCTGACACTTCCAGTTCTTTCTCCTGTTTTTTCCTAAGGCATTTTTTCTCACCCTAAAACATGGGTGTCAAACTCTGGCCAAATTTGGCCCACAGTTTGACCCGCGAGGCAATAACAAATTACTATTAGAGCTGGTCCACTGGTATTTTACAGCGGAGGCGCTGTAACAGCGCATTCACCGCTAATACTACAAATCCCATAATGCTCTGCTGTTATTTTGGCGCTGATTACATCATTAGCGAGCTCCCGTTTGGTGGACGCGACCGCTGTTGCAAGCCGGGCAAGTCGTCTAACCGCAGGTTTTCCGCGCCTTTCGTTACACGCTCAACTCAGTAGCTATCCGTGCTTCGGCAGGAAAGCCCCCGCTCACCCCGCGTCTCTCCCCAGACCACGCTGCGACCTCATACTACGACTCTCACCGTGTTAACCCTTTCCAAAAACGGCGAAAAGAAAAGCGGAAAGCAGAACTTTTTTGGACAGGTGGGAGGCAGAAAATGTGTTTACATATGTAAAAGACAGACCTGTTGTCTTGTTTGTGGAGCCCACTGTCTGTAACTAAGGGTACAACATTAGACAACACTACGAAACACCAGAACAAGTACAAGAACCTGGACATGACTCAAAGGAGCCAGAAAGTAGAGGAGATTGTAGTGAACTAAGCCTCAGGTCAAAATCTGGCCTTGAGGGCCTTCCTGGGACAAGAACTGTATTTCATTGATTTGGGTCCAGAAACACAAGATTAAGTTCATCCAGAGACTTTCTAAGTGTCCTGCACTGATCAATTGAAAGAACACTCTCTTTTTTTATTATCATTACTATTTTACAAATGTTTGATAATCAAAGTGTGTTTAGTTCAAACCATTTTTAAATGGTGAAGTGAACTACTCATTTTTAATCAACTGTGAAACAGTATTAGTGATTTTTAATCCTCATGCAAAGTAGAAATCACGTTAAGGTCTGTTACAGAGTAATTATGCATTTTCTGATTTTCTGTCTTTGAATGAGCAAGTGTAAGTTGGTCCAAGGTTGGAGTCAAACGCAAAACAAGTTGTTGGAACGAACTGTTATGTTTTTAAATCCTCTCAGACGTAAATATAGAGGCTGGCACCTGTTTTCCCCCAACTCGCCTAAATATTCCTCTCGTCTGTCTTTAAAACATTTTCAATCTGTTCCATAACATTCTTGCTGTTTTTCTGACTTCTAGTGACCTCTTAAAAAAAAACACACCCCTGTCTGGTCGAAACGACCAATCAGGAACCTCCCAAGTGAACCGGAAATAGAACTCTTTAAATGTCGGTACTTCCTAGTTCAAAGCAGTCGCTTCAGGTTCCAGCTTCAAGCGCCAGCTCCAGTCGAGTGCGGTGGGAGAGAAGTTCAGTTCTGGGAGCAGAACCGAACCGAGAAGTGCTGGAGAAAACAGGAAAATCCCGACATGATCCGCAGTTCTTCCGAGTCTTGTGGGGATTATGACATCTTCCACCTCTGAGTGGAACTTCTGACGGACTCCACTCATGTGAGTCCACCAAGAGGTGAACTTGTGTCGAACAAGTACCGTCACTACTTCGGACGATTCACAGCTGTTCCTACGGAGACGCTGAAAGGGTGCGTTAAATGGAACTTCGTACCAGTGGAGACATCTCCAGGTAAAGAGTTGATTTATACCACCTAAGTGTACCGGGGAAGAAGCTGGGAACTCACCGGAGAGTGCCGTTCTGATGCCGACACACACATTTCCCTCATCCATCCTTTCTCTCAACTTAAACTTCAATTTCCATCTTTAAACTCTTCTATCTGCTAGAAATCATTCCAGATATTTTTAGAAATGTCTGTTGTACAGCTGGAAGCAAGGGAAACCATCGCCGTATGGTTTCCTCCTTGTAAAACTTGCTAAATTAGCCATGTTGTTATTTTTCAATTTGCCAAATTAATGTAAATGTGTGATGTTAAACTTTGATTCTGTAAATAAATGACCGCATTCATTTTGATGGGTCAAAGAAAATTAACGTCTCACGATACATTT
>NC_056517.1:40632625-40640023 GCF_014905685.2 Nematolebias whitei
GAACACCTGGAGAGCTGGTGCAGAGAGAATAACCTTCACATCAATGTAAAGACAAAGGAGATGGTTGTGGACTTCAGAAGGAATAAACACACCTGCCCACTGTGTATTTGAGTTTGACACCCCTGCCCTAAAATGTGTCATTGAATATTTAAGTCAAAAACCTCACTGCCATCTCTCCAAGACATTTCCAAACCTCCACTGGTATGTCATCAGGTCCTGTCCTCCCCTTCTTCATTCTTTTCAGAGCTTTCTGGACTTCACCTTCACTTCCTGCTCCACAGTTTATGTGAACTAGAGCATTGCATGAATTGGAAAATTAGAGAGTCTGTTGAAGGTAATCACAGCTCTCATCTGGACTCAGGGGAGGTGAGGTGAAGACAATATCTAAACATTTAAATTATTCATTAACGTGACATAAATAACAGTTATATTATTCAGCTTAAACAACACTGATTCATGCGAGGTTTGTGGGGTGTAGCTGTGTACATTTGGTTTTCTGATTTTAGGTGTCCAGTAGTCAAAGGGCATGATGTGCAGTGGTGTTTGACAGCTTGTGAATCTTCGTATATTCATTCATTTAACCTTAGACAGATTAATCCCACTGAACCTCAGGGACCCATTTAATAATAATAATAATAATAATGTCATCACAATGTCAGCACTGTATGTTTCCATACAATGGCAAAATTAGTCTCTGCATTTAACCCATCCACCACCAGGTGGTGCAGTGGGCAGCTATTGAAAGCGCCCGGGGGACATTTTGGGGATTAGACGTGCTGCCCAGAGACGCCACGTGATGTGCAGTGACTGGGGATCGAACCTGGGACTCTCGGGTCCCAAGCTGGCTGCCCTGCCTCTACACCATCTCCAAGAGACACCTGAATACTCACCTTATATTTCATAAATATTCTTGACTTCATGACTTTAAACATCTTGGGATTTGCACCATAGGTAGAGAGAACACATGATGCAGAAAAAATGTGCTTTAATGTCACCAATATGGTACTTTGTTTTAATGTTAACAGTTTCTTTCTTGCTCAGTGGTCATTCTTTTTATTATAATAATGATGAATTACAAGCTGAAACTACTTACAATAAGACCTCTAAACTAGCTGAGCTACTCATTGTTAAAAAAGGCTATTTTTTTATTTTTAATCATAGGATGTATTTTTGTTTGCGATGCTTTATTTTATATATAAATTGCAGTTGTACATCTTGGCCACAAGAGGGCAGTAAAAGTCAAACATTTACAATATAGTGCTGAAAATCACCAGCAATCCAAAATAAAGGAATTAATGTTTGTAAAAGTTTAAATATTTGGTTTATGTAAAAATCCTGTTTCACACACACACACACACACACACACACACACACACACACACACACACACACACACACACACAGAGTGCTAAATTTTAATATTTTATAGAGATAGAACGATAACATTTTTTCAGACAAAGAACATATAATATACCCCCAGTGAAGCCTTACCGTCATGTAATAAAAATAAAAAATAATAATTGAACATTATTTATCTGAGGAGCAGCTTTGAGTTGAACTCCATCACTGAACTCTCATGTTGAACAAGCATGAAGGCGACAGTGGAAAGAAAAACTCCCTCATGAGGAAGAAACCTTTAGCAGAACCAGGATCAGGACAAGAGGACCATCTGCTTCGACCGGCTGGGTTTGAGAGGAATAGATACACAATGGCAGGTCAAGAATCACATGTTAAGATAGAAATAGTATCAAATGAAAACTATTCAGTTTTAACGATTCATTTAACCTTTGTATTATGGTGAGAAAAAAATCCATTTATTATGTTAAGGGTCATTTTTACCCGTATTGTGTAAATCTACTCAAAACAGTCAAAAATGAAGTTAAACCAATAAGAACTTTATTTTCGATTACACAAACATTTAGAAGAGATGAGAAGAAGAGATAAACAATTCCAACACTATATTAAGAACATGAGGTCAGTTTTGCTCCAGCAGTCTAAGATTATACCATAACGCCTTATTTATAGGGCACTTTAAACAGCAATACAAGCCAACCTTAATTATGGGATTTATCAAAAGGAATGTCTTACAGGAGGAGATTAACGGGTCGTGACGAGAGCTGAGATGATCTAAGTCAACAGTGAGGTGCAATAGATGAAAATGTACCAATGGAAGAGTATGTGTGAAGTTAATGATGACCAGTGAATACAGAGTGCAATGATGCGTACGGTAGTTACAGCCACTTAGGAATCTTGGACCTATACGTACCTGGACCTATATCTGGACCTGGACCTGGACCTATATCTGGACCTGGACCTATATCTGGACCTGGACCTATATCTGGACCTGGACCTATACCTGGACCTGGACCTATATCTGGACCTGGACCTATATCTGGACCTACCATTCTGTGTTGGTCTGTCTCTCCTTCCTGTCCTCTCAACCAGCCGGTCAAAGCAGATGGTCTCTTGTCCTGAGCTGGTTCTGCTGGAGGTTTCTTCCTGTTAAAAGGAGTTTTTCTTTCCACTGTCTCCACTGTGCTTGCTCAGGATGGGAGACTGCAACGAAGCCAAGATTCAACTTGTCTGCTGGATTCTTAGATAGAGAACTTTACTAATTGTCTTTTATGTGAATGTTCCTGTAAAGTCCCTGAGACAACTTGTTGTGATTTGGTGCTTTATGAATAAACTGAATTGAAATGTTCTTTGAATGTGCTTTTGATGACTGTTTTATTGTTTTGTGTACCACACCAGTTTTTTTTATTTGTTTAAACAGGTGTCTCTTGAAAATTTTGAAAATGAGTCCTTGTGACTCAGTGAGACCAATGTGTAGAAATAAAGGTTGAAGGAATGAAAAAAGACTCTGACTTTAAGTTTAATAAACAGATTAACTGGGGATCATGTGATGCGACTGGAGACGTGTGTCCAGGGGCTCTGTGAACAAACCCGTTAACACCGATGAAAACATCTAAATTCATATAAACCTGGTCTGACTACTGCACTGTGGATTTGAGATCTAGGAGCAAACCCTCTGGTCAAGAAGAAAACTTATCGAATGCCCAAAAAACTACGGAGAGCGACCACGAGGAAGCCGATATAATGGCATCCACAGCTCGGATAGGCATGAACAGCGGCGATCTACAAATTCTCCTCGAGGAAATCAGAAATGGCAACGATGCAATTTCTAAAAAGATTGATTAAAAAAAAGCAGAACTAAGTCAATCCACCTCTGGACTCAAAACCGTGCTGGAAGGTCTGAACTCCCATGTCATCGACGCTGAGGAACACATTGGCATGATGGAGGATCAGCTGGGGAACCTGGGCTCAAACATTTCCAAGCTGAGTAAGGAGAGCAAATTTCCAAAGGAAAGAACTGGACCAGCTGGAGAACTACGGTCGATGCAATAATATTCATGTCGTTGACCTACGAGAGGGCTGTGGATAAAACAAAGATTTCAGGAAAGACTGTTCCTCTCAACCAGCCGGTGGAAGCAGATGGTCCTCTTGTCCTGATCCTGGTTCTGCTGGAGGTTTCTTCCTCATGAGGGAGTTTTTCTTTCCACTGTCGCCTTCATGCTTGTTCAACATGAGAGTTCAGTGATGGAGTTCAACTCAGAGCTGCTCCTCAGATAAATAATGTTCAATGATTATTTTGTACATGAATGTTTCTGTTCAGTCCCTGAGACGATTCAGTTGTGACTCGGAGCTGAAGAAATAAACTGAATTGAATTGATATCTAAAGTTAAAGTCGGTGTTGACCACATCCGACCTTGAAAGATGAGTCCATGCATGCACTGCGACCCGGCTGGACTGCTGCAACGCTCTTCGTGTTGGGCTCAGTCAGGTGTCCCTCTCACGCCTCCAGCTCGTCCAAAATGCTGCAGCTCGGCCGTTAACAGGAACTCGTAGGTTTCAGCACATTTCACCAGTTCTGGCCTCCCGTCACTGGCTCCCTGTACACGTCACAATTGATTTTAGAATTCTCCTGCTGACCTTTCAGTGCATCAACGGCCTCGCTCCCTCATACCTCTCTGACCTACTTTTTCATTTAGCCTTCATTTCTCCAGGTCGTCTCATTCATGAGAACTCATTTTCAAGACAGACCTGTTTTTGGGAGCACGTGTGGGGGTTAAGGGCCTTGCTCAGGGGCCCAGAGTGGAGCAAATGAGGGTGGAGGCAGGTGTGGGTGTTTCACATTTTCCACCAACATTTTGATGTTGACGATACCGGGAGCTGAACCTGCGACTCTCCCATCACAGGCCCATCTTCTCTAACCTCTGCGCCACCACGCCCCTACTTCAACCATGTGTTCCTTCTCGAGCACTGGGATCATCTAACCAGCTCTTTCTGGTTGAAGCTCTGAGGAGATCTGGCCTTTTCAGTCATGGGCCCTAAAGTCTGGAACAATCTGCCCCAACATCAGACAGGCCCCTTCACTTCCTGTTTTTAAAACACGCCTGTTTTCTCTGACTTTTAGCTCAGTGAGATTTAACAGAAGCAGTCACACTGTTGTTTTTCTCTTTTCTTCTTTATCCTTCCCAAACATTTTTCAGCAGCCAACTACTCCCACAGTTTTTGTGCTACTTCAACAATTCATATGTCAAACCATTCAGCTGTCTGAGGACAAGTCGCTATGATGTCATTTTGGCTATCACTGAAAATTAATGGAGCTTATTTTACAACCTTAACTAAGGAATTTGCATTTTGAATGCCTGTTGCTTACGAATGTCCAGAAAACTGTTGAAAGGTAACTTGAAACATCAGGAGGAAGCAGAACGTGCACAGTGTTCCAACGTAAAGGACTGCCGGGCTGCTCTTCATATCAACTCTTGCTCCGACGCTACTATGAGTTTGGGTTTGCTCTCAGCTACCACTATCCCAAATTTCAGCTGCATAGCTATGAAAAATGCTTGAGCTATTGTATTTTTTCATTTTTAGCTATGGTGGCCATCTTGGATTTTTGATTTTCAATCAGAGTCTATTAGGGATCTTTGTCAGCTACCAATATGCCAAGTTTCAGCTGAATAGCTGTGAAAATGGCAGTTATCCTAGTTTTTCTCCAAACAGCTGAATAAAGAAATGTAGAAAGAAGCTCAACTTTCCAAAAGGAAGTGGAGAAGCTCAACTGTGCCCACTAAGGCTGAAACAGGCAAAAATGAGCACAATAAGGTTGAAATTATCTGAGAAGAGCTCAAATTTGCTAAAAACAGCTGAAGAGTAGCTAAAACAAGCAGAAAGAAGCTTAACTTAGTAGAAGTAAGTTGGGAGAGCATGTTTTTGCTGAATTAGGCTGAAAAAAGTTTAAATATTTGCAAAAAACAGGAATTAGCTGAAAAAGATTAAATTAACATCAAAACAGCTAAATGCTAGCTGAAAGAGCAGAAATTGCTGAAACCTACAGAAATAACCTAAAATTAGCAAATCAAGTTAAAATTAACAGAAACAAGTTTGAAGCAGGGGCGGCACGGTGGTGCAACTGGTAGAGGTGCTGCCTCTCAGCAAGCAGGTCCCTGGTTCAAATCCCGGTCCAGGGGCCTTTCTGGGTGGAGTTTGCATGTTCTCTCCGTGCATGCGTGGGTTTTCTCCCACAGACCAAAAACATGCATGTTAGACTGATTGGTAACTCTAAATTGCCCCTAGGTGTGAGTGAGAGAGTGAATGGTTGTTTGTCTCGTTTGTCTCTATGTGTCCCTGTGATGGACTGGAGACACGTCCAGGGTGTCCCCCGCCCCTCGCACAGTGATTGCTGGACATGGGCACCAGCGACCCCCGTGACCCACGATGGAAGAAGCGGGTAAAGATAACTCCCAAAAACTAGTTGGAGAAGATGGCGCTAGTGTGTGTGGCTTGCCGTCTCTCGCTGTTTGTGTTCGTGCTGTTTTTGTTTTTTATCACCAGTGCCAGTTCTCCGCTTGTGTATGATCGCCAAACATTGTTGGATCTTCGTCTCTCTGCCAAGGATTTAGTGAAATTCGACACCGATTGTGGTGTTCACACGACGTTGCAGCAGTTTTCCTTCACCAGTCGGACACCTGCTCACCTCTGCCACACCCACGCTCCTCTCCCTCGGCGTAAACGCCGGTGCCGCCGGGGCGAACGCAGCGGACGACTGTTAAACATTAAAGCTTTCTTGGCACGATTTCCTGTGGTCTCCCGAAGGAGAAATGGAGTGGTACCTGGTCTCTTTCTGAGCCCGCGGTCGCTGGACCCCGCTGACAGCTGGCTGGTGTGTGCTGTCAGTTCGGATGACGTGGTCCGCCCCCGCGGCCCCTGCGGCCCCTGCTCTCCCCGTCCTCGCCGGCGTGGTGTAAATCCCCGCCATCTACGAGCCCTGCGTCGGGCTCCACAGACAGCTGCAGCTTGGGATGCACCGGCCCCTGCCAGGTTTGGCCTTGTTAATGCAAGATCACTGTCAAATAAAACTTTCATCTTGAGGGATTTCTTCATGTCCCGTGATCTGGATTTTCTCTGGGTAACGGAGACATGGCTGAGAACCGGCGAGCCCACCGCTCTTATTGAACTGTCACCACCTGACTGCTGCTATTTTAATTCCCCGCGCCTGTCGGGTCAGGAAGGAGGAGGAATAGCAGTTGTTTTTAAAAATGATTTTAAATGCCGGCAGATCAGCCTGCAGTCTTCTTTTACAAGTTTTGAACACTGCTCATTTGAAATCGGCCGCGCTCATGTTGTCTTGTGTGTCGTCATCTATCGGTCACCCAAGCACAATAAGGATTTTATAAATGACTTTTCAGAATTTCTGGCTGACATCCTGCCCAAATATGATTACCTTCTCATTCTTGGAGATTTTAATATTCGCGTCTGCTGCCCAGAAGAGCCGATCTCCAGGAGCTTTTTAAATGTTCTTGACTCTTTTAACTTTGTACAGTCTGTGTCTGGTCCTACTCATGAACTCGGGCACACACTTGACTTGGTCCTGTCTCATGGTCTGGATGTTTCCAACTTGGACATATGTGATGCTGTTTTTTCAGATCATATGCCCATCCTATTTGACATTCCCACTCACTGTCCAGTTAAAGTGCGTGCTCCTCCTCAGCGCTGTCGCATGTTTAACTCCTCCTCTCCAACCTTGTTCTCCTCCACTTTTCTTGGTCTCTGCGAGGATAACTCTAAAGACTCTCTTAGTTTAAATATTGATGAACTGGTTTCCAGCTTCCACTCTGTCTGTTTACAACCACTGGACACGATCGCTCCTTTGAAGAACCGGCGCACCAAACCTACCCCCGAACCCTGGCTGGGTGACGTCACGTGCGCTGCCGGGCGCGAGTGCAGAAAAGCGGAGCGCAGGTGGAAAAAGGACAGACTACATGTTTCTTTTAATATTCTCAAAGAGAGTCTGTTACATTATCAGAAAACTGTAAAAGCCGAGAAGAACAAATATCT
>NC_056517.1:40640123-40640380 GCF_014905685.2 Nematolebias whitei
CCATTATAACTTTTTATGTCTCTATGACATTAACCTGAGTGTTTTTAACATTATAACTTTTTATGTCTCTATGACATTAACCTGTGTGTTTTTAACATCACAGTGTTTTCAGCTCCAAGATGTTAACCTGAGTGTTTTTAATATCATCACGTTTTATGGCTTGATGACATTAACCCGAGTGTTTTTACCATCAGGAAATTTTACATCTCCATGACATTAACCCAAGTGTTTTTACCATTATAACTTTTTATGTCTCT
>NC_056517.1:40640390-40640783 GCF_014905685.2 Nematolebias whitei
ATTATAACTTTTTATGTCTCTATGACATTAACCTGAGTGTTTTTACCCTCAGGACATTTTATGTTTTCATCATGGCTTGAAATCACATACCAGGCGTCTCATCCAGGGTCCACATGAGCTGGATCAAAACAAACGTGGAATAAACTGATATCCCGTGTCTCAGAGGAGCTTCATCCTCACTGAGAAGACAATGGTGTCCTGTAACAGGACCGTCTCTCCAATTGTGTCTAGAGAAATACATGTTTTTTTCTTCTCACCGTTTCTTTAGTCTCCGTCTCAGATTACATTAAATTCCTTATTTTTCTGCATATCAGCATCATTTCTGACCGGGCGGAGAAAACAATCCCAGATGGACGACATCTCAATAATTAAATGGGGGGGGGGGGGGGGGGG
>NC_056517.1:40640883-40641684 GCF_014905685.2 Nematolebias whitei
GGGGGGGGGTGTCAGGAGCGGAGTCTACGTTCCACGTTCATCTGGATGTTAAGTATGAAGAGATGTGCGTGCATGGTTTGATGAATTTGAATATTTCTGTGTGTGGACCTTTAAATGGCTCCATCTTCTGGAGACAACAAACACTCACTCAGCATTAAATCCGTCAACGTGAAGTATCTTCATCTGCTTCACAATCGTGCTTTTGCCCGATTCTCCTGCACCTGCGGAGGGACAGAAGGACGTTTAATCAGGAGGACACAAGGGACAGAGGACAAATGGAGACGTCCTGATCTTCACATGATGATGCTGCCACTGCCATGCTTCACTGTTTAGGTGTCTCTGATCGACCACCGGGTCAGCTTAAGTCTGTGCACTGGCACACAGGGGTAACACTTGGACTAGCCACTGTAGGCAGACAGACAGAGAGAAACAGACAGGTGTCTCACCCAGCAGTAAGAGTCTGTGCGTGGCTTTATAAGCCTGTCGTTCCTTCTGCAGCTGTTTCTCGATCTTCTTGTTTGCTTCTCGTTTTGCTTTTTCATCCAGTCGTTCTTCGTCTGTTTTCCCTCCCAGACAGCCCATCTCAACTTCAACCACTGGAACCAGTAAATATGTAAACAAACAAGTAAACAAACCAGTCAACAAACTAGTAAACAAACTAGTAAACATCCATCCATCATCTTTAGCTGCTTCTTCCTTGTCAGGTTACTGGTGTCCGTAACCAGCAGTCACTGTGAGAGAGGTGTTTGACACTCTGGACAGGTCTCAGTCCACCACAGAGACACCTGGACAGGTCTCAGT
>NC_056517.1:40641694-40644116 GCF_014905685.2 Nematolebias whitei
TCAGTCCACCACAGAGACACCTGGACAGGTCTCAGTCCACCACAGAGTAGAGATGCATTCGTTCCTAAAAAAAAATCTGATCCGGCCCGAGCCCATAGGTTTTTTGTCCGAGCCTGCCCTAACCCGACTAATTAACTGTAATTAAAGGCCCGAACTTGGAAAAAATAAACAAAACTTCTTTTGTAATTGTTTCACCAAATGGATATTAACATACAAAACAAATAGCCTAAATATTCAACTCTAAACATCGGCTGTTATACACATGAACAAAAATAATTTTAGAGCAATTATTTGGAAAAATATAGAAACAGGCTATTTTAATTGAACACGCTGCTCGCTTCGACTTTTGTAGCTTCAGGTGCTGTAACGTCCTTCACCGCAGAAAAGAGCAAGATGCAGAGTGGGACGCACGGCCGATGATCCAGTGATCCATCTGAAACTTAACGGGACTTTGTTTTACCTCTTTCAACCGGCCGCTCGGACCTGAGCCTGCACCTGATACACATCAGCAGGTTTCACTGTGCAGGCTTTGTAGAGGGAGTTCTCCCGTTTTTGTGGGTCCACTACAAATCCTGAGATGTGATAAAAGCAGGGCGGGTGGGGCCGCATGGGCAATTGTTGCGCAATGCATCAGCGCTACTCCCTCTCTTCACAGATTAACTGCTGCACTCTATTTTCTTTCTTTCCTCAACATATAAACTTAGTGCCTCTCCCTCAACAAGTCGATTAACCCCATTTTATATTGTGCATTCTTATTTACTTTTATTTGTGCTGTATGATTCATAAAAACCACATCAAAAGCCTGAGACCGACCTGGCCCGCCCATCAAGCACATCATTTTGACCCTACCCGGCCCAAAATTTGGGTCAGGTCAGGCACATGCTTGGGTCAGAAATTGCAACTCTATCCCAGAGACACCTGGACAAGTCTCCAGTCCAACACAGGGACACATGGAGACAAACAACCATTCACTCTCTCTCTCTCACCTAGGGACAATTTAGAGTTACCATCAGTCTAACATGCATGTTTTTGGTCTGTGGGAGGAAACCGGAGCACCCGGAGAAAACCCACGCATGCACGGAGAGAACATGCAGACTCCACTGTGAAAGACCCCTGGACCAAGATTTGAACAGTGACCTGCTCACGGAAAGGCAGCAGCTCTACCAACTGCACCACCGTGCTGCCTAACTCGTAATTAAATCAAGAACAAAACAAGGACAGTGATAAACCAGAATTGTTGGAGAAGCTCTCTTAATGAGATTTTGCCTTTGAAAACTTTACTCACTCTTATTTCTGGATGTAAATTGTTTTTTTCAGATGATTCCTTTCTCTAATATCAGATGTTGTGCGGCTGGAAGGATTTTTACTGAAATTTTTTTTACTTTTGGACATTGGTTAGAATGCTTAACCATAACAACAAGGTGGTTTTCTACAACTGGGAGCTGCTGATTAACATCTCAAAAGCTCAAATAATGCCTCAACTGCAGACCGAAATCCCAAATGAGTTGAAAAGGAGGAGCTGCAGATGTATTACCATCTACATGGAGGCGGTGCTTGAGTGCCTGACCTCTGAGATCTTGGAGGTAGCGGGAAATGTGGCTCGTGACAGCGGGAGGACTGAGACCGTCCCCCGGCACCTGCAGTTAAGTCCGTGGCAACAGGGGGCTCAGAAGGGTGCTGGGACAAATTGCCATCGCTCAGGGAAGAGTTCTGCCCGGCATTCAGTCGGTGCTGCTGTCCAAGAGGACTGAGAGGTCTGCTGGGTCTGGGCGGACAGATTGGCATCTGCAGCCGGTTTCTTTGGATCCACTGTGGTATGGATTGCTACAAGAGATCCTTCCTGCCCAAAGCCATCAGCATCTACAACAACTCTACTGAAACCAAGAAGAGCTACACAAACATTTAATTTCCCTTTGGGATTAATAAAGTATTCTTCAATTGAATTGAACTGAAACAGTAAACAAACCAGTAAACATACTAGTACACAAGTAAACAAACAAACAGAAGAGCTGAAAGCAATAAACAAACAAACAAACAAACAGAAAAGCTGAAAGCAATAAACAAACAAACAAGCAGAAGAGCTGTAAGCAATAAACAAACAAACAAGCAGAAGAGCTGTAAGCAATAAACAAACAAGCAGAAGAGCTGTAAGCAATAAACAAACAAGCAGAAGAGCTGTAAGCAATAAACAAACAAAAACCAATAGAAGAGCCTAAAAGCAATAAACAAACAAGCAGAAGAGCTGAAAGCAATAAACAAACAAACAAACAAACAAACAAACAGAAAAGCTGAAAGCAATAAACAAACAAACAAGCAGAAGAGCTGAAAGCAATAAACAAACAAACAAGCAGAAGAGCTGAAAGCAATAAACAAACAAACAAACAAACAGAAAAGCTGAAAGCAATAAACAAACAAACAAACA
>NC_056517.1:40644216-40648268 GCF_014905685.2 Nematolebias whitei
AAACAAACAAACAAACAAGCAGAAGAGCTGAAAGCAGTAAACAAACAAACAAACAAGCAGAAGAGCTGAAAGCAGTAAACAAACAGTGAACTGTGAGCCCAGTAAATGTTAAAAAAAGAACTTCTTGAACACAACAAATCAACAAAGTGAGAGAACGCTCCACCAGATCCCAGCAAACATTTTAATGCAGTCTTTAAATTAAAAATGAAATAAATTAAAATTAATTTAATAAACATCAAAGTTCGTTTGGAAACTGTTTCAAACATTTTGTGTCTTTAAAAAGCAACAAGATAAAAATCAGAAAACCACGAGGGACACTTGAAGTTTGAAAACCAGAAGGAAAGTCGGTCCGGTCTCGGTTCACTGACCTTCTGGTGAGCGCCGGCCCGTCACGTGTCCACAGGTCCTGATCAGAAGGTCTTCTTGCTTTCCATCAAGGTCCACAGGGACTAATTCTGGAACCAAACTACTGCTGATTTCCAGTCCAGATCCAGGTCCAGGTCTAGTTCCAAGTGACAGAACAGGTTCCTGCGGGTTTTTAGACGTGTCTGGTTGTTGTACACTCGAGCAGCTCTGCTCCCACCTGTCTCCCCCCCTCCCCCCACGTCTCTGATGGCTCCTCATTAGTTGTCTTCCTTGGTTGTCTTCAGGGGATTTCTTGTTTTTCCTTCAAATGCCTGACGACACAAAACACAAACTGTTTCCTCCTGGTTTGAGTCTGGAACTGATCCAGGACCAGCAAACATCTGACCAGAAGATGTTCACCAA
The DNA here is from genome assembly GCF_014905685.2 of Nematolebias whitei. Taxonomy (NCBI): domain Eukaryota; kingdom Metazoa; phylum Chordata; class Actinopteri; order Cyprinodontiformes; family Rivulidae; genus Nematolebias; species Nematolebias whitei. The sequence continues at coordinate 40,644,985 of NC_056517.1, forward strand.
CGTTTGTCAGTAAGAATTATGTTGATTCCACGTCTTCAGTGAGAACGATGAGCACCAACCCTCCTCCAGCTGTCAGCACGGGGGTGGAGGCTGATGGTCTGGCTCCGGTCAGTCATTGAGTGGACCAGTACTCCTCTGGAGACCAAAGGGTTCTGGAGTCAGATGTGAGTCCATCTGTCCAACACCTGAAGCTTGGACTAATCTGGGCCCAACAGGACCAAGATCCCAAACACAGCAGTCGATCTACAACAGAACAAAACCAAGGTGCTGCAACAGTCCAGTCAGAGTCCAGTACCTCAGTCTGACTGAGATGCTGTGGTGGGACTTTCAGGGACCTGAGCAGAATCCTTAATGATGGAAAGAAGAGTGGGCCAGAACTCTCCAGAACCACGAGAGAGACTGAAGAAGTCCTACAGGAACCCATTGATGGTTCTGCTCTACAAGCTGCAGGATCAGGACCCAGAACTTGTTTAATGGCAATGTGGAACCTCAAGTTTAAACTGGACCTACTTTAGAACCTGTTGAAGAGCAGATCACGTTCATGGTATTTTGATGTGTAACCAGGAGGAGGAGAAAGGGTGGACTTTCTTTTAAATACCGACCCAGACTTGGTCCAAGTGATCCTGCCTCGAGTGGATCACCAGCAAACCTCAAGTGTTTTAACTTTTCATTTGGCCAGATCCATTATTCAGGTCTACCGATTCATTCTTACTCATCTGCACAGACTCATGTTCGTGCTGCTGTTCGGCGTACGGTCATCCTCCTGAGAGTTTGTCATCCTCCAATGCAAGAGTTGGGGGTTCGAATCCACCAGCAGTGGAAGTGCCCTTGGGCAAGACACTGAACCCCTGATTGCCTCCGATGTGTCCCATCGGTGTCTGATTTTGATGTGTTGTATTTACTGTTAACTTTATGTTTCCGAGTGGCACTAGATGCATTTTTTACTCTTTTTATCCTCTTAGCTGCAAAGTACTTTGGTCAGCTGTTGCTTGTGTCTGCTATAATATAACAATAATAACAATAATATAAATTGACATTGATAAAAGCTCTGATTAGTCTCTCGACATGAAATTTTTATTTTAAATAAATTTTAAATTATTTGGCACCTCAGCCCAGAGCTGCAGGATGAACTCGCTGCTGCAGCTGATCAGCTGTTCACCGTGCAGAACGGACAAGTGGCCGTGGCCAAGAGCGCTTGCAGGTGGCAAAGAGCAGACGTCACAAAAGAGGCATACAATTTTTTTTTTTAACAAATCACAACAAAATAGCAACCAAAAGGAAAATGAAAAGGAAAAGTAGCAAAAACAACAAAAACAAAAAAACAACAACAAACAGCTAGAATATAAGGCAGTGTAGAAAACTAAAAACAGGAGCATGTCTGCATTGGTTTTATATATATCTATATATATCTATATATATCTATATATCTATATATATATCTATATATATATATATAGATATCTGCTCACACAGACTCATGTTCATGTTTGTGCTGATGTTCAATGTTTTATGTTATGAGTGCTTAGTGTATATTTAGTTGATGTTTTTCTTAGTTCATATCTTAGATGTTATTACTGTTTTTCTTATACATTTTATTGTTGGATGTAACTGGGACCCTGTGAACATAGTTTCGCTCCACCACATGTACCACATGAGGTGCGAATGACAATAAAGAATCTCTGACTCTGATATATATATATATATATAATATTAAAATAAACTACTACATACTACTTGTACTAATATTCCTACTTTGCAGTTTTCCACTTATCGCGGTCATCAGGGTACGGATCCCCCGTGATAAACGAGGGACTATATTGTTTATTTATTACTGGCGCAGGGATCCTCATTGCGCGGCTCCCGAGCCACATGCGGCTCGCCATGCTTTATTGGTGGCTTCGTGACAGGTTACAACAACACGCCAGCACAGCCAGTACATTTTCAAAACGTGCAGGAGCATTGCACAATAATTGTGCATGTCTGCTTGGGCTTCTTTGACGCGGTTTTGTGAATTGTGTTAATCTGCTTGTTGAGGACGAGGCAGGTCCAACCGTCCGGTAGAGGTAAAAAAAAAAGTCCTGTCAATCTCAGATGGATCGGCTGCGTGCGTCTCCGCACCTGCTCTCATCTGCGGTGAAGGAAGTAGGAGCATCTTACAGGCCGGTTCTAGGCATGGTTACATGAGGGGGCATCTTCATCCGTACACATATTACAGCATATTCATTGTTGAGCATGGGCTTTGTTATTTATTGTTACTGTTGACTTGTGTTTTCTTCATGGGACTGCGGTAAAAGATAAAAACTGAATTTTTTACACCTGTGAGTCAACATTTTCAACCATGAACACTGTCAAGCAAACCCAGAGAAACTGACTGACCCATGCCCATCTTGAATGTCTCAGTGTGGCTGCAACAAAAAATTACAGCATGAAGAGAGTCCAGGACATGCAGCTTCTCAGCTCAGTATGATGAACATTTTGATTCAACAGATAATGTGGGGGCTGTGGGGGGTTTGTTCATAGGTGGGTTGCTTCATTTTTTTCTTTTATTTGAGTGACTTGAAGTGATCTCACTGCTCTCCCCTTGACTTTGATCTGTCAATATGGCTGTTTTGAAAAAAAAAAAAAAGTGAGGATCACTGATCTACTGCTTAGTGTATTTTTAGTCTAACATTCTTAGTTCATCTTATTAATGTTTTTTGCTTTTACATTTTGTACTTTTGTTGGATGTAACTGGGACCCTGTGTACATAAATTAAATCCACCACATGCAACACATGTGGAGCGTATGACAAATAAACTGACTGTTTACTGAGTACCTAGGCTCTTGGCTCTTGATGGGTTCTATGTCTCCATCTAGTGGACATCTCTGATTCCTGCATCTCATTACATGGTCACGACCTCTGGCTACAGTAGACATTAACGACAACAAAACTGGATTCACTGCATTTAATTATTTTGTTTGGCTGGATTAAGAAGAGAAGATGGGCCAGAACTGAAAGTTTGAACAAAAAAAGGCACATGAAAATTATAACAATGAAATATGAATCAAAGAGAAAGAATGTTGAGTTTGGAAAACTACGTTCCTGACTTCATCAACACAAAACTCATCCACAGGTTTAGAAGTCTCTTGGCCTTTGGACTTTTTGTCCCTTCTTTATTTACTGGAAGGAGGTTCCAAAGCAAAAGGACCTAGATGCAAAGATCTTAACCTGAAATCACACACAAAAAAAAATGTTAGGGTCTAAACACATCCAAACCAGTTCACCAGATCACGATGGTCTAAAC
>NC_056517.1:40649638-40651612 GCF_014905685.2 Nematolebias whitei
GGTTTTCATGAGCTGTATGCCATAATCATCAGTATTAAAACAATTAAAGACCTGAAATATTTCAGTTGGTGTGCAATGAATCTGAAATATATGAAAGTTTCATTTTTATCATTACATTATGGAAAATAATGACCTTTATCACAATATGCTCATTTTTTGAGAAGGACCTGTACAGGAGTATTTTGAACTGGATTCGAAAGTGAACCGGTAACCAGTGCAGTGAGGCCAAAACTGGTGTAATGTGCTCTCTTTTGCCTGTACTGGTTAAAAATGGGGCTGCTGCATTCTGGACCAGTTGTAGTCGTGCAATGGAGGTCTGACTGATACCAAACAGGAGTGAATTGCAGTAATCAAGCCCAGATGTAATGAATGCATGTATTACTGTCTCCAGGTTCTTTTTGGACAATATGGGCTTCAGTTTAGACAGCCGCCTCAGTTGGAAGAAGCATGATTTAACAATCATGTTTACATGATTGTTAAGTTTCAGGGAAGGGTCCATTATCACTCCCAGATTAGTGACTCTTTGTTTTTCTGACAGGGTTAGAGCGGAGAGGTCGATGCAGCACTGTACTGTAGTACTACACCTTCACACTCTGTTCTTTGAATTGAAAAATCTCCTCGGATGAGAAGTGAAACGTCTTCTGTTATAAAATAAAGTCCATTTGTTTTTGTCTTAAAATGATTTGAATAATACTGTAGTATTACTGTAGTATATCTATCTTCATACTTGTGAGTAAGTACCAGAGTCTGGGCGCTGATGGAGTTCAGGTTTGACAGGTTTTCTTCCAGAAGTTTCAGCTGATCGGTGATGCTGTTTTCAAACTGCTGCACCAACGACAACCTGTACACAAGCAAACTATCAACACACATGATTGCACGCATGCACACCCACCCACACACACACACACACACACACACAGAACTGCTTTGGACTTCCTGGGCAGAACCTGTGTTGATGGACGGCTGTGAGCAGAGAGGAGACGTGTTGTTGATATTCTTTTACAGACTGAACAGCTTCAGCTTTAGCTTTCTGCCAACAGCCCTGTAAACATGTCAAACATTGATAGGTACTGATCAGTCAATCATTTCAGCCAATAATCAATAACCTTGATCAGCAGGTGTGGTTACAGACTGTGAAGTGCTGCTCCAGCTGCACTTTGAAGGCTTTGAAGGCAGCTGTAAGGTCAGAGGTCAGCTGGAACTCTGGTTTCAAGCCCTGCTCAGACTCAGCCTGGCCCACCTTCCACTCCCCATCTTTCAAGAGACCCTCCTCTACATTTGGCCCCACTCCTTCCAGTGATTGATCTATGACCAAGTGAGCACCAGTAACTCAAGCATATTTAAACTTTAAATAACTCAGCTCCATTTTAAATATATACCAAGTAATACTGAGGTAGACTCCGCCTCTTCTTTATGATGCTCCGCCTTCTTCTTGTGAGTCGAAACACCTTCAGTTTGGTCTGACAGGTAGCCTGTCCAATGTGTGACAATATGTTAAGTGTTTGTTTGAAGGACATTAGCCCTAAAAATAATAATAATAAATAAAATTCTGACTTAGGTCAAACCACAAAGACAAAATAAAACCAGGGAGACCTGAATCTTGAGCTTCTCTCTTCCTCAGAACTTCCTGCAGATTTAAAGAAAATCAAGTAAAAAGATCAGATCCAGTAAAACATCAGGCATTATTGAAAGGATAAAAAAATTTATTTAGACCTTTGTTGAAGAACAGCAGCTTTTGTCGCCAAACAAATAATTCTGTTCTGGTGACTTTTGTAGCATTGCACCCTTTACAACACCTGGCACTGATACATACAGGTCTGGCTGATGAGGTTCCGACATGCTGACATCATCAGGAGAATCAAACGGTGACATCTGGAAAAAGTCTGAAGACACAAACACAAGAGTAAAGTACAGGTCCTTCTGAAAAAATGAGCATATTGTGATAAAGGTCATTATTTTCCATAATGTAATGAT
>NC_056517.1:40651712-40653690 GCF_014905685.2 Nematolebias whitei
CTATTTTTATTTTACAGAAAAGAGCTGTAAGAATTATCACCAGAAAGCATTACAGTCACCCATCAAGCACATTATTTTATCAACTGAAGTTACTGAAGTTCCATGATTTGGTAGATTATAGTATTTTATCAGTTATGTATAGGGCTCAAAATAACACATTACCATTAAATATCCAAAGAAATGTTGTTAAAAGACAAAGTTGTTATAATCTTAAGGGGATAGAGATATTTGTCAAAGCAAAATTCAGAACTAGTCTGAAGGGAAGGTCTACCTCAATCCAAGGAGTTGGATTGTGGAATGTTCTAGAGAGTGATGTGAAAAATGACAAGTCAATGTGTACATTTGGGTGATATGGACCTAATTAATATCTCGATATTTTAAGATAAATGACGATATATGATATATATCTCAATATTTTTTCTTTCCATAAAGTAATAACAAAAATATATTTCTGAGTCAAAGCTTTGTCCCAGTTGTCACACAGCTTAAAGCTGTAACTACAAAAAAAAGGCTCAAAAATAAATGCTTTTTTCCTGAATAACAAAACCTTAAAACACAGCTGTGCATTTAAAATTAAAAACATAAAACATACAGAGCAAACATAATGAAAGGCTGAGTTGCTCTTTAAAAAGTCTGATTCTAATGAAACGTATTCATTAAACCTTCATTTAACCTTTAATAACCTTCATTTAACCTTTATTAACCTTCATTTAACCTTCATTTAACCTTTATTAACCTTTATTAACAAAGCAGTTAGAAAGCCCACATTGTTGTGTAGTCGACTTGTTTTACTGAGCTCGGTTCTGTTCGATTACGGCTCATTTCTTTCTGAATTTAAAAGTTCCTATGCTCTTGAATGCACCACTTAAGTGTACTCTTAACTCAAAAAAGTGTTATTCCCTTTCACTGTAAGTGTTCATTTATTTAATATAATTGTTATTTTATGACGCAGTTAAGTGCTTTTAAAACTAAAATTGTATTATTTCTTTTTTATTGTACTCTATAAATCCCCAGTTGGGAACTTGATTCTTTGCATTTTTACAATTGCGTGTGTGTGTGTGTGGGGGGGGGGGGGGGGGGCCCCCTGGGGGGCCCGGGGGTTGTTGGGGGCCTTGCTCATTGGCCCAGGGTGGGTGTTGCACTTTTCCCACCCACATTTTGATGTTGCTGGTCTGGGAGTTGAACCTGGGTTGTCTGGAGACTCTGATCTCAGGCTCCCCCTCTCAGCCTCTGCACCACCACTCCCCCTGTTGTATGTGTTTATGTTTTAACATACATTGTGCTATTTTAGGAAACATTTTAACACTAAAATTGTTTTATTTCCTTTCCCTAATGTGTTAACATTCATGGTTTTTTTTTCTAAAACATTAAAAGTGCATTCTGTGTTTACCAGAGTAACATGCACCAAATCTGAACGTTCTGGTAATCACCTGCAGGAACACACACACACACACACACACGCACACACACGCACGCACACACACAGTTTACAGTTACATCATAAGTTCAAATGTGTTGACCAGCAACAGTGAGCAAATTAAATAAAAAAATAATTAAAAAAAAAATTAAACATTTTTTCTTTATATTTTATTAAAAAATAAGCAACTTCCCAGCACCATAATTATCACAATAATAAGATCAGCCACAACTTAAACATTGATCAGCTCCACCTGGAGTGAATGTAACAGTCACAGGTGTTAACATTTAACTTACTTGATTGACAGCACTCTGAGCTTTTTGATCACAAGTGTTAAAACCACCCACTTCCAATGTTATCAGCCAGTAAATGGCCGTTATTAGTTATCTCCATATGTAGCGGTCAGACTGCCCCTCCTCTACCTCCCAGTGGGTTTAAAGGTACGTTGTTAGCGATGATAATAGGCTATATTTTTACCTTTGTTAGCGCTCAAAATAGCTTCACGTGGTTAGGTTTAGAGTAAAGGGTCTGGCGGTTAGGTTTAGGGTCTTGGTTAGGTTT
>NC_056517.1:40653790-40654081 GCF_014905685.2 Nematolebias whitei
ATGTAAACATGATTGTTAAATCATGCTTCTTCCAATTGAGGCGGCTGTCTAAACTGAAGCCCATATTGTCCAAAAAGAACCTGGAGACAGTAATACATACATTCATTACATCTAGGCTTGATTACTACAATTCACTCCTGTTTGGTATCAGTCAAACCTCCATTGCACGACTACAACTGGTCCAGAATGTAGCAGCCTGATTTTTAACCAGTATAGGCAAAAGAGAGCACATTACACTAGTTACTCAAAATACTCATGTATGTCTACAAATCACTGAACAGTGTCGCCCCC
>NC_056517.1:40654181-40655402 GCF_014905685.2 Nematolebias whitei
CAGGGACACCTGGACAGGTCTCTAGTCCATCACAGGGACACCTGGACAGGTCTCCAGTCCATCACAGGGACACCTGGACAGGTCTCTAGTCCATCACAGGGACACCTGGACAGGTCTCCAGTCCATCACAGGGACACCTGGACAGGTCTCTAGTCCATCACAGGGACACCTGGACAGGTCTCCAGTCCATCACAGGGACACATAGAGACAAATGAGACAAACAACCATTCAATCTCACTCACACCTAGGGACAATTTAGAGTTACCAATCAGTCTAACATGCATGTTTTTGGTCTGTGGGAGGAAACTGGAGCACCCGGAGAAAACCCACGCATGCACGGAGAGAACATGCAAACTTCAACCAGAAAGGCTCCTGGACTGTGATTTGAACCAGGACAACCTTCTTGCTGAGAAGTGGTACCTCTACCAACTGTGCCACCGTGCCGCAGATTTGCCACCTACTCTGACCCCCCCGCTTTCATTCAACCTTTATTTCTACAGGTTAGTCTCATTGAGTCACGAGGACTCATTTACAAGAGAGACCTGATTAGAGTAAATTGACAAGCCGGCATGTGATTATATATATATATATATATGTATATATATATATATATATATATATATATATACTCCTGTATGTCTACAAATCACTGAACAGTGCCCCCCATCTCTCTGATTTGCTACAACCGTATGTCCCACCACGCTCACTGAGGTCAGCGGACCAGTTGCTCCTCACAGTTCCAGGAACTCGTCTTAAGCGCAGAGGTGACAGGGCCTTCTCTGTAGCAGGACCAAGACTCTGGAACGAGTTACCTCTGCTTGTCAGACAGACCCCTCCCTCTCAGTTTTCAAGTCCCGTTTAAAAACTCACTACTATTCAGCAGCTTTCAACACCAGATGATCTGTGTTTTGATCCTGTATGCTCCACACTGGTTTGTCGTCATTATCTGCATCGTTTTTATGTCTATATTCTGATTTACCTCATTTTGTATTTTGCTTTGTGTGTTACCTGTTGTTCTGTCTGTACAGAACTTTGGTTGGCCTTGTCGCTGTTTTAAGTGCTTTATAAATAAAATGGTATGGTATGGTATATCAATATAGTCTCATTTTATATCACGTTTTAAATCATCTCAATATTTTTAAAATATCGATATATCGCCCAGCACTACTTCAAACTCTTCGACTCCAACTCACTCGATTGTAACCTCAAACTACTCCAACT
>NC_056517.1:40655502-40655608 GCF_014905685.2 Nematolebias whitei
CTCTTCGACTCCAACTCACTCGATTGTAACCTCAAACTACTCCAACTACTCTAACCTCAAACTACTCCAACTACTCTAACCTCAAACTACTCCAACTACTCTAACC
>NC_056517.1:40655618-40687728 GCF_014905685.2 Nematolebias whitei
TTCAACTGTAACCTTGGACCAACTTGTTCAGCTCCAAGCAGTTCGGCTCCAGTTCGTACGCAGCCCAGCTGTAAACCATTTAAACACTGACTATTCTTTTTACAGCCATTTTCTAATCCATTTACAGCTTGTTCAAATAGTCCCTTTCTAGACTGTTTGTAACAATTTGTTTACAACCTTTCTATAAAACTCGTTTACACCATGAACTTGTTTGTATCCTTTTTACAACGTGTCATTTTTAACAGAGGAAACGAGTTTACTCACAGTTTAACTTTGGACTTGAGTGTTGGATCTGATCAAACAGAATTTCTGCTCGACTTTTGGCTCTGGGCTTTAAAGAAACATCAAACTTTAGAAACAAACACTTTGTTTGTGTCGTTGTTGTTGTTGTTGTTGTTGTTGTTACCTTTGATGTAGATGAATCTTTGCTGCTTGGAGGAGACACGGGTAAAACTGAAGAGAGATGATTATTAGCTTCCTGTTTTTCCTTTTATTTGAGAAATTAAATCATGACCTTTGACAATAAATCTGTTAACTTTCATTAGCACAATTTGTTTAAATACTCGTGAAGAAAACCAGCCACTAGGGAGCACAAGCCAGTGTATCTCTTGTGCCGGTCCCAAGCCCGGGTAAATGCTGAGGGTTGTGTCAGGAATGGTATCTGATGTAAAACACTTTTGCCAAAACCATAATGTGAGTTCATAAAAGCAAAACCATACTGCATCGGTCGAGGCCCGGGTTAATAACGACCTCCACCGGTGCTGTTGACAAACAGGGTGCCGGCGGAAATTGAGCTACTGTTAGTCGAAGACCACGAGGAGCGAAATGTGTCGGGAGACAGAGGGAGAAGAGGAAAGTGTGGTGTTACATGAGAAGATCTGGAGTGGCAGAAAAGTATGTTAGACTGGTACAGGACATGCATGAGAACAGCAGGACATGCATGAGGACAGCAGGACAGTGGTGAGATGTGGTGTAGGAGTGACAGATAGCTTAAAGGTGGAGGTGGGAGTGCATCAAGGATCGGCTCTGAGCCCCTTCTTGTTTACTCCGGTGATGGACCGACTAACAGATGAGGTCAGGCAAGAATCCCCGTGGACGATCATGTTTGCAGATGACATTGTGATCTGTGGTGAGAACAGGGAACAGGTGGAGGAGAACTTGGAGAGGTGGAGGTATGCACTTGAAAGAAGAGGAATGAAAGTCAGCCGTAGTAAGACAGAGTCCATGTGTGTGAATGAGAGGGAGGAGGTGGAACAGTGAGGCTACAAGGAGCAGAGGTCACAAAGGTGCAGGACTTCAAGGACTCGGGGTCCACTGTCCAGGAACATGGGGAGTGTGGTGAAGAGGTGAAGAAGAGAGTCCAGGCAGGATGGAGTGATGGAGAAAAGTTTCAGGAGTGATTTGTGACAAAAAGGTGTCAGCAAAGGTCAAAAGAAAAGTTTACAAGACAGATCACAAGCAGAACTGGTTTGTTCCACTTCGGAGTAAGCTGTTGGGGGAAGAATCAGTTTTGTTGTGCGTTTCCTTGACTGATGAAGCCTTCCGGATCAAAGGCGAAACGTTTCAGCACAAAAAAAAGAAACTGTCCAGATGACCCGACTGAAAAATGTTGGATTTTATACCTGGATTATTGAGCATGGACTTTGTTGTTTACAAGACAGTGGTGAGACCAGCTATATTGTATGGTCTGGAGAGAGACATGGACAAAAAGACAGGAGACAGAACTGGAAGTGTCAGAAATGAAGATGCTAAGGTTTTCCTTAGGAGTGACAAGGATGGAGAAGATTAGGAATTAGATCATTAGAGGTACAGCACAAGTTGAACAACTGGGAGATAAAGTTAGGGAGACCAGACTGAGATGGTTTGGACATGTCAAGAGGAGGGACTGTGGGTATATTGGTAGAAGGATGTTACAGATGCAGCTGCCAGGAAAAAGACAAAGAGGAGACATATGGATGCAGTTAGGTCGTTTTCACACCAGATAGTCCGGTAGACTCAGTTCGGTTCGGGACCAATATTCATGATCTTTTGTTACATTTGAGCTGGTGCGTTTGCATTCACACTGCACTGTGCAGTCAAGTCAACCTGTTGAACCAACCTGTTCCCCCGCTCGCCTGTGGGGGCGCTGCACCAAGAACTACTGAAAGAAACGACACAAAAACCTCTGAAGACACGTCTTCTTCTTCTTCTGTAAATAAAAACAAAAACGAAGTGTCCTGATGCATGCTCAATAATCCAGGTAGAAAATCCAAAAAAGTTCCATCTGGTCCTCTGGACATTAAAAAACCAAAAAACAAAACAAAGCAAAAAAATATAGAAACGTTTCGTCTCTCATCCTGAGGACTTCCTCAGTCTGAGGTGCTGTATTCAGGTCAGTCTCTTAAATAGCACCTTCTCAGAGTGGATCAACCAGTTTGCTGCTGACAACCAGAACCAGCTGATCACATGCTCAAGAAAAACGAAGTGGCATCAAGTTTTAGCAGTTTTAGGAGTTATATTTTGTCATTTTTCAAAAATGGACTTGGCATGAGCAGAAGATGAGACAGAAGACCATGGAGAATATTGTTTTTCACACAAGGCAGCTGACGGCTCCATATGAGGTCAGAGAAATGCGTGTTTGTTTGTCCTGTGGAGCGGCCCGGTCTGTTTACATTCACACTGCACTCGAACCGCGCTGGAGTTCTCTTCTACCGGACCGAGACCTAGGTTTTAGCCCGGGCCAGAGTTCGCCTTTTTGTTCCGTGACAGAGTTCGATGGTGCGTTCACACCTCCCTAAATGAACTGGACTTTCTAGGAAAACGAGCTGGAGTTGGATTAAAGCGGACTGAACAGGGCTGGTGTGAATGCACCCTTAACATCTCACCTCTCAACTGACTCTTGTTCGGTGATTTCTTCCAGCTGTAGATTTTATCCTTACGTTTGTCTACCAAGGAGGACATCTGGACTGTTCCACCTGTTGCTGATTGTTGGGAGGAGCTCGGTTCTTTCTACGGTAAACCAAAACAATGGGCACATTCTGCATTTAACCAACAGTCGTAACATTTTAATATAGCTGCAGACGAAGCAATAAAAACATGTCCTCTGATATTCAACAAGATTTCAGTTAAACATCATCATTTTGGAGAAAATGACTCCAGTTTGTCAGGTGAAATTAAAGTTGACAAAAAGGACTAAATCAGGAGAAAATGGGGAGCAACCACAACAACATCTGTGACAATGGGAAGAGACAGGTGTGTAGACAGACAGGTACGTCAAAGACCCTTGCTGCAGCTTCCTCCAGCTCTTGGTGGTGTTCACAGTCGAAGCTCAGCTTCATTGTCTGACCTCTGCTGCCGCAATGCATGATGGGATTGGTCAGCCTGATGCTGAGGACCATTTCTGCCCCAGTGCATCATGGGAAAACACAATTAACATCAATGAGTGCACAAAATAATATTTGTCAGAAATGTTATATTTAAATAAAGTGATGAAGGCCACATAAATCAATTTGTCTTTGTATATTTACAGATCGTTAGATAAAGTCCATTTATGCACCACTTCACCAGTGTATTGGATTTTACAGGTTAAAATGACTGTACTTACCATCATGTTGTACCTGCAGATTATAATGACCCACATCCTCCTTCAGCAGGTGGATCGAAGCCCAAAGGAAACCCTAACAGGAAATCATCTTTCAACACATCTGTAGAACATTTTCTGGTTCTACATGCTCTGCAAAGATGAGGCAGGTGAGAACCAACCTGAGGATCGTCGATGAAAAAGCTCACACAACCTGAACCCACATTAAAATCAACCCAGAACTCATCCAGTTTGTCATCTTTCGGTTGAAATAGCTGGAAGAAAAAACATCATGAGCTCTCAGGAGGTGCAGAGGGTTTAAGAGCTTCAGGTGAAATGTCATACTTGAGTAGAACCAAGGAATGCTCGCAGGCAGGGCAAGGTGTACACCCTGATGGACAAAACCAGTCAAAAGTTAACCATGGTTATTATCTCAGAGTTGGTGTAAACAACATTAAGGTGCATTACCTCCTCTGGTTTCCATGGTAACGGTTAACAAAGTTTAAGAACCGTCTGCAGTCCTGTAGGCAGAACCAGGATCAGGATCTACAGTACAACAAGTGTCCAAAAGAACATGAGCCACTCACCACTTCAAAATCTGCATCTCTTATTTTACAGAAGGCAGAGCTGATGTCATGGCAGGAGAACCACTGATGGACTTTTTGCTGACGGTCCCGGCGAGGTGTCAGGCGACACAGAGCCTCTGATAGACTGACCTGCAGCTCATAGTCTGAAACACCAAGAACGAGAGATTCATTAACCGATAATTGGTGCCAAGAGGACCCAGAGGTTTATTTATTGTTCACATAAAACTCACCTCCAACTGTCAGAACTGCTGCAGCCATCTGAGGTCTGTCACACAGGTCAATAAAAGCAGAAACAGACAAAACTGTTAAAATGCAGATAGACGCAGGAAGGCAGGTAAATGCAGGTAGACACAGGTAAACACAAGTAGACACAGGTAGACGGGTAGTTACAGATAGCTGCAAGTAGTAGACAGGTAAATGCAGGTATATATAGATAGACACAGGTAGACCGGTAGACACATCAGACAAACATACAGTGCCTTGCGAAAGTATTCGGCCCCTTTGAACTTTTCAACCTTTTGCCACATTTCAGGCTTGAAACATAAAGATATAAAATTTTAATTTTTTGTGAAGAATCAACAACAAGTGGGACACAATCGTGAAGTGGAATGAAATTTATTGGATGTGTCAAACTTTTTTAACAAATAAAAATCTGAAAAGTGGGGCGTGCACTATTATTGGGCCCCCTTGCGTTAACACTTTGTAGCTCCGCCTCTTGCTGCAGTTCCAGCTGCAAGTCTCTTGGGGTTTGTCTCCATCAGGTTTGAACATGGAGACACTGAAGTTCTGCCCATTCTTCCTGCAGAACAGCTGGAGCTCAGTGAGGTTGGATGGAGAGCGTTTGTGAACAGCAGTCTTCAGCTCTTTCCACAGATTCTCGATTGGATTCAGGTCTGGACTTTGACTTGTTCATTCCAACACCTGGATACGTTTATTTGTGAACCATTCCATTGTAGATGTGTCTTTATGTTTTGGATCATTGTCTTGTTGGAAGATAAATCTCCGTCCCAGTCTCAGGTCTCTTGCAGACTCAAACAGGTTTTCTTCCAGAATGGTCCTGTATTTGGCCCCATCCATCTTCCATCAATTCTGACCATCTTCCCTGTCCCTGCTGATGAAAAGCAGGCCCAAACCATGATGCTGCCACCACCATGTTTGACAGTGGGGATGGTGTGTTCAGGGTGATGAGCTGTGTTGCTTTTACTCCAAACATATCATTTTGCATTGTGGTCAAACAGTTGGATTTTGGTTTCATGTGACCAGAGCACCTTCTTCTACATGTTTGGTGTCTCCCAGGTGACAAACTTTAAACAACACTTTTTATGGATCTCTTTGAGAAATGGCTTTCTTCTTGCCACTCTTCCATAAAGGCCAGATTTGTGCAGTGTACGACTGATTGTTGTCCTATGGACAGACTCTCCCACCTCAGCTGTAGATCTCTGCAGTTCATCCAGAGTGATGATGGGCCTCTTGGCTGCATCTCTGATCAGTCTTCTCCTTGTTCCAGATGAAAGTTTAGAGGGACGGCCGGGTCTTGGTAGATTTGCAGTGGTCTGATACTCCTTCCATTTCAATATGATTGCTTGCACAGTGCTCCTTGAGATGTTTAAAGCTTGGGAAATCTTTTTGTATCCAAATCCGGCTTTAAACTTCTCCACAACAGTATCTCGGACCTGCCTGGTGTGTTCCTTGGGCTTCATGATGCTCTCCGTGCTTTGAGCAGAACCCTGAGACTCTCACAGAGCAGGTGCATTTATACAGAGACTTGATTACACACAGGTGGATTCTATTTATCATCATCAGTCATTTGGGACAACATTGGACCATTCATAGATCCTCACTGAACTTCTGGACTGAGTTTGCTGCTCTGAAAGTAAAGGGGCCCAATAATACTGCACGCCCCACTTTCAGTTTTTTATTTGTTAAAAAAGTTTGAAACATCCAATAAATTTCATTCAACTTCACGATTGTGTCCCACTTGTTGATTCTTCACAAAAAATTAAAATTTTTATATCTTTATGTTTGAAGCCTGAAATGTGGCAAAAGGTTGAAAAGTTCAAGGGGGGCAAATACTTTCGCAAGGCACTGTAACTCGGGTGAATACAAATAAACAAAAGTAAACATAGATAGATGCAAGTAGACACAGGTAAATGCTGGTAGACACAGGTAGACAGGGAAATACAGGTAACTGCAGGTAGAAAAGTAGACACAGGTAGACATAGATAACTCAGGTAAATACACTGCCTGCCCCCAAAAAAGTTGCCACCTGGATTTAACTAAACAAACAGGTATGATCCTCCTGTCGGATCATCACTGCATGGGCCATTATCTTTCAGCTGCAACAAGTTATTTAACTCCAACTGGTGCAATGAGTTGCTTCTCATTTCTTAAACAACCATGATCAAAGACTCATGGCGTGGTCGTGGAAAAGATGTCAGTCTGTTTGAGAAGGGTCAAGTCATTGGCATCAAGCAGAAGAAACATCTAAGGAGATTGTATAAACTACTAAAACTGGGTTAAGAACTGTCCAACCCATTATTAAAAACTGGAAGGAAAGTGGGGACCCATCATCTTCCAGGAAGAAATGTGGCCGGAAATAAATCCTGACTGATCGTGATCAGTGATCATTTAAATGTTTGGTGAAATCAAATGGAAGAAGAACACCAGCAGCCCTCAGGGCTGTGGTTAATAGTGACAGTAAGAACATTTCCACACACACAATGTGAAGGAACTCAAGGGACTGGGACTGAACAGCTGTGTTGTCTTAAGAAAACCACTAACCAGTGAGGCTAACTGGGGAAAAAAGGCTTCAATTTGCTAGGGAGCATAAAGATTGGACTGTGGAGCAATGGAAGAAGGTCATGTGGTCTGATGAGTCCAGATTGACCCTGTTCCAGAGTGATGGTGCATCAGGGTAAGAAGAGAGGCAGGTGAAGTGATGCACCATCATGACTAGTGCCTCGTCATCAACGCAAGATCTTGGTGAAAAATTAATGCAAAGCTGGATGGAAATAGATCTTGTGACATTGCAGACGCTTATCGAAACAATGACACAATGAATGCATGATGTGATCAAAACTAAAGGCGCTCCAAACAAATATTAGAGTGTGGTCTTTTTTTTGGTGGCGTCTTTTTTTTGGCCAGGCAGTGTATATCGACCATCCAAACCCCACCCAGCCTTCAACTCTGAGATGTCAACTCTTTTTTCATCCTTTTGTGCTACATCTGCTAACCTCTTACTACTTGGCAATTTTAACATCCATGTTGATGATCCTTCCTGCAGCTTTGCAACTGAATTTCTTCAACTTTTGCATTGCTTTACTCTAAAGCAGCATGATGATGTTCCCACACACACCAGGGGCACACTTTGGATCTGATTATCACAGAGTCAGCTTTTGCCAGTAATGTGACTGCACGTGATCTTGGTGTCTCTGACCACAAGGCCATTTCTATGGAGCTGCCCTTTCCAATAAACAGTGTAAACAAAAGCAACAAATCTCTTTCAGGAACCTGAAAAACATCAACCCAGCAGCAAGCCTGGCAGCAGACCTTCAGCACAGCTCTACTGTTCATCCATCATCAGTGAGTCAGTGGACTTCTACAATCAAACCCTGAGTGATATTTTGGACCTACATGCACCTGTTAAAACTAGAGCTGTCAGCTTTACCCATTCAGCTCCCTGGTACAATGATGAGCTGAGACACTTGAAAATGGCTGGATGTGCCCTTGAGCGACGTTACATCAGCTCCGGACTCACTGTTCATAAGCAGACCTATCAGGAGCATCAGAAATCTATGCGAAGGCCCTCCATGAAGCACATTCCAACCACTACTCTGTCATCTTTAACAACAGCCCTGGAAAATCCAAACAACTTTTTTCCACAGTAAACAATCTCCTTCAACCCAAAACTCCCTCACTTACAGAAACAAGTGATGAACACTGCAATAACTTTATGGACTTTTTACATAACAAAATTCACATCATCCGGTCTGCCCTGACAAACTTGGTAGTTTCATCTGTGCCATTTTACAAGTCCCAGGATCAAAATCCTAACTTCTTCGATGTTTTACATCAGTCTCAGAGCAAGAAGTGACAGCTATTATCAAAGGAATGAAATCCTCTATTTGTGCTCTCGACCTTTTCCCCACTGCTCTGCTGAAAAGAAACATCTCTTTCATCAGTCCTTTGATCACATCTGTGATAAACCTCTCCATTCAAACTGGTTTTGTCCCACCTACCTTGAAAATTGCTATCATCAAACCCCTTCTTAAAAAGCTCACCTTGAAACCAGCCCACCATATCAACTATAAACGTGTTGTCAACCTTCCATTTTTGTCCAAAGTCCTGGAAAAATTTGTGGCAGCCCATCTACATGACCACCTTATCACCAATAATATCTATGAATTATTCCAGTAAGGCTTTTGTTCAGTTCACAGCAGGGAAACAGCTTTGGTCAAGGTCATAAATGACCTTCTGATGACAGCTAATGCTGGTTCTCCCTCCCTTCTGATCATCTTGGACTTGAGTGCAGCTTTTGATACTATGGATCATGGTATCCTTCTCCACGTCTACAACACCCCTTTTTGTCAATGCAGGATTGACTGAGACAGCAATGGAATAGTTCCACTCTTACCTCTCTGGTCAATCCACATATATCTCCATCAAGGAAGCAAGATCCTGGACTCACACAGTCACCAGTGGTGTCCCTCAGGGGTCAGTCTTTGGGCCCATGTTATTTACTCTCTACATCCTTCATACTTCACCACTTGCTCTTGCCGAGGTCGGACACTTTTCCCCTCCTCTCCCTCTCAGTTTTGCTTAGCTGCTCTGTCTGTGAAACTGCTTCTGAGCCTCTCTCTACATATCTTCCAAATCATAATTATGGACTTGATTTGATCAGTTGGTCCCTCAACACAATTGATAACATTTCCTCGAAAAGAAGACAGGCTTTAGGTGAGCCAATTTGAAACGCATGCAGCTGGATATCTCATCAACTTGGAAGACTTGATAATGTGTCTACCTCTGTTGCCATTTGTGGATTTTAAGGACGCATTTATAATTAGATTTATGATAACTTATTCTTGCTTTTTGGATTCGGCTGGTTTCTGGTCCATTAACAATCAAGGAAGTCGTTGGCAGCAAATTTGGACCCGATCATGCTGCTTGCCTTTGATGGCTTGGATTCGTGCTTCGAGCACCCAGACTCAAATGCTTTTGGCAGAATGGATCAGATCTCGAGGATTATTCTCAGGCACGGTCCATTGGTGTGGCCATGTAATTTGGACATTTCAGAACCGAGTGGACCAACACAGATTCAAGGTAGATGTCACTAACGTTCAGCCTGTCCCCAAAACAACTGTGTGTTTATCTGAATTTGGCTCCCTTGGTTGGCCTTGCAGGCCATTTTATCTGAATTTGCCTGGAGGACATGTAATCTGACGCTCTGCCCTCGCTCCCATCGAGGAATTCCAACTGATCAACCAGAGGAAACAAGCTGAATTAACATTGTGTAATCATTTCAGGACTCTTGGATTCCAATAGGCATTGTCCTTGGCCATTCCACCACATCCCTCAAGAATGTTTACGGATCTCCATCCATCCTTATCAGAACTCTTACAGCACCCTTGAGAGCATCCTTCAACATCTCACTGCTCTTGTCGTGTGATGAAGCAAAGGAAACATGACCACATCACTCCAATCCTTAAATCCCTCCACTGGCTTTCCATTTCACTCCACATTGAATACAAGGTTTCCTTACTCATACACCAATCCATTCAGGGCAAAGATCAATACCAATTTAAAGAATTGCTCACTGCTCAGACAGTAGATACCTCTGCTCCACAAATTCTCAGCTCTGACCTCCCAAGACAAAACTGAGCACTATGGGTGATACTATGGGTGTTGGGACCTTTTGCTCTCTTGCTTCTTGTCTGTGGAACACCCTCCACGACCATCTAAAGGTACCCCAGACTACAGAAAGTTTTAAGAAAGGACTGAATACCTTCTTATTTGAAAGATTTTATAGTCTTTAAGTGTATTTTTAATTGTGCTGTTTAGTTTTTTAGTCGTTGCTTTATCCCGTTTTATATTGTAGCACTTTGACATTGAAACATGTAAAGTGCAGTATAAATTCAATTAATTATTTTTTATTATTATACAAGAAAACACAGGTAGACATGTAAACGCAGGTAGACATGTAAACGCAGGCAGACAGGTAAACAGGTAGACACAAATGCAGGCAAGCACAGATAGACACAGGTTGACTCAGGGTTGCTCAGTGTTGGGTCTGGGTTTAGGTGTAACAGTGAAGTACAATATTTTGGTTTGGTTTTCATCATGCTGGATAAGTTTTTTTTGGTCTCGGTTCAGAGACTCCACGATGCTGTTGAAGGTTCTGATGGCCTGAAACAAGAAGAAAAAAAAAGCTTTAAAATCGGAAAATCCTTGTAGACTAAGGACCATAACAAACATCCAAAAACAGAGAGACCAGTTCAAACCAACAGAGACAATGAGAAAAAATAAAATACAACAAAACCCCCACAAAAGACCAACAGAAACCACCAGTGATCAAATGTAGAACCATCTTACACCTCAAAAGAAGACAAAGGACCAACAGCGAAAAGTAGAGAACTAACCAAGTCAACAGAAACCAACAAAGACCATCACAAAAGAGCAGAGTCCAACAAACATTTGTAAACCACCTGAAACCACAACAGAGATCCACAGTGACCAAAGCAGAACCAACACAAACTAGAACAGAACACCACAATGCCAAAGATTTTGTAATTTCCTTAGATCCGATTACAAATCAATCAGATCTAAAGGTAAAAAAAAAAGTTTCTTTCTACAGTTACCTCCAGTCTTAACGGGAAGTGGATTTGTGGTTCCAGAGAGACATGAGCCAGCTGAAGAAGAACTACAGATGTCTGAAGACCTGACAGAGACCACTGAGATCAGATATATAAACAACCAAGAGGACTTTAAACTAAAGGTGTGGATGGGATGGAGCCTAAACAGTGTGGATTGGATATATGAATATAGCATATAAATATGCTGATGACACGGCCCTGGTAAGCCTCTTAAACAACAAGGAAGAGGCGCATGGACCAGTTCTGGACTTCTTCATTAATTGGTGCAAAAAATTGAAATTTGTTCTGAACACAAAAAAACAAAAAACAAAAGAAATCATTATAGACTTCAGGAAGCTTCAGTCATTCTCTCCAACCACCATCAATGGAGAGAAGACTGAAACTGTCTCATGCTACAAGTACCTGGGCGTGGTTCTGAACTGTCACTTAAAATGGGACTCATGGGCTGACCTTATCAGCACCAAGGCTCAGCAGAGGATGTATTTTTAAAGAAACTGGGGTCTTTTAGGGTCAATAACTCAATGGTATTTTAACTTTTTGTAACATCTGTTGGTTTGGCAATGCTACAGAGGCTCAGAAGAAATCCTTGAGAAGCAACTACAGGCAGCAAACTGTTAGGGACCAGTCTGACCAGTATGGAAACAATATACAAGGATAGAGTTATGAAGAAGGCAAACAAGAGTAAAGCAACACACATCCCCTAAGATCCTCATTTGAGTTGATTCCTTCAGGGCAAAGGTACTGCCTTCCTTTATTCTCAAGAAACAGGACATTTTCTTTCATACCACAAGCAATTAAATAATTAAATAATAAAAAGTTATCATGAATTACTGAGCTCAGACATCTTTGCTGTAATGAAGGACGTTAATGTCATGTTTGTATATGTATGTCCTTTATGTAAATGCCTGCTGACAATGCTGCAAACTAATTTTGCTACGGAGACAAACAAACTTATCCATCCATCCATCCATCCATCCATCCATCCATGGCATGGATTGGATAGAACCTAAAAGTTGTGGATTGGATGGAGCCTAAACAACATGGATTTTTTTCATTCATTCAACCTTTATTTCTACAGGTTAATCCCACTGAGCCTTGGGGAATCATTTACAAGAAAGACCTGATTTTAACAAAGAATGATGACAACAGTGGACAATCAAAGGATACATACAAATTGAAAATAAATGAAAATAAAATGTTATTTTAAAAAAGTTTTTTTTAAAAACTGCTAGGTTGTAAGGCGATGTAGAAAACCCTAAAACAGGAACATGTCTGCATTGGTTCTTGGAGGAACTTAACAGATGTTTAAAGCCACTTAGAGAGGTCAAGGTCGAGAGCTTCAGGTCTTTTTACAAGATATTCCAGGAAACAGGAGCGGAGTAGGAGAAGGTCCTTTTGTTTAGTTCAGTCCTCACTGAGGGAACACTGCAGGTAATGATGTCCTGAGAGCGCACGCTGTAGCTGCACTCACACAGAGACATGTAGGAGGAGATGTATGAAGGCAGCAGACCAGGAAGTGATTTAAAGATGAAAATGTACCAGTGGGAGAGTCTGTGTGAAGTTAATGGTGACCAGTTAGCCAGTGAATACTGGGTGCAGTGGTGGGTATGGTAGTTACGGTAGTCATCTAAGGAGGGTTCTCCCTCCTTAGACGCATTAATCTGTCCTCCAGCTCTAATGTTAAAAATCTTGGTGTTATTTTTGATCAGGACATGTCTTTTATCACATATAAATATTTCTGGCATCTGCTTACCTGCCCCCGCTGAGACGTTCCAGACTGACACAAAGGCGTTTAAAGGGGTGGGTAAAAAACAGTGAATCTATTTTAAGAGACTGCTTTAAACACACAGACTGGCAGGTATTCCAGAAAGCTGTTGTCAAAGAGGGAGGGGCAATAGACTTAGACAAATATGCATCCTCAGTCCTGTGTTACATTTCTAAGTGTACTGGTGATGTCACCATCTTCAGGAATGTAAAAATCTACCCGAACCAAAAGCCCTGGCTGAATGCAGAAGTACACACCCTGCTGTGAGCCAGGGACACTGCCTTCAGGTCTGGCAACTCACAAGAGTTGAGGAAGACAATGTTAGAGTTGGATGCTGGAACTGAAATGGTAAAGCAGCATATGTACAGATGATCCAGGGACACTTCTCACAAAACACACAGAACATGTGGAAGAGCATTAAGTGCATAACGGATTATAAAGGCGGGCAGCACGGTGGCGCAACTGGTAGAGCTGCTGCCTCTCAGCGAGCAGGTCCTTGGTTCAAACCCCGGTCCAGGGGCCTTTCTGGGTGGAGTTTGCATGTTCTCTCCGTGCATGCGTGGGTTTTCTCCGGGTGCTCCGGTTTCCTCCCACAGACCAAAAACATGCATGTTAGGCTGATTGGTAACTCTAAACTGTCCCTAGGTGTGAGTGAGAGAGTGAATGGTTGTTTGTCTCGTTTGTCTCTATGTGTCCCTGTGATGGACTTGCGACCCGTCCAGGGTGTACCCCGCCCCTCGCACAGTGATTGCTGGACATGGGCACCAGCGACCCCCGTGACCCAAAATGGAATAAACGGGTAAAGATAATGGATGGATGGATGGATGGATGGATGGATGGATGGATGGATGGATGGATGGATGGATTATAAAGGCAGAGGTGCACAATGCCCTAGGTATCAATCACTGCTTGATGCTCTCATAAGATTCTATGCACGCTTTGAGGACCCGAACAGACCATCCAGCACCAGACTCATCTCATCACAAGAAGAAGAGTTCCTCAGCATGACCTCAGCAGAAGTAAGGAGTACTTTCATGAGGATCAATCCACACAAGGCAACTGGCCCGGACAACATCCCTGGGAAAGTGCTGAAAGACTGTGCCGATCAGCTCTGCGAGGTGCTGGCCAACATATTTAACTCTTCCCTCACCCTGGCAACAGTTCCCACCTGCCTCAAGACTGCCACCATGATCCCAGTTCCAAAGAGCTCTACAGCGACTGGTCTAAATGACCATGGGTTGGTAGCCCTCACCCAATAGTCGCTAAATGTTTTGAAAAACTGGTCATGACCCACATCGAAGCTAACAACAACATCAACGAGGACCCTCACCAGTATGGATACCGCAAGAATCGATCAACAGAAGATGCCATCTCCTCTGTGGACCACACTGCTCTCACCCACTTGGAAGTGAAGGACTCCTACGTCCATATGCTCTTTGTGGACTTCACATCTGCCTTCAACACCATGATTCCCCAGACCCTGATGGACAAACTAATCACAATAGCACGAAGTTCCTCTCTATGCAACTGGGTCCTAGACTTTTTAACCAACAGACCACAATCTGTGAAGATCCACAATTTCTCCTCCTCCACCATAACCCTCAGCACAGGCTCCCTCCAGGGCTGTTTGTTGAGACCCCTCCTGTTCACTCTGCTCACATATGACTGCGTACTGACCCATCCAGGCTGTCATATTGTAAAGTTTGCAGCTGAGACAGCAGTAGTTGGAGGCATCAAAAACAATGATGAGTCCAGCTACAGGCAGGACGTGGAACACCTGGAGAGCTGGGGCAGGAAGAACAACCTTCACATCAATGTGAATAAGTCGAAGGAGATGGTTGTGGACTTCAGAAGAAATAAACACACCTAACATCCCCTGAACATAGGAGAATGTGGGGTGGAAGTGGTCTCCAGCTACAAGTGCTTGGGTGTACACATGAACAGCAACCTCAGCTGGAGCAACAACACCACCAGCCTGATGAAGAAAGCTCATCAGAGACTCTACTTCCTCAGACGGCTGAGACGAGCTGGTCTGGAAGCTCAGTCCTCACCTCCTTCTACAGGTGTGCAGTGGAGAGCATCCTGTGCTCCAGCATCAACGTGTGGCATGGAGGCTGCACAGCTGCAGAAAGAAAAGCTTTGCAGAGAGTGGTGAAGGCTGCACAGAAGATGTTGGAGTCAGCCTCCCCACCATCACAGACATCTACACCTCCAGATGCAGGAAGAGGGCCACCTGCATCATGAAGGACCACACTCACCCAGCACACACACTTTTTGCCCCGCTCCCCTCAGGAAGGAGGTTGAGGAGCATTAAGTGTAGAACCACTAGACTGAGGAACAGCTTCTACCCTGAGGCTGTTAGTGATTATTCTGGTTAGAGATTCACGAGTCTGTGAAAAAAAGTGAAAAATCGCTGTAATGCCACTTAGTTGTAGATATGTGCTGCTGACTATGATGCTGATTTCATGCTGCTGATTATTTCATGTTGCTGTGTTCATTAGTCCTCATCTGCTCAGACTCATGTTCGTGCTGCTGTTGTTTTGGCGCATTGTTTTTGTACCATTAGTGTTTAGTGTATTCTTAGTTTAGTGAATGTAGTATATTCTTAGTTCATGACTCAGATCTTACTAATGTTTTTCTTTACAATTTGTGTTTTTTTTTATGTAACTGGGACCCTGTATACATAGTTTTGTTCCACCTCAAGTATCACGTGTGGTGTATATGACAAGTAAATCTCTTTGACTAACTCTGAAAAGAGAGATGTGAGTCGACCAAGATACCCAAATATTTATAGGAATCAACAAACTCAATGGGGACACCATTTGAGGATGAAATCGGAGGAAGAACTGCTGGGACCAACTTCCTGTCTGAAAAAAAGCATCCCTTTGGTTTTGTCGGCATTTTGGACAAGTTTGAAACTGAACAAATCAGACTGGATGATGTTAAAAGCAGATTGCAAAAGCTGGAAAATCTTAGCAACTGTTTTAGCTCGACGAACAACTGTATCATCAACATAGAAATGTAAGGATGCATTAGAGATGCTCTGACCTATATTACTTATGTAGATTGTAAAGAGGGTGGGTCCTAAGACTGAGCCTTGTGGTACACCATTGCTGACTGTTAAATAACTGGAGGAAGTACCATTATCCAACATTTTGCAGTCGGGTCATCTGGACAGTTTCTTTTTTTTGTGCTGAACCGTTTCACCTTCGATCCGGAAGCTCTGATGAAGCCTTCCGGATTGAAGGCGAAATGTTTCAGCACAAAAAAAGAAACTGTCC
Organism: Nematolebias whitei; assembly: GCF_014905685.2. Lineage (NCBI taxonomy): Eukaryota > Metazoa > Chordata > Actinopteri > Cyprinodontiformes > Rivulidae > Nematolebias > Nematolebias whitei. The sequence continues at coordinate 40,671,680 of NC_056517.1, forward strand.
AGATGACCTGACTGAAAAATGTTGGATTGTATATTACCTGGATTATTGAGCATGGACTTTGAAGTACCATTATGTTGAACACATTGCCTCAGATCTGAAAGATAGTTAGAGAACCAACCATTGGTGTGTTCTGAGAAACCAATTTCTGAGAGTTTATGACACAAGATGTTCTGATCCACAGTGTCAGAATCTTTAGACAGGTCTAAGAAAAGTGCAGCACAATAATCCTTAGCATCCAGTGCTTCAACAACATCATTAAGAACCTTCAGTGAAGCAGTGGTTGTGCTGTGTTGTTTCCTGAAACCAGATTGATGTGGAGGTAAGATGTTAAATGAGTCCAGGTCATTTTTGATTTGAGAGTTTATCAGTTTTTCTAGAACCTTGGCTAAAATGCAGAGTTTAGAGATTGGTCCATATTTGTTCAGTGAGGTGGGGTCACCTCCCTTCAGCAAAGGAAGAACAAAGGCTGTTTTCAAGTGTCTGTGATGGAGTTTTGTCTCATGGAGAGATTGAAGATGTGGGTCACAGGGACTGTGATGATATGAGCAGCCAGCCTTAAGAAATAAGGTGGAAGTTCATCTGGACCTGCAGATTTTTTAGGATCAAGATCTTTTAACAGTTTATTGACCTCACTGACTGAGAATGGAGAAAAAGAGAAGCTGTGATTAACTGAGGGTTGACTTGTAGGAGGGATTTGATTTGTAGAAGTTTGGTTATTAAGTGAAGTGGCTGATCTTCCATTAGTAACTGTGTCAAATAAAGAACTAGAAGCAACAAAATGTTTGTTGAGACAGTTCAGGATCTCGTGCTTATTTGACACAGGAACAGAAATCCTCAGATTTGATGGTTTTCCAGAATCTGTTAGGGTCATTTAGATTTTTGGAGGTCTGAGATGAGAAATAGTTGCGTTTTGCAGCTTTGATGGAAGTTGTACATTTATTCCGCTGCTGTCGAAAATTCAACCAATCAGTGTCTGAGTCAGATTTTCTCTCTACAGCTCAAAGCTTATCTCTCCTGTGCAGGAGGTCAGCTAGCTCTGGAGTAAACCAGGGGCTCTCATCCTTTTATTCTGAAATGGTGGAAAGAAGCATGTTTGTTTACAAAATAGATGAAACTTGAAATTAAAATTTGATGGAGCCTAAAAGGTGTGGATTGGACAAACCTAGAAGACAATCTTGACCCAGCACCTGAGAAACAAAGAAATATAATCACTGATTAAATTGAAACGATTGAGTCTCAGTTTTTGTCTGAATATTTTAAATGTCATTGTAATTTATTAGATTTCTTTCAAAGAAATGTAAAGTGGTCCCTCGCTGCTTCGTGGTTCATTTATCGTAGACTCACTCCATCGTGGTTTTTCAAAATAAGATTGGTCATGACACACAATTGGCGGACTGATGGATGAGCCACATGATAGGCATGGAATTTTTATTTAAATAAATTATTTTAAATTATTTAGCATGTGCTGCACATTTGTGCAGCACAGAGCTGCAGATAAAAGCTGTGTCTCTCACCTTTGTGCAGCCCTTACTGCAGGATAAACTTTCTGCTGCACTAGAGCTGTCATTTCTAACCTGAACCCGAAACCCGGCCCGCACCGACCCGCATTAGGGCCGAGCCATTATAATGTGATTAATGGGCGGGCTGGGCAAGTCTCGGGCTTTTAATTAGGTCAGGATCATCCGTGATCCAATTATATGACAACATGGTCTGCCATACTTCCACCAGCCACATGCGGCCATTTCACCGCGAGCCGACTGGCTCAGAAAGAGTTCAAAAGTTCAGTTAAGCTTCAGCTGGGACTGTACTGCCAGGCAGCGATCCATCGCCCAAATGGACATTCATTCTCCCGCTGCACTCAGCGGACGAGCGAAGCCGACAACCCAAACCAGTGAGATCTCAAAGCAGACATGTGCCAGAGCTGTCTGCGTGTCTCAGTAATTCACAAGAATGCAGCAGAAACGGGTTTAAATGTTCTTTTATGGCCATGAAAGTATAAACACCTCTCAGCTTCGAATCTTCTGCTGCGTTTATTCAGCTGCACATCCCCGACCGTTAATATCTAATTTAAAATGTCTGTTTTTTCCTGGGTTCGGACCCGTAATTACTGTTAATTCGTCAGGTCGGGTGGGGTTCGGAAATTATGACTGCAAGCTGGGGCTGGGTCGGGTCAGATTTTTTGGGCTCGAATGCAATTCCATGCTGCAGCTGATCAGCTGTTCACCGTGCACAGTGGAGAAGTGGGTGTGGCCAAGACCACTTGCAGGTGGCTGAGAGCAGAGAAGGCAGGGGGCAGAAATCATGACGTGTGCTCTTTTAGAGCATTTAGAGATTTGAAACATTGTTTAGAATATTGCAAGAGTGTGGGAAGGGTTTAAAATGCCTAAATATATATAAATAATAAAATAAACTACTACTTACTACTTGTACTTCTATTCCTACTTTGTGGTTTTTCACGTATCGGGGGGCTTCAGGGTACGTATCCCCCTGCGATAAACGAGGGACTACTTTACTCTTTTGTTGAATCTACAACCAAAAAAAATTTAAGTTTAAAAGAAATATAAAATTAAAATATCAATTTTTTTCTCAGGAGCCCAACAAGAATTGGGCATAATTTTTGTAACAATCAAAACTGACGGATACGGACTATAATTTTGAAGAGTATCGATGAGATTTACTTTGAAACTCCAGGTTAAGTTCTTTTCCTGTTTCCTGCCGACCCTCTGACTGAGTCCTCCTAAACATCAAAGGTCTGTGTCACTGCATGATCTGTTCTGGAAGCACGATCCGTACAGTCAGCTCGTTTGTACATGCGCTAAAAGGACTAGGCCCATCTCCAAACTTCCCCCAACTGTCAAAAATCTTGGAGAAAATTGTTTATTCGCAGTTAAAAACCTTCCTGGATGAACATAACATCATGGATCTAAAAGAGTTCAATCTGGTCCTCTGGACATTCAAAAAAACGTCCAGAGGACCAGATTTAACTTTTTTAGATTTTTCTACCTGGATTATTGAGCATGCATCAGGATAACATCATGGATGTGTTCCAGTCTGGATTTAAATCTCTCCACAGCAGAGAGTCAGCTCTGCTGAGAGTTTTTAATGACATCCTCCTGGAATGTGACTCAGGTGATCATGTGATCCTTGTGTTACTGGACTAACTGCTGCGTTTGACACAGAGGACCACAGCATGTTATTGTCATGTCTGCAGCACCAAGTAGGCATCGGTGAGACTGCTCTGGAGTGGTTGTGGTCCTATCTGGCAGACAGAATATTTTCTGTAAAAATTGCAGGATGTGAATCCTTTTCTGCTTCTCTGTCATGTGGGGTTCCTCAGGGATCAATTTTAGGGCCTTTGCTTTTTTCTTTATATCTGCTTCCTCCAGGATCGATTTTTAGAAAACACGACATCTCCTTTCACTGCTATGCTGATGATTGCCAAATCTATGTGCCTTTACGGCGAGTTGATGCCTGGTCCATTAAACCTCTTTTATTGTGTTTCGAGGATCTTAAAGCTTGAATGGCCCTAAACTTCCTGCATTTTAATGAAAAAAAAAAAACCCAGAGGTAATAGTTCTTGGACCTAGTGGAGCATGTTCGAGCTCTCCAGTTGACTTAGACCCCCTGGCAATGTACGTAAAGTTCACAGGTACAAACCTTGGCTTTAAGGTGGACAGTGATTTTAAACTCGACAGTCAAATAAGGGCCACAGTCAAGTCTGGTTTTATCATTTGAGAAAATTGGCAAAGGTAAAATCTGTTCTTTCAAGGCAAAAGTTTGAAACAGTAATCCAGTGCTTTCATCACCGCTGGATTACTGCAATTCTCTCTATCTTGAAGTCAGCCAGTCCTCACTTGCACGTCTGCAGCTGGTGCAAAATGCTGCTGCACGTCTTAACAGCAACACGTAAAAGAGAGCACATCACACCTGTCCTGGCTTCTCTCCACTGCTGCCCGTGTATTTTAGAGTTCATTTTAAAACTATTTTGTTTGTTTTTAAGGTTTTAAACAGCCCTGCCTGCCTTATTTACTTCACCAATTGCTCTTGCAGCGATCAGATGCTTCTCCCCTCCCTCTCCGCTTTGCTGCTCTGTCTGTGAAACTGCTTCTGAGACTCTTGCATCTTCTGAACCATAATTATGGATTAGTTCTGACCAGTTGGTCCCTCAACTCAATTTACAACATTTCTTCGAAGAGAAGACAGGCTTTAGGCGAGCCGGTTTACCCTGTTGGCACGCACGCAGCTGGATATCTCATCGACTTGGAAGACTTGATGATGTGTCTATCTCTGCTGCCATCTGTGGATTTTAAGGACGCAGATTTAATTGGATTTTCGATAACTGGTTCCTGGTTTTTGGATTAAGCTGGTGCTGGTTTTATCTACAATCAAGGAAGTCGGCAGCAGCAAATTTGGACCAGATCACGCTGCTTGCCTTTATGATGGCTTGGTTCGTGTCTCGAGTACCCGGACTCAAATGCTTTGGGCTGAATGGATCAGATCTTGGGGATTTTACTCAGTCACGTTCCATCGGTGTGGCCATGTTATTTTGGACCAACACAGACTGAAGGTAGATGTCATTAAGTTCTGCCTGTCCCCAAAACAACTGGGTGTTTATCTGAATTTGGCTCCCTTGGCTGGCCTTCAAGGCCATCTTATCTGAATTTGCCTGGAGAACAAGTGATCTGACGTTCACCACCCCCTCCCTGAGGAATTTCCAACTGATAACCAGATGAAACCAGCTGAATAAACTTTGTGTCATCATTTCAGGACTCTTGGATTCTCATAGATGTTATTATTGGCCATTCCCTGACATACCTGGAGAATGTTTATGGATCTCACCGGAGGACATTGACTGATTATTCCATCTTTATCAGAACTCTTACAGTGACCTGGAGAGCATCTATGATCATTGCTCTCATCTCCCCCTCTGCAGAATGTCTACGTCACTATGTGCTTGTTTGTGCTAGGTGTTTTTTAATATCAGGTTTTTTTTACTCAGGCAGGAAGAAAAAAGTCTGATAGGAATTTTTTCGCCTCCAACTCCTACATGTGTCCAGTTTCACTACTTTCTGTCTGTCTGTCCAAACAGTCGTTTTATTGTGTTTTAAATGGAGTTTTTAATTCCCTGTGTGCTTGGCTCTGTAGCTTTGTTTTTATGCCGTCTTTTGTCTTGTTTTTAACTTCAGAGCTGTGGCTGCTGTTAAAGTGCTTTATAAATAGAGACGACGACGACGATGAATACTTCTGGGTTGTATGGATCGCCGTTGAATATGCTACATTAAAAGGAAAATGTACTGGAAATAATTACTTGATATTAATAAAATATATTTATGAAACGTACCATATTTATTTATATTAATTAAAATATTTCTTTCTATAAATTGATGAGTTTTTGTAGACAATGTTATAATCTTGTTTATGAATAAGAACTGTCTTAATTTACTTAGAAAAGTATGTGCTGTATCTCCGCCGAGCTTCATGTTGCTAATTTACTCCACTCGTATTTCTGTTAAAATCATCGACATATTTACGTCATGGTTCAAATGATCTGCAGCTTCACCACCGAGCAGCGCCGTCTCACCATGGAAATAATTCATTCTGTATCTTGCAGGATTTTCCCATTCAGCCCAGGCTGGGGGGTGTCAGGTCTAAAGCAGCCAGCGCAACATGAAGCCCGGAGGAGACAGATCACTGCTCAGTGGTGAAGCTGCGCTACATCACCCTAAATATGCGTCGCATATCATTTTAACCAATGACATAAATATGTCAATGATTTTAACGGAAATGCAAGTGGAGTAAATAAGCAACATGAAAATCGGCAGAGTTAGAGCACATACTTTTCTAAGTAAATTAAGACAGTTCTTATTCATAAACGGAATTATAACATTGTTTCGGAAAATTAACCAATTGATAGAGATATTTTAATTAATATTAACAAATATGGTATGTTTCATGCAGCACGGTGGTGCAACTGGTAGAGCTGCTGCCTCTCAGCGAGCAGGTCCCTGGTTCAAATCCCGGTCCAGGGGCCTTTCTGGGTGGAGTTTGCATGTTCTCTCCGTGCATGCGTGGGTTTTCTCTGGGTACTCCGGTTTCCTCCCACAGACCAAAAACATGCATGTTAGGCTGATTGGTAACTCTAAACTGTCCCTAGGTGTGAGTGAGAGAGTGAATGGTTGTTTGTCTCGTTTGTCTCTATGTGTCCCTGTGATGGACTGGAGACCTGTCCAGGGTGTCCCCCGCCCCTCGCACAGTGATTGCTGGACATGGGCACCAGCGACCCCCGTGACCCAAAATGGAATAAGCGGGTGGATGGATGGTATGTTTCATAACTATATTCATATCAAGTAACTATTTTCAGTACATTTTCCTTAATCTAGTATATTCAACGGTGATCCGTGTGACCCGGAATTATTTCTTTCAGTGCACGCGCAAATAAGCCGACGGTGCGGATCGTGCAGAGACAGTCCGGTCAGAGATGACCTGAAGGATCTATGCAGGCGGCCATGATTGACACAGAGGAGGAAGAAAAGCATGCTGGGTAATTTAGAAGCTCCAGAACCTGCTGAGCCACTAGTTGTCACGGTGATTCCTATATTTCTGGGGGGAGCAGAAAGAGGAGGGGCAGTATTCTCTATGGGAGTTTCCAACACATCATGCTTCCAAGTCTGGCCCCCGGACCTTATACGGGCCTCAGAACCCTTTCAATAGGCCTACCACACAATTCCATTCAAATAAATAAATATTTTTAAAAATATCAACAACCAGTGGCTTTTGTGTGTTTAAATTTCTAGTAATGCAAATTTATACGCCAGGATCAGGGTCCGTGAAGACACAAAGAGTGCTGAAGTATCTCCGTGGGATAAGGCAGGGTGACCGACAGGTGACTGACAGGTGACTGACAGGTGACCGACAGGTGTTAATTATGGAGACTGCGTAAAATGAGTAAAGATTTTCACTCCAACAAAAATGTAGCCTTCAGCAGTTTTGTTGGAGTGAACATCTAAAGGACACATTTAATTTGTGGCAAGGAGGTCTGCAGGAGAAGAGCTGTTCCTTCAGAAATCAGATCAGAACAAATTAAGCTCCAAGTCAGAACCATCCAAACCAAAGATTCCCCACAGTGGTCCTTGAGGTACACCATCCTGCATATTGTAGTCGGTTCCTTGTTCCAACACATCTGATTCGGTGATTTTATCATTTCAAGCTCTGCAGAAGTCCGTTAATCTGTTCCTCGAGAACCACAGTTGGGAAGCACTGGTCTAAACCATCTGCAGCTACACCAAGGGTCCAAACTTCAGTTCCCAGCATGCTCCTCACCAGGAAAAAGTCAAAGAACTGCTCAGTCAAGCTGAAGAGGGAGGTGGAGCCTGTATGAAGGTCAGAGGTCAACAGGTCACGAACAGCTTCAAACCACGACGTCACCTAAACAACAGATCAAAGATTCATCAATCAGATTGATAACTGTGACCGATTATTGATCAGTCCGACAGATCATCGATAAGTCTGACAGATTATTGATCACTTTAAAGGTCAGTCCGAGGCCGATGAGCTCCTGCAGGTCGTCTTTGTTCTCCGACAGAAGCACCAAAGATTTCATCAGAACCAGAACTCTGCTGAACCCATCACCAGACAGCTCCTGAAACAAACACAAAACGTCTGAGTAGCTGTTTGAGCATGATCATGTCACCATGGCAACAGTCACGAGTCACTACACGTTTGTATTTTAATCAACGAATGTGATCAGAAAACGAGGTTTATTAACCGTTTGCCAGCTGAACCATCAGAACCAAGCTACACGGTACCCTCTGAGCCACAGACACTGTACCATCGGACCAAACAACTTGAGCCACTATGAACAGTACCAGTGGAACCATACGACACAGTACCACAGTACCAGTACCATCAAAAGTTTCAGACCAAGAAAGTAAAGCTGTGCGTTGACTGAACAGATTAGATTACGGTGTATGGAATTCAGTGGCAGCTTCTGGATTGCTTTTGATCATGTAAATCATGGAACATTATTTTATAAATTGCACAAAAAAGGAGTACATAAATATCTATTAAGAATCTTAGTGTACTGGTATGCTCACCAGTCTGTGTGTAGAAAGTGGGGAAAATCTGTATCAACTTCTTTTTGTGTGGGTAATGGTGTGCGTCAAGGCAGCATTTTGTCTCCTTGCTTTTTTAACGTGCATGTGGATGATTTATCTGTCGGGTTGGCAATAGAACCATCAACCACCTGATGTACGCTGATGATCTTGTAATCTTTTGTCCATATAGTGCTGGTCTGCAGCAGATGTTTTTCTTTACTAGTATGGACCAAGTGTGTCTGAAATCAAGTATTTTTGATGATATCCTTCAGTTCAAACAAACTTATGCTGCCATCAAGTGGTCAAAAAAAGGTATTAGATTATTGGTTTATGGATTAGTTTTGCTCTTTTTTGAAGTATTCAGAATCTCTATTTTCATTCCACCTCATGTGGTACATGTGGTGGAAGGACATTATGTTCACAGGGTCCCAGTTACATCCAACAATAAAATGGAAAAGAAAAACAGTGATAAGATATGAACTAAGAAAAGCATCAACTAGATATTCACCAAGCACCAGTAGCAAAAGAACAATACGCCGAACAGCAGCACGAACATGAGTCTGTGTGAGCAGATTGTTAATGTCTGTAGTGCTTTTGTAATTTTTATTAATGATAATTATAAAAACATTAAAACTTTACAAAGCTAAAGAAATTCATAATTTAGATCATCACTGTGAATAAATCACTTCATGTTGCTGTGTTCATTCGTGCTCTTTTGCTCAGACTCATGTTCGTGCTGCTGTTCAGCATAAATGTTTTTATACTATCAGTGCTTAGTGTAGATTTAGTGGATGTTTTTCTTAGTTCATATCTTAGATCTTATCACTGTTTTTCTTTTCCATTTTATTGTTGGATGTAACTGGGACCGTGTTGTCAGCTCAGAAAAATTATTATCCAAACTATTGAAAACTGAATAAGGGACACCTCAGGGCAGGGCGGGCCGACCCCATTACCTTCACCCCTCCCTCCCCCTCTGCTTTTATTGCTCTAAAATGAACCTGAATTTAATTGGATGAATGTTTTTGAATGATAAAAATATGTATTGAACGTTAATCATTACACAATTTAATAATTTATTTTAAGTGCAAATAGAATTACCAGGGTAAAATCTTTCTTAAAAGAATTTATATTTCTTCAACATTCCTTTGTTCTGCTTAGCTTAAAACAGTATTAAGAGGAAACAATAAGAACATCGGTGTAATAATGCATTAGTGCAAATATAAAGTTTGTAGTAAACAAACACATTGTGCCTCAAAGCCATGACTTTGCACGTGTAGTAAAAAGACCTTGTAAACTAAAAAGGACAACGCTCCGTCATGTGGAGTCAGCGTGTTTCTTCCAGTTGTGTCTGGTGAGCTCGTGCTGCAGTAAGGACTGCTTTGTTTCTCAGAGCTGAAGAGTAAAACTCTGAAGAAGACATTTCATCATTTAGACTGACTAGGAGCTCACGTCCGATTAGTTCACAAGAACATTTGTTTCACATCAGTCCACTTATTTTTCATGATGATGGGATGAGGACAAAGATAGAACAGCTGGATGTTGTGGAGGTCCGCTGCCTGAACAACTTGATCCACCTGTGCTGTTCCCTTGAACTGACACCTTCTCCTGAGCTTCTGTGGTGAGGAGCTGCAGTCCCCCGTTCCTCATGAAGCTCATCCATAGACATGCTTAGCCTGCCAGAAGGAGTGAAAAGCTTTATGACCTCACTTCACTACAGGCACTAAGGTCATGTACAGTGGTGAATAAATGGAACAAATGTTTGTTTATATCGTACCTTTTGAAATTACTTTAACAGATCATATATAACCCATTTAATTTTTTTAAGATGTGTATAAGTATGCATAGGTTTGTATACTGTGAAGTAAGTTTATGTATTTATTTGTATATATCAGTTGTATCCATTTGTATAGAACTATCATTAATAAAACATGGCTCATCTTCACCTTGTTTGAGGCATCGGTGTGAAGAGAGAATGGAAGTGGGCTGCTTCCACTTTTCAGTTTTTGGACCATTTCTTTTGTTGCATTTGGACACATGCACATCTTGGCCCACTACTAAAAAAGCCACACCTGGATCCTTGTCTTCCTGACAGCTGTAGACCCATCTCTATGCTACCATTTTGATCAAAAATCCTTGAGAAGGCTGAAGCAGAACAACTGAACGGCTTTTTGGAGAAAAAGGGTCTCATGGATACCTTACAATCTGGTTTTTGTAAATGGCACTCTAAAGAGAGAGCGTTCTTAAACTTTTCAAGTGACATGCTGATGGCAGCTGACTCTGGTCACTATTCTGTGCTAGTTTTATTAGACTTAACATCAGCCTTCGACACGGTGGATCAGACTGTTCTTATTAACAAACAGAGACTTGTTTGGCATCTCTGGTACTGTGTTAAACTGGTTCACTTCTTACTTATCTGTAAGGTCTTTCTGTTTTTAAGAACCGGGTTTACTCAGTTAGTGTACCACTGTCTTGTGGGGTACCCCAAGGTTCAGTTTTCGGCCCAGTCCTCTTTTTGTTCACCACTTGCTCTTGCCGAGGTCGGCTGCTTCTCCCCTCCCCTCCCTCTCTGCTTTGCTTTGCTGCTCTGTCTGTCTGTGAAACTGCTTCTGAGCCTCTCTGCATTTCTTCTGAACCATAATTATGGACTTGTTCTGACCAGTTGGTCCCTCAACTCAATTTACAACATTTCTTCGAAGAGAAGACGGGCTTTAAGCGAGCCAATTTGCCCTGTTGGCACGTACGCAGCTGGATATCTCATCGACTTGGAAGACTTGATGATGTGTCTATCTCTGCTGCCATTTGTGGATTTTAAGGACGCAGATTTAATTGGATTTACGAGAACTGGTTCCTGCTTTTTTGATTCAGCTGGTGCTGGTTTTATCAACAATCAAGAAAGTCGTCGGCAGAAAATTTGGACCCGATCACGCTGCTCGTCTTTATGATGGCTTGGTTCGTGCCTCGAGCACCCGGACTCAAATGCTTTGGGCTGAATGGATCAGATCTCGGGGATTTTACTCAGTCACGTTCCATCGGTGTGGCCATGTTATTTTGGACAGTTCGGAACTGAGTTGACCAACACAGACTCAAGGTAGATGTCATTAAGTTCTGCCTGTCCCCAAAAGAACTGGGTGTTTATCAGAATTTGGCTCCCTTGGCTGGCCTTGAAGGCCATCTTTTCTGAATTCGCCTGGAGAACATGTGATCTGACGCTTCCTCCCCCCCAGGGTGAACGTCCTCCTCTGTCCCGACGCTGCGCAGACTCTTGAGGAACAACTGAAGACATTTTTATTCAGACAGGCTTTTACTTAATCTTATTCTTTGTTGTGTTTTGTTTTAAATTGTCTTGCCATTGGGAAGCACTTTGTGATTCATGTCTGTGAAAGGTGTTTTAGAAATAAAGTTTTACTTAATTACTTACTTTGGCAATGCTAGAGTCATTGAATTTTTGGAGAGTCAGCTTAAATCCACAGTTATAACTTAAAGTATGTTTCACGGTGTGGTATATATGGACTATCTCTGCAGTAATATGTAATCATAAACATAAGAAATACTATATAAATTCATTAGTGTATTTTTTATTTATCTATTTTATGTATTCAGTTTTTAATTCTATTTTTTAATCACAATAAAAAATATATATATTTGGCCTTTAATGATCACATTGTTATAATAATAATAATACAAGTTCATAATATAAATAGAATCAAGCTCATATTTTTGAGTACCAGTACTCTTAAATATTCCTAATATTAAAGGTCGTAATATTGCACCTTAGCACATATAGAATTTAAGCATCTCAATGTACCTTAAATGTAATAGGAGCTAGTTACTTGAAAGAGGTTTAGTTTTCATTCTCCAGATCAATACAAAGTGTTCAGAAATACAAACCAGATTCCAAAAAAGTTGGGACACTAAACAAATTGTGAATAAAAAGTGAATGCAATGATGTGGAGGTGCCAACATCTAATATTTTATTCAGAATAGAACACAAATCACAGATCAAAAGTTTAAACTGAGAGAATGTTTCATTTTAAGGGAAAAATCTGTTGTTTCCAAATTTCATGGCGTCAACAAATCCCAAAAAGTTGAGACAAGTCCATTTTTACCACTGTGTGGCATCCCCCCTTCTTCTTACAACACTCAACAGACGTCTGGGGACAGAGGAGACCAGTTTCTCCAGTTTAGAAATAGGAATGCTCTCCCATTCATGTCTAATACAGGCCTCTAACTGTTCAATCGTCTTGGGCCTTCTTTGTCGCACCTTCCTCTTCATGATGCACCAAATGTTCTCTATAGGTGAAAGATCTGGACTGCAGGCTGGCCATTTCAGTACCCGGATCCTTCTCCTACGTAGCCATGATGTTGTGATTGCTGCAGAATGTGGTCTGGCATTATCGTGTTGAAAAATGCAGGGTCTTCCCTGAAAGAGATGACGTCTAGATGGGAGCATATGTTGTTCTAGAACCTGAACATAGTTCTCTGCATTAATGGTGCCTTTCCAGACATGCAAGCTGCCCATGCCACAAGCGCTCATGCAACCCCATACCATCAGTGATGCAGGCTTCTGAACGGAGCGTTGATAACAACTTGGGCTGTCCTTGTCCTCTCTGGTCCGGATGACATGGTGTCCCAGTGTTCCATAAAGAACTTCAAATCGTGACTCATCTGACCACAGAACAGTCTTCCATTTTGCCACACTCCTCTTTAAATTACCCCTGGCCCAGTGCAAACATCTGAGCTTGTGGAGTTTGTTTAGAAATGGCTTCCTCTTTGCACTGTAGAGTTTCAGCTGGCAACGGCGGATGGCACAGTGGATTGTGTTCACTGACAATGCTTTCTGGAAGTATTCCTGAGCCCATTCTGTTATTTCCTTGACAGTGGCATTCCTGTTTGAGGTGCAGTGACGTTTAAGGGCCCGGAGATCACGAGCATCCAGTAGAGTTTTACGGCCTTGACCCTTATGCACAGCGATTGTTCCAGATTCTCTGAATCTTTTGATGATGTTATGCACGGTTGATGATGATAACTTAAAAGTATTTTCTATTTTACGCTGGGTAACACAATTCTGGTATTGCTGCACTATCTTTCTGCACAACAATGGTAGAATTGGTGATCCTCTTACCATCTTGGCTTCTGAGAGACACTGACACTCTGAGAAGCTCTTTTTATACCCAATCATGTTGTCAATTGACCTAATTAGTGTTAATTGGTCTTCCAGCTGTTCGTTATAGGCTCAATTTCCTTTTTCCAGCCACTTATTGCTACTTGTCCCAACTTTTTTGGGATTTGTTGACACTGTGAAATTTTGAATCAACATATTTTTCCTTTAAAATGTTACATTTACTCAGATTAAACTTTGGATCTGTCATCTATGTTATATTACGAATAAAATATTGACATTTGCCATCTCCACATCATTGCATTCAGTTTTTATTCACAATTTGTTTAGTGTCCCAACTTTTTTGGAATCCGGTTTGTAGTATAACGCCATCAGTGACATTTATTATATCAAATTATTAATGTCTGATAATTGTTTTTTTCTATAAGCACATTCAAATAAATGTAGCAATCACAGAGTCCAATACAGTAACCTGGAGGCTAGCGCTAGCATGCCAATTCCACAAATAAAGAAAAACTCACCAGTTCCCACTTTTAGAATACACAGTCAGATGAAGGTTTTTCCACAAACAAACATCTAAAAGTTGAGAGGCACATCAGTCAGAAATGGCAAATGGGCATTAGATAAAGGGCTTTCAATGACTTAAAGCCTACCTGCAGCCAGCGTGGTTGTGTCACTGCACGGATCTGATCCCGGACAAAAATAAATGACTGGAAGTACACAATCATGGGTACAGCTCGCGTTCGACGTGCCCCCGGGCGCCGATATCTGCGCCCAGAATCTTCCTATATGTTGTAGTGTAGCGGAATAATTGTGCATGCGCCATTTTTAATGAGAGTCTATGGATTACATTCTTGCGCCCCCAGGGGCTGGAAATACGTCACCAATCAGACGTTTTTGAAAGAAACAACTTAGAAACAACTTACAACTTAACTCATCATTACCTATAAAATATTTATCTTACACAACAAAAAATTATGTACAATGTATTTCAAAATATTTTTATGTTATTATTTAATTATTATTTAATTTTTTTAAGTCTTCATTGTAAAATGGTGAGTGGTTTCAGTGGGGGGGGCACTCCAGCGCCCACTACAGAGAGCCGCCACTGATGGAATTTAGACTCATTCACCCTTTATTTGTACAGTTTACTCCCATTGAGCCTCGGGGCCTTCTTCCTGATGTTGCACGTTCGTGGTGAGACATATTGTGTCACTTCCTGTTTTCTCTGCTGTAGCTCACATAATTTGTTTGCTTTAGTCATCTTTTGTTTTCTAGATTTATGTCTTTTGCACAGTTTTTCATTCTAGTTCACAAACAGCCTCAGTACAGTTGTTTCTCTACAGTTGGATAGTGCTTAAAACAACTCTTATCTTTCAACACTTCCCGGTTTTTATTGGTGTATTTGGCTCTGCTAGCTCCTGCTAGCGTTAGCTTAGCATGGCTGCTGCTTCTCTCCCTGCTTCCTGTTCTCTCTTGCTCCGTGTGTCAGATGTTCAGTTCCTCCTCTGCCTCCTTTAGTGGTAATGATACATGTAACAAATGTAGTCTTATGGTAGCTTTGGAGGAGAGGCTGTCTGAACTGGAAGCTCGGCTCTGCGCTGTAGATAAACCAGTAGCTAGCCAGGTCCCCTTAGACAGCGCGGAATCACAGAGACTAGCTCCCGTTAGCGGTCCTCCAGCAGACCCCGAGCAGCCGGGACCCCAGGCCGGCTGGGTGACGGTCCAGAGCAAGTGTAGTGCTAAGGCTAGGCCCCCAGTTCACCACTGACCCGTTCAAGTTTCTAATAGATTTTCCTCGCTCAGTGAAACACCCGCTGAGAAGCAGACCCTGGTTACTGGAGGCTCCATAGTCCCAAACGTGGCTTTAGGGACTCCAGCGGCCATAGTTAAATACATTCCAGGGGCCAGAGCGGGCGACATAGAATCTTATCTGAAACTGCTGACTAAGGCTAAGGCTAAATACAGTAAGATTGTTATTCACGTTGGCAGTAATGACACCCGGTTACGCCAATCAGAGGTCACTAAAATTAATGTTGCTTCGGTGTGTGACTTTGCTAAAACCATGTGGGACTCCGTAGTTTTCTCCGGCCCCCTCCCCAACCTGACCAGCGATGACATGTTTAGCCGTATGTCGTGGTTTAACCGCTGGGTGTCCAGGTGGTGTTCTGACAACGACGTGGGCTACACAGATAACTGGAGTTCTTTCAGGGGAAAACCTGGTCTGATGCGGAGAGATGGCATCCATCCCACTTTGGACGGAGCCGCTCTTCTTTCTAGAAATATGGCTGATTTTGTTTATCCCCCAAATTATTGACAACCCAGGGTCCAGTCCAGGAAGCAGAGTTGTAGTCCTCCACCTCTCTGCTGCTTCTCCTCTGTACACCACCCACACCCACACCCACATTGAAACAGTGTCAACTCGCCCACGGCTCAAATTAAATTAACCAAAAATCAGCTCTAAAAATATAAACCATAAAAATCTGATTCAAATAAACACAGTTACTTTACCAGAACAAAATCATCAAATCATTAAATGTGGATTATTGAACATCAGATCTGTTTCCTCTAAATCCCTGTTAGTTAATGAACTGATAACTGATCATCATATTGATCCCACCCACCCAGCACACACACTTTTTGCCCCACTCCCCTCAGGAAGGAGGTTAAGGAGCATTAAGTGTAGAACCACTAGACTGAGGAACAGCTTCTACCCTGAGGCTGTTAGACTCATGAATCTCTAACTAGAATAATCACTGTGAAAAACCATATCATGTTGCTGCTGATCTGTTTCATGTTGCTGCTGATCTGTTTCATGTTGCTGCTGATCTGTTTCA
>NC_056517.1:40688128-40696642 GCF_014905685.2 Nematolebias whitei
TGTTGGATGCTGCAGATGTTGGATGCTGCAGATGTTGGATGCTGCAGATGTTGGATGCTGCAGATGTTGGATGCTGCAGGTGTTGGATGCTGCAGATGTTGGATGCTGCAGATGTTGGATGCTGTCTATCATGGTGCACTAAGATTCATAACTGGCTGTAACTACCGTACCCACCACTGCACCCAGTATTCACTGGTTAACTGGTCACCATTAACTTCACACAGACTATAATCTAGCTGCTTTTTTGTTTGTTTGTTTGTTTTGTTTACAACTATTCCTCCTGATTGTCCTTATGGTTATTTTGTTTTGATTTTTTTTTTAAGAGAGAAATTTCAATCTGTATGCCTCTTTTGTGATTGTCCATTGTTGTCATCTTTCTTTGTTAAATCAGGTCTCTCTTGTAAATGAGTCCCTGAGGCTCAGTGGGATTTACCTGTAGAAATAAAGGTTGAATTGGAAATTAACTTTGTTGACCCTACCCCTTCCTGTTACCATAGAAACCAGATGACGCTGTCTGTTCATGTTTCCTACCGCGTGATTAAACCCCGCCCCTCGCAGTTACCTGGGTAACCAGGTGGTTGAGCCTGTTGAGGGTGGAGATGCTGAGTCCTTCATGGTGGATCAGAGAAACGATCTGAATCGAGTCCTCACGAAGAAAACAGTCCAAGACCTGCTGCTCAAACTGACACACACACACACACACACACACACACACGCACGCGCACACACACACACACACACACACACACACACACACACACTCTTTAAGTCTCAGAGAGACATACCTGCTGCTGGTTCTGATCCAGAACTCATGGTCCAGAATCAGAATCAGGCTGATTTCACACTCCAACAAACAGACAAACAAACAAACAAACAAACAAACATGAGGTAAAGTTTACCATGGCGCGCGCCTCTCTTCTCTGTCCGCAGCTTGTCGGGAACGCGCACAGCTGCATGTGATTAACTCATCAGGACGGAAGTAGTTCCGGCTGAGCGGAGGGATATCTTCTTCTTCTTCTTGTTGGTTTTACTGGCGGTTGGCAACAAACTGTTAGTAGCATTACCTCCACTTACTGGTATGGAGTGTGGTTCGAGATGGACTATTTGTCTATATCTATTTCTGTCGCTTTCACAAACATCCATCCATCCATCCATTTTCTTTACCCGTTTATTCCATTTTGGGTCACGGGGGTCGCTGGTGTCCATGTCCAGCAATCACTGTGCGAGGGGCGGGGACACCCTGGACGGGTCGCAAGTCCATCACAGGGACACATAGAGACAAACGAGACAAACAAACATTCACTCTCTCACTCACACCTAGGGACAATTTAGAGTTACCAATCAGCCTAACATGCATGTTTTTGGACTGTGGGAGGAAACTGGAGTACCCGGGGAAAACCCACGCATGCACGGAGAGAACATGCGAACTCCACCCAGAAGGCCCCTGGACCGGGGTTTGAACCAGGGACCTGCTCGCTGAGAGGCAGCAGCTCTACCAGTTGTGCCACCGTGCTGCCTGCTTTCACAAACACTCCTACTATAATCAAATTCTATGAAATAATTTTGTTTTCTTTAAAAATCGAATAACTATTTGTATATGTTTACTCCCCAAATTCTTCCTCAAAATATCTAATAAATTAACCTTTTCCTTTTTACTTTCAATCTCTCTCCTCATATATCTTCTCTCTTTTTCATATTTACGACATTCTAATATTACATGTTCTATTGTTTCATATTTTCCACAGTGATCACATTTGCCAGTATTATGCTTTTGGATTTTAAAAAGTGTATAATTAAGTCCTGTATGTCCAAGTCTCAACCTTGTTATCACTCTTTCCCCGCGGAGGGATATCCCACTTCTTCCCTCTTCTTCTTCTTCTTCTTCTTCTTCTTCTTGATAAGTTTATTGGCGGTTGACAATAAAACTGTAGGTGTGCATTACAGCCTCCACTGGTATGGAGCGTGGCTCATCATGGTCCGTTTATCAAATTCTGTTTTATGTTCTTAACATATCTCATTATAATTTGTGTATGTTTGCTCCCTAAGTTATGTTGTAGTGCATGTATTATGTTGAACTTTTATTTGATCTTTTCTAACTCTCTTTGTTCTTGCTCATATTTCTGACATTCCAGTAGAACATGTTTAGTTTCTTCCTGTCCACAGCTCTCGCATTTTCCTGTCTTGTGTTTCTTTATCTGAAATAGAGAATAATTAAGTCCTGTATGTCCAAATCTCAATCTTGTTATTAATATTTCCTCCTTCCTGCTCCTTTTTCCAGTTCTTGTTTCTCCTTCTGTTTTTTTAATCCTATAAAACCATCTTCCTTTTCTTTCTTCATCCCATCTTTTCTGCCATTCTCTCTTCAGTTTTTGTTTGATGATACTTTTCTCCTCTCATTTACTTGTATGTTCTCTAAAGATCTTATCCATCTTATCTGCCATCTCTTTTCCTTCTACCCCAATGTGTGCTGGTACCATAAACATGTTCCTGTTAATCCCATCCTTTGTGTTCTGAATAATGTGTGGAGTATTTCTAATAAAATATCTGGCCCGCTCTCTGAATGATCGTGTTTTAAACTCAATAATACAGAACTTCAATCTGAACAGATTATTGTTTTGAATGGTTTTTCTTCTTCCTCCCAGTATCCCAGTACAT
Organism: Nematolebias whitei; assembly: GCF_014905685.2. Lineage (NCBI taxonomy): Eukaryota > Metazoa > Chordata > Actinopteri > Cyprinodontiformes > Rivulidae > Nematolebias > Nematolebias whitei. The sequence continues at coordinate 40,690,784 of NC_056517.1, forward strand.
CTCTCCTGTATATACTGATAATCTGTTGGTGATCCATTTTCCTATCTTTATTTAAAATTCAGGGACTATAAAATCTATAACTCTTTTCATTTGTTTTTGCTGAGTCTGTATAAATTTGAACGTACTGATGTACTGTGTGTGAATCTAAGATGTTGCTCCTGTCTCTTTTCTTTTCCATTAGTGTCATGTCTACTGTTGCTGTTCGTAAAATCCAGGCTGCTAAAACTGTGGACTCATTTCTAAACTATGTATTTGACATTCTTCTGTTTTCTTTCTTATGATCCATCCAAAACTTCTTCTTTGTCTTTTCTCTTTTTCTCAGCATGGATTTAGTGTATCGAGTGTTGGATGATCCGAGTTATTGTTTTGGAAATGTATCCAGTCATTTATTGTTAGTTCTGTTCTTCTTAGATCTAACAACATTTCTCCCATTTCTATATCTAGTGCTGATGTTGATGTGGTTCTGAATGTTCTTGTGCAAATTCTCCTCCTCCTCCTACTACTAAAAATCCGATACGTAAATTATGCTGGTATCGGATGCTGATACCGATACCGGATTGAATCGGCCCCATCCCTAGTCCCAACACCCCACCTCTGAGTTCCTCCATGTGGGTTGGATCAGGCACTTCACTGCCTTCTTGTGTTTTCGTGGGGACTGGTACTGACGCCTCACCCCTAAGTTTCCCTGTGGGGGTTGGGCCAGAAGCCCCATCACCTCCTCAAGTCTCTGTGAAGGCTGGTCCCAATGCCCCACCCCTGTGTGTCTCCGTGGGGGTTGGACTATAAGCCTCATCACTCCTATGATCTGGTCCCAATGCCCCGCCTCCGAGTGTCTCTGTGGAGGATAGGACCAGACATCTCGTCTCCTCCTTGTACTTCAGTAGGGGCAAGTCCTGACGCCCTACCTCAGTGTCTCTGTGGGGGTAGGATCAGATGTGTCACCATCCACAAGTGTCTCAGTGGGGTTCCAGGTGGGCTCTTCTCATTGCCGTCCTGCTAAGGAAGTCTAGGTGGGCTTCTCTCTCTCCTGTTCAGCTGTGGGTCCCACGGCAGCCACATCCCCAGAGGGTCACATGACAGCATTGCATTCTACGCCACATGCAGTGCCTGAGGTGGTCTCCACATGGCATGCAGCCCCTGAGGTGGTTCCTACATCGCCTGGGTCTCTACCTCGCCTTGGTCCATCACCTCACCTTATTTCATCGCCTCATCCAGGGGCTTTGTCTCCCCCTGATGTCCTCACTCCACCTGGGGTCCTCGCTCCACCTGTGGTCCTAGCTTCTCCTGGGGTCTTGACGACAGCTTTAGCTACGCCTTCCGTCATACCTGAGGCAGCCATGTCTTCCCAGCTGATGCAGAGTCCGAGCCAGCCTCAACCGATGCAGAGTCCGAGCCAGCCTCAGCCGTTGCTCACGGAGGTCTATATGCCACCTACCCTGTCTATACGCCGCCTGTAGCACCTGGGGTCTTCTCGCCTCATCCAGGTTGTTCATCTAGTCCAGGCTCCTCGCCTGACCTGCTCCAGGGTTTTGGACATGGCCTGCTTTGGTATGGTCTTGTGACTCTCTGAACCTTTTTGTTTTCGTGTGTATTTCCTGTCCTGTATTTCTACCTCGAAATACTTATTCATTCAAATTCATCCTTCTGCACCTTTATATTCTACCATGTTGTTATTTAATGTCTTTCTTTAGGACATTGTAAATATTTAATTACTTTTTCACTTTTTGGTAATTTTTTGTGTACCCTTATTGCATGCTTTTTGGATTTTCTTGTTGGTTTGTTCTTTGATTTTTTTTTAGCAAGTCAAATCAGTTCTTCTCATCCTAAACATTCCATTATACTATTAACCCTGTGTTAACCTGCATATGGCAAATAAACACAACTTGAACTTGAACTTTTTGTTTTGAGTTTTTTTTTGTGTGTGTTTCCTGTCCTGGTCCCCCTCGTGTGTTTCCTTGTGCTGTCCGGCCTGTTTTCTCCCTCTTCCCACCCTTCTTTGAGGGGTGGGCTCTTGGATGTCTGGAGACACCCAATGAGGGAGGGGTGCAGTGTGAATGCAAACGCACCAGCTCAAATGTAAACAAAAGATCATGAATATTGGTCCCGAACTGAACCGAGTCTACCGGACTATCTGGTGTGAAAACTACCTTAGTCTCTGTTTTTGGCATTGTGATCACTCAAAGGTGCCTTCACTTTGTGTAATTGGTGTTTCCTGTATTTAAGCCTGTGTGTTTGTTTTACTTTTTGTCCTGGCATTGTCTTCTGTTCAATGATGATGACCTATCTGTATCATGAGTACCCCCTGTTCATTCCATGTTTGTTTTGCAGCCCTGTCAGCTCTTTTGTTTTGTTAAAAAAATATTTATTTTTATATATATCCATCCTGAGTCCTTGCCTGCCTGCACCATTGGGTTCACCAGCACCAGCCTTTTGTGACAGTCTCTCTTGACTTTTGTCCTCTTACACTTTTGACTACCTCTGCATATGTGGTGTTTTTAGTTACTTTAATCAGTAGGAATTTTTTTTTTCTGTTTTCATCCCCCCCCCCCCCCCATATATAACTATATGTTGGTTTCTACAGTGTAGTGAACTAGACCTCTGACATCAATCTGTCTCCGAGGACCTTCAGGGGACAGGAACTGTTATTTCATTGATTTTAATCCAGAAATACAAATAATCTCATCAAGAGACTATTTAATTATATCCTGAATTAGTCAATTGAAAGAACACTCTTCTTTTTATATTATCATTAACTATTTTACAATATCTTGATAATCAAAAGTGTGTTTAATTCATACCATTTCTAATGTTGAAGTGAACCACTCATTTAAATCAACTGTGAAACAGTATTAATGATTTTTAAACCTCATTAGACTTGGATCATACAAGTTAAATGTCCATTTACAAAGTAAGTGTGCATTTTAGTTTTCTGTCTGAATGAGGAGTGGAGTTTTGATGTCTGCCAAAAGTCAGAGAACAAGTTATGAGAACGAAGTGCCTTGTTTTTTAAAACTCTCAGACAGTAAATAAGAACTGGCTGGCACCTGCTGTCTCTCACTACTTCAAAAAAATTTTCTCTGTCTGTACTAACCGTTCTTAAAAACATTTCTGCTGTCTGCTGACTTCTAATAACCCTCTGACATCACTAAAACTACACCCCTGCTGGTTGTTTCAACCAATCAGGGAGTACCAAGTGACAGGAAGTGGATACCCTTTAAAAGGCAACAATTCTTGGAACTATTCAGTCTTTTCCAGTCTTTCGGTCTTTCCAGTCTTCCTGGAACTTTCAGTTGAAGATGAGACTCAGTCTGATGGAGTCTTACAGCTGAACTAAATACTGCAGCTGATGGATTGGACCATGTGCCAAGGGTCCCTCCATTCCAGCGTAGTCACAGTGTGCCTCGCAGTAGACTCACCCCGAGCAGTAAATGCTCTCAACTTCGAAGGAACCTTATTCTGTTGATCGGAGCATATGGAACTACTTCTAAAGATTCTCAGCCACCCTGACTGGAGACGCTGAAAAGGTAGCATGCCAATGGACCTCTGTTCTGGAGTTGATGTATCCTCTGCTCAGGTAACAAGCCGTTGACGCCCTGAGTGTACCGGAGGGCTGAGCTGGATTCGGAGGAAGGGTGCCATTTTTTGGTTCAACACATCTTCCCTCATCCATCTAAACCTCCTCTTTAAATCTTTAAACTTCTATTTGCCAGTAAATCAAGCTAGATGCCTTCAGAGATGAATCATTCTCCATCAGTAATCTTCTGTTGTCTTGTTTAGCAAATCGTGCCAAGTTTATTAATCAGAAACAGATCAGCAAATCAATGTGTACAATGTTTTGATGTTAAATTTTGATTCTGTTAAATAAATGACCTCATTTATTCTGATGGGTCAAAGATAAATTACGTCTCATGTCACTAATTATACCCTCCACTCTCAAGTTATCTCGGTCACATGGTAGAAATTTAACTCGAAAAAGAAAGAATCCGTTGTAATTGAACAAATATTATTCTTTGTGCTTAAACTAGCTTTAAGAATAATCAATTAGTAGTATGTTACAGCGAAAGCTGTCCCTACATTACTGCAACAGTTACATTTCTCCTTTTCTTCTCTACATTGTTCTATTCTGTCATCTTCTCTACATTTTGGACACCTCTGTTTTCCTTTGCACGCTTCTGCTATGTGTCCATATCTGTGACATTTGTAACAGCAAAGTGGTGGGATGGAAGACCTAATCTGGAAACTCATATACCCTATTTTGGTGTTTTTTTGGTAAAACTGTTTCTTCAAACTCGATCATTACTGAGAGACACCCTACTCTCTCCCCATTAACAGTCTTTTTCAGTTATTTACCTGTGCATCAACAATGCTTCTTTTTATTTTATCTAGGTCCTCATCTAGTGGAATACCATAAATCACTCAGAACTATTTTATTTTCTCTAATTATTTTCCTTTCCATTGCCATTATTTTACAAATGTTCTCAACATGCAAATCATTTGTTGTTGTTGTTCAGTTTTACAAGTCACTAAAAGGTTCCATTAACACCTTCACCATGTCTACCTCCCCAATCTTCTTTTTTATTTCTCTGGACATCAAAATGGGGCTGCCCTTCCTTGTTCTATAGTTTTAATATTATTTTAACTTCCTCCCTCGCTACTTTTCTTCTTACTATCCTTCCAAGTCTCTTTTATTACCCTGGTTGTGTTTAACATCCCTTCCTCAATTTGATTTCTTTCTCATCCTCTCACTCAACCTACCGGTGTCCACCCTTCAATATCTGCCTCGTCTCCTATCGGTGTTTCCATCCGAACCATTCACACAACAGTTTATGCCACTCCGCTATTTCCAAAATTCAAAAAAGTTGTTCAAAATCCCATTATCTGTCCAAAATGGACTTGTTGTTATCTGTCCAAAAGTTTTTTAAATTCCAACCTGTTTCCATGATTCTCCCTCCGCCATGTTTCTCCAAAAACCTGTTCTTCCCTCAGCACCACGAACTGTTCAAAAACTACAAACTGTGAAATCTGTTAATACTTTGTACTACAAACTGTTAAAACTGTTACAAATGTTAAAACTACAAAACTTCTAAAACTGTTAACAATGTTAAAACTGTTAACTACCAAATCTGTTAAAACTATTAAAACTAAAAAAAACTGTTAAAACTGTGAAAATTGCAAAACTGTTAAAACTGTTAAAAATGTGAAAAACTACAAAACTGTTTAAAACTGTTTAAAACTGTTTAAATGACCGAACAGCTGTTTTTTCCATTAGGGGAGTCTGTTTGTTGGTGGCTCCTCAGATGGAAGAAGTCTTTTGGATGAAGGATGAAACGTCTCAGAAAAAAAAGCGTCCAGATGACCTGATTACTGAGCATGAACTTTGGTGTTAAAATGACCCTTTTTATTTTAGTACAACAACAATAAAGTTCAGTTTGATGTTAGTTTGGGGCAAAGGTTGAAAGAGCTGCAGGCTGCAGACCCCTGGAACGAGACTCACCTGGATCCTCAGGTGTCCAACCGGTCAGAGCCCTGAACACCCCCCCAGCCCCACCACCACACACACAAACCTGTCTGTCTCACCTGTCAGAGCCATGAGGCCCCACCCCTCGACTACTCCACTGTCTGTCTGTCTGTCTGACCTGTCAGACCTGAGGCCCCGCCCCCCCTGCTCTTCACCTGTCTCTCCGACCTGTCAGAGACTTGAGGCCCCGCCCCCCGGCTCGCTCCTCACCTGTCTGTCTGTCTGTCTCACTTGTCAGAGCACTGAGGCCCCGCCCCCTCGACTCCTCCCCTGTCTTTCTGTCAGTCTGTCTCACCTGTCAGAGTCCTGAGGCCCCGCCCCCCTGGCTGCTCACCTGTCTG
>NC_056517.1:40696652-40701168 GCF_014905685.2 Nematolebias whitei
CCTGTCAGAGTCCTGAGGCCCCGCCCCCCTGGCTGCTCACCTGTCTGCTCTGAGCTCGCGCTCCGCGGAGACGCACGGATTCTTTCTGCAAAACTTTGAAGCTTTTAACAGGAAAACAACCGAACCGTGCCGCGGATCAAAGGAACCAGGACCAGGACTCTGAGCCCAGTGCTAGGACCTGACCATCAGAACCATCAGAACCATCAGAACCAGGACCGGCATCATGTCCCGCGCGGACCAGCGGGACGAGTCGGACTGCGTGTGTTCGGTCGGGATGAAGCTCACCTGGGACATCAACGACCCCAAACTGCCTCAGGTACCGGGTCCAGAACCGAGCCCAGTCAGAACTCACAGCCTGAACCGAGGTCCGGTCCGGTGTGATCCATAAAACGGATCCAAAACTGCAGAAAGTCAACGATCCACCAAGAACCAGAACCAGAAACAATCAAATCAACGAACTTTTTTTATGATGTAATAATAATAATTATTGATTAATAATTATAAAAATATTTTCATTTAAAATAAATAATAATAATAATTATTATTATTATTATTTGTTTTAAATGAAAAATTTTTTTTATTTGATCTGAATCTTGGAAACAAAACGTTTTAAAATTATATAAACTTTAAAAAACATTTTGAAATAAAACATTTAAAATAAAAACATTTGAAAGTGAAACATCTCAGAGAAAAAAATGAAATTGAAACGTTTTCATCGCAGATCCAAACTGACCCGGTTCGGGTTCATTTTACACCTCAGAACCGGAACATCAGAGAAACATGTGAGCCGCGGGTCCGGGTCCCGGTTCGGGTCAGGGAGGTTCTGCTGCGGCTCAAAGAATCATTTTCAACGTTCGGCTGCCTGAAACGAACCGGAACCAAAAAGTCTGAAAGAAAAGTTCCTTCATCCGGTCCAGATCAAGAATCTGCCAGAACCACACAGAAATAAAATCAAAAATAATCATCATAATAAAATCAGATTATTAATTATTACATCCAAGCTTCCGTTTGAAGCGTCATCAGGAGTTCTACAGAACAATCATTCAGAACCTAAAGGTTCTGGTGGTTCTGCCTCTAAACTCAAGCTTTGGTTCTGGTGTCTGGTCAATAATCCATCAACTGGATTATGATCAATAATCTGCATATGTTTGAACAAAACTTCTTTCACTGAATCAGAACTTAATTAATATATTTATTAATATAATAATACATTATTATATTATTATGGATATATATATATATAGTTCCTAATTATTTATTAACCTTTATTTAATCAGGTAAATCCCACTGAGCTCACAGAGAGTCCTGGGCCTGGAGCCAGATTAACATGCAGGGTTTTAATCTGTGGGAGGAACCCCCCGCAGCACGGAGAGAACATGCAAACTCCACACAGAAAGACCCAGGTCCAACAGGGGATTGAACCCAGGACCTTGTTGCCTCTTGCTGTGAGGCAACAGTGCTAACCACTGAGCCGTCGTGCAGCCATAAAAATCTAATCTGTGTACACACGCAGAATGTTCTACAATAAAAATATCAAAATGCAAAGTAAACAATTTTTCAACTACAGAATTTTGTTTCATGTAAAACATAAAATACAAAAAACCTTAAATCTGCTTTTCTTTTCTACAAGTTTGTTGACAAGAGATGTGTGGAAGGTGCCGGATCAAGGTTGTTAAACATTCACAAACCAAGCAGCAGTTTTTATTCAGAGCACTTTGTCATTTGATGTGTGGAACCAGGAGCAGAGGCCGTCAGGCCTCACACAGCTGGACCCAGTCTGACCCGGGTCCAGTTTTCATGGAACTAATCTGGTGTTCATTGACCGTTTTTATTTAGAGCCAGCAGGATCCTAAGAAAACTCAGTCCTTCATTTATTATTATTATTATTAATATTATTTTTTTACAATTATTGTTATTATTATTATTAAGTTATTAACATTATATTATTTACAATAATTACTATTATTATCGATTTATTATAATTTTTCATTTTTTTATTATTATTATTATTAATATATTTTTACAATTATTCTTAAATTATTATTATAATTTACAATTATTACTATTATTGTTATCAAATTATTATTTTTTTACAATTATTATTATTATTATTATTATTTACGTTCTCGTCATTGTTGTCACAAATATGAATGTCTGTAGATTTTTCTGTTCAGGTTCTGTTGGACCTCTTCTGCTGTGGACCGGGTCTTGTTCAGTTTGGACTCGAAGCTTCTTTCCAACATTTTCATCAAAGTCGAAACTCTAATCTGATAATTCAAACATTTCTGGGGAGCGGTGGCGCAGAGGTTAGAGAGGTGGGCTTGTGATCCGAAGATCGCCGGTTCACGCCCCGGCCCCGACAACATCAAAATTGTGGGTGGGGTAGGTGAAACACCCTCATTCGCCCCACTCTGGGCCCATGAGCAAGGCCCTTAACCCCACCATGTGCTCCCTAAACAGGTCTCTCTTGAAAATGAGTTCTCGTGGCTCAATGAGACTAACCTGGATAAATAAAGGGTCAATGAAAAAAAATTTCCTGAAGCTGAAAATCCTGAAAACTCCTCGCAGGACCCAGAATGGGCCCACAACCCACATTACACCAGAGATTACCTGAGATTACAAAAGATGAACTGCGATTACAAGATATTACCAGAGATTACCTGAGATTGAGATTATCTCTTGTTCCACCCGAGTGTATATCATTTTAGAACTTTTTTATTTTTAAGAACCAACATGAGCATCATAATCTGCACAGATTAAACCTGAGTTTACCTGAGATTATTTCTGGTTCCACCTGAGTTTATTCCAGTTTTCAGGCCTATCGATCAGCTGGGGTTAAAGATCAAAGCTCATCCTCAAGTTCACGTTCAAGTCAAGTTTATTGTCATTCACATGACATGAGGTGGAACGAAAACATGAACCCAAGGACCCAGTTACATCCAAAAACAGCAAAAATATAAAGTATACAAAGAAACTGTATACACTTATCTAAAATATACACTAAACACTAATAATGTAAAATAATATGGTGCATTAAACAGCAGGCCGAACATGAGTCTGTGGTGAGCAGATGAATAGGAAAAGAGCAGCATGAGATAATCAGCAGCACAGATGAGTCACAGATCAACAATTAAAGTGACATCACAGTGATTCTCCTGGTCAGAGATTCATGAGTCCAACAGCCTCAGGGTACAAGCTGTTCCTCAGTCTAGTGGTTCTACACTTAATGCTCCTTTACCTCCTTCTTGACGGGAGCGGGGCAAAAAGTGTGTGTGCTGGGTGAGTGTGGTCCTTCATGATGCAGGTGGCCACCTGATTCAGGATGCTCTCCACTGCACACCTGTAGAAGGAGGTGAGGACTGAGCTTCCAGACCAGCTCGTCTCAGCCGCCTGAGGAAGTAGAGTCTCTGATGAGCTTTCTTCATCAGGCTGGTGGAGTTGTTGCTCCAGCTGAGGTTGTTTTTCAGTAACTGATAATGTAATGTAACTTGTAACTGGAAATGTAATCCTGACAATGTTTCTAAAACACTTCTGGAGGTTCTGTTCATGTTCTGGAGCCGGTTCTGAAAGACCAGCTCCACTCACGTGATGGTCAGCCAGCAGCATGACTCATCACTTCTGCTGCTCTGAGGGTTGACTGGGCTGCAGAACCCCACAGCAGAACCTCTGGGTCAGAACCCCAGAACATGTCAGCACTGATGAGTGTGGAACAGCTGGTGGTCCTACAGGTTCAGGTTCTGGATCTGACTCCAGGCCCGGTGGGTTCAGGAAGCACTGCTGAGTCAGTCCGGTCCAGAACTGGAGTCCGGTCCAGAACTGGAATCTGATCCAGAACTGGAGTTCGGTCCAGAACTAGAGACAGGTCCAGAGCAAGAGTCAGGATCAGAACTAGACGCAGGTCAAGAACAAGAGTCAGGTCCAGAACTGGAGACAGACCCAGAACATGTTGTTGGATCTGGTTTTGGACTTGATCCTTTTAAAAACCTCTTTAAAGACCAGAACCAAGGAGAGCAGCTGTTAACTTGCCTCTTTGATCTTTCAGGACTTGAAGCTCTTTGACTCGTTCCAGGAGTGGACCGATGGCTATGTTCGCTACATCTACAGCGGTAAGCTTCCTGTTAACAAAATAAAAGTTTCCAATAGTTTCTGGTTTATTGCAACTTGAACCAGTATAAGAGACGGCTTGTTTCATTCAAGGTCACATAAGAGCAGATGAACTGGTCCAGGGTCAGCTGGGTCCTTCAGGTCCATTCAGCTTATTTCTGTAGCTCCAACAGACGTAAACTAAGGGGGAAAAAATCCACAAACATTATAAAAAGCATTTAGTAAAAGTTCTCAATCAGAGGAAGCAGCAGGTTATGTTGAAGTCAATTCAACATTTAGTTCTACAGATGAGCACAAAGGCCGACAGGACTCATTTACAAGAGACCTGCGTTTTGATTGACAAAGAGTGATGACAGCAGTAAACGACAAAGACAACAATAGACAACAAAAACAAAACAATCGACAACAAAAA
>NC_056517.1:40701178-40701346 GCF_014905685.2 Nematolebias whitei
ACAAAGACAACAATAGACAACAAAAACAAAACAATAGACAACAAAAAACAACAATAGACAACAAAAAACGACAATAGACAAAAACAAAAATAGACATCAAAAACCAACAATAGACAACAAAGACAACAAAAATCAACAATAGACAACAAAAAACGACAATAGACAACA
>NC_056517.1:40701446-40701672 GCF_014905685.2 Nematolebias whitei
AACAAAAAACAACAATAGACAACAAAGACAACAGTGGACAACAAAAACAACAGTGGACAACAAAAACAACAGTGGACAACAAAAATAACAGTAGACAACAAAAAACAAGAGTAAACATCAAAGACAACAATAGACAACAAAAACAACAAAGACAACAGTGGACAACAAAAATCAACAATAGACAACAGTGGACAACAAAAATCAACAATTGACAACAAAAAACAAC
>NC_056517.1:40701682-40707319 GCF_014905685.2 Nematolebias whitei
ACAACAAAAAACAACAATAGACAACAAAAACAACAATAGACAACAAAAACAACAATAGTCAACAAAAATCAACAATAGACAACAAAGACAACAGTAGACAACAAAAACAACAGTGGACAACAAAAAACAATAGACAACAAAGACAAAAATAGACAACAAACACAACAGTGGACCCATGGGGCCCAGTCAGTCTCAGCCCAAATGAGCAACATGGGTTTGCCTTCCTGTGGACCCACTACCTGCAGGAGGGTCCATATGAGTTGGGTGCATGAATCCATGGGCAGTGGCTGAAGGTGGGGACCTTGGCACTCTGACCGTGGCTTACCAAATCTGGCTCTTGGGACATGGGATGTGACCTTTTTGATGGGAAAGGAGCCTGAGCTTGTGTGTGCGATTGAGAGGTACCGACTAGATATAGTTGTGCTCACCTCAATGCACAGCATGGGCTCTGGAACCGATCTCTTTGAGAGGAGCTGGACCTTATTCCACTCTGGAGTTGCTCATGTTGAGCGGTGCCAAGCTGGTGTGGGTATACTCTTAGCCCCCCGACTTGGTGCCTGTCTGTTGGAGTTTTCCCCAGTAGATGAGAGGGTAGTTTCCCTGCGTTTTCAGGTTGGGGGATAGGCTCTGACTGTTGTTTGTGTCTATGTGCCTAACGGCAGTTCAGAGAATCTTGCCTTTTTGGAGTCCTTGGTGGGGGTGCTGGAATGTGCACCAACTGGGGACTCTTTACTCTGCTGGGAGACTTCAATGCCCACGTGGGTAAGACAGTGTGACATGGAGGGGTGTGATTGGGAGGAACAGCCTCTCTGATCTGAACCCAAGCTGTGTTCTGTTGTTGGACTTCAGTGCTAGTCATAGTTTGTCCATCACGAACACCATGTTAGAACATAAGGGTGTCCATAAGTGCACTTGGCACCAGGATGCCCTAGGTTGTAGATTGATGATTGACTTTGTTGTTGTGTTATCTGATTTGCGGCCGTTTGTTTTGGACACTTGGGTGACGAGAGGAGCTGAGCTGTTAACTGATCAACACCTGGTAGTGAGTTGGATAAGATGGCAGGTGAAGATGCCAGACAGACCTGGAGTAGACCCAAACATGTAGTGAGGGTTTGCTGGGAACGCCTGGCAGAAGAACCCATCAGAAAGATCTTCAACTTACACCTCTGGGAGAGCTTTAACTGCATCCCAGCTGAGGCGCAGAACACTGAGTCCAAGTGGGCCATGTTCTGTGACTAAATTGTTGAAGTGGCTGCCTTGAGCTGTGGTCGCAAGGTTGTTGGTGCTTCTTGCGGTGGCCATTCTCAAACTCATTGGTGGACAAACCGGGTTAGGGAGGCTGTCAAGCTGAAGAAGGAGTCCTATTGGTCCTTGTTGGCTGTGGGGACTTCAGAGGAGGCTGAGGATTACCGGAGGGCCAAGTGGATCACTGCGTTGGCTGTTACTGAGGCAAAAGCTTGGATGTGGGAGGAGTTTGGTGAGCCCCTGGATAATGACTCTCGGTCAGCTCAGAGGAAATTCTGGCACACAATCAGGCAGCTGAGGAGGCGAAAACAGTGCTTTACTAACAATGTATTCAGTGAAAGTGTAGTGCCATTGACTTCAACGAGTGATGTTAGCAGAAGGTTAAAAGAATACTTCTCAGACCTTCTCAATTCCACTGGCAAGATTTCCATGGAGTAAATGGAGTATGGGAACTTTGGTGTTGGTCTGTCCATAACCGTGGCTGAGGTCACTGAGGTTGTTAAGAAGCTCCACAGTGGCAGGGCTCTGTGGGTGTAAGATTCGCCCTGATTTCCTAAAGGCTCTGGATGTTGTGGGGCTGTCTTGGTTGACACGCCTTTGTAACATCGTGTGGACATCGAGGGCAATGCCACTGGATTGACAGACTGGGTGGTGGTTCCCCTTTTCAAAAAAGGGGACCAGTGTGTGTGCTCCAATTACAGGGGCATTATTCTCCTTAGCCTCCCTGGGAAGGTCTTTTCAGGGGTACTGGAGAAGTGAGTCTGAACCTCAGATCCAGGAGGAACAATGTGGGTTCCATCCTGCCCGTTGAACACTGGACCAACTCTTTACCCTCACTAGGGTCCTTGGGGAGTCATGGGAGTTTGCCCATCCAGTCTAAATGTGTTTTGTGGACTTGGAGAAGGCATTCAACCATGTTCCTTGGAGTACACTGTGGGGGATGCTCCTTGAGTATGGGATTTGGGACCCGTTGTTGCGGGCTGTTCAGTCCCTATACAAGCGGTGTGAAAGTTTGGTTCGCATTGTCAGTATTAAGTCAGACCCCTTCAGGGTGGGAGTTGGACTCCACCAGGGCTGCCCATTGTCACAGATTCTGTTCATAACTTTTATGGCCAGAATTTATTGGTGCAGCCAGGGGGCAGAGGGTTTCTGGTTCGGTGGCCACAGGATTCCATCTCTGCTCTTTGCAGATTATGTGGTCCTGTTGGCGTCATCGTGCCGTGATGTTCAGCTCTCACTGGAGTGGTTCTTAGCCAAGTGTGAAGCGGCTGGGATGAGAATCAACACCTCCAAATCTGAGGCCATGAACCTGAAATGTAAAAGGATGGATTGATTTCTTCAGGTCGAGGGTGAGGTTCTGCCTCAAGTGAAGAAGTTCAAGTATCTCAGGGTTTTGTTCACAAGTGAGGGAAGAATGGAGCGTGAGATTGGCAGACAAATTGGTGCTGCATCTGCAGTATTGTACATTGACTACTTTACCAACTTCAGTAATCTTCGTCCGATCTCTAATCTGCCCTTTATTTCCAAAGTTCTTGAAAAAGCCATTGCTAGTCAACTTCACTCTCACCCATTCAACAATAACATTTACGAAGAGTTTCAATCTGGTTTTCGCCCCCACCATAGCACCGAAACAGCTCTAATAAAAATAACTAATGACCTTCTTCTTGCTGCTGACTTACTGGATCTAAGTTCTGCCTTCGACACAATCTGTCATTCTATCCTCCTCAACAGACTAACCTCCATTGGCATCTTAGGTACTCCATTAGACTGGTTCAAATCATATCTCTCTGACCGCACTCAATTCATTCAGCTCAAATCCTTTCGTTCCCAGTCTTCCCCCATCTCCACGGGTGTCCCCCAAGGCTCTGTCCTCGGACCCCTCCTCTTCATCATTTACCTCCTTCCTCTAGGTCACATCTTCCGTAAATTTGGTGTCCATTTTCACTGTTATGCTCATGACACACAGCTCTACCTGTCAACAAAACCAAACTCCACCCACCCACCTTCCATCCTCACCGACTGTCTCAATGAGCTAAATCACTGGTTTTCTAACAATTTCCTACAACTAAACAGTAACAAAACAGAAATCATTCTTGTCGGTACCAAAAACTCTCTTTCAAAATCAGAACATCTTCTCATCCCCCTTAACAACTCTCTGCTATCCCCCTCGCCTCAGGTCAAGAGTCTTGGTGTCATCCTCGACATCACTCTCTCCTTCACTTCACACATCAACAATGTTACTCGGTCTGCCTATTTCCACCTCCGAAATATTAACCGTCTCCGCCCTTCTCTCACACCCCGCTCCACAGCTATCCTTGTTCACAGTCTTATGACTTCTCGGATTGACTACTGCAACTCCCTTCTTTATGGCCTCCCCAACAAATCGCTCCAGAAGCTACAATTGGTCCAGAACTCAGCTGCCCGTGTCATCACTCAAACCTCCTCCTATAACCACATCACTCCAGTCCTGCAGCAGCTCCACTGGCTCCCAGTTAAATCACACATCGTCTTCAAAATTCTTCTTCTCACTTTCAAAGCTATCCACAACCTTGCCCCTCCGTACCTATCTGACCTCCTGCTCATCTCCATCCCCTCTCGCTCTCTCAGATCCTCCTCTTCACTACACCTCCATGTACCCTCTGCCCGCCTCTCCACCATGGGGAGCAGGGCCTTCACCTGCTCTGCTCCTCATCTCTAGAACTCTCTACCCCCTGACTGAAGAAACACCACCTCTCTTTCTCTATTCAAGACTGCTCTGAAAACGCATCTCTTTAGACTCGCTTATCCTTAACTTTTAACTTATATTCTTTATGCATTTTATATTCTGTATGTATTTTATATTCTTTATGTATTTTATATTATTTATGTAATGTATTCATGTTGATCTTTGTTCTTACTGTAAAATGTCCTTGGGTGTCATGAAAGGCGCTTTTTAAATAAAATGATTATTATTATTATTATTATTATTGCAGACTCTGTACCGGTCTGTTGTGGTTAAGAGGGAGCTGAGCTATAAGTTCAAAGCTCTCCGTTTACTGGTCGGTCTACGTTCCTACCCTCACCTATGGTTATGAGCTCTGGGTAATGACCAAAAGAATGAGATTGCAGATACAGGAAGTTGAAATTAGTTTTCTCCGCAGGGCAGCTGAACTCTCCCTTAGAGATAGGGTGAGAAGTTCAGTTATCTGGGAGAAACTTGGAGTAGAACTGCTGCTCCTCCACATCGAAAGGAGCCAGTTGAGGTGGTTCGGGCATCGGGTAAGGATGCCCCCTGGACACCTCCCAGCCATGTCTGAATGGGAAGAAACCCTGGGGGAGATACAGAACAAGCTGGAAAGACTATATCTTTCTGTTGGCCTTGGAACGCCTTGGGGTCTCCCCAAAGTGCTAGAAGTGGCTGTGGAAAGAGATGTCTGGGCTTCCCTGCTCAAGCTGCTGCCCCCGCAACCCGACTTCAGAACAAGCGGAAGATAATGAATGGATGGATGGATGGATGGATGGATGGATGCATTTAGCCTTAGGTTTAGCCAGCAGTTTCAGATAAGATTCAATGTTGCCCACTCTGGACCCCAGAATTAATTGAACTATGGTCGCTGGAGTCCCTAAAGCCATGTTTGGGACTATGAAGCTGCAAATAACCACCGTCTGCTTTTCAGCGGGTGTGTCACTGAGCGAGGAAAAAACATTTGACATGTGAGTAGGTTGGTAGTGAACTGGGGGCTTAGACTTAGCACTATGCTTACTTCGGTCCGTCACCCAGCCAGCCTGAGGTCCCAGCTGCTCTGGGTCTGCTGAAAACCACTAACGAGAGCTAGTCTGTGTGGTTCCACGTTGTAAGAGGACCTGGCTAACTACTGTTTTTTCTACAGCACAGAGCCAGAAAGCCAGACAAAGACTCTACTTTCTAAGAAGACTAAAGAAGTTTGGTACAAACACCAGCATCCTCACCAACTTTTATAGGTGTGCCATTGAGAGCCTGCTGACAGGCTGCATCACAGGATGGTATGGGAACAGCACCAGCCAGAGCCAGAAAGCTCTACAAAGGGTGGTGCAAACAGAAGAGGACATCACTGGTAGCAGTCTCCACACCATCCAGGAGATCTACCACAGCCGATGTCTGCGTAAAGCATGCAGCATCATTAAGGAGCACACCCACTCAGCACAAGGACTCTTCCGTCTACTACCCTCAGGCGGAGAGTACAGGAGTCTACCATCGCGTACAAAAAGACTAAAGTACAGCTATTACCCTCAAGCTATCAATTACTAAACTCTCAATAAATAACACTGAACAACTGGCAATAACTAACTAATAATTCAACTTCAATATCACTACTTGTGCAATAACCTGTCACACAACCCGTGTAGTATATGTTGATTATGTGCAGTGTATAT
>NC_056517.1:40707419-40710418 GCF_014905685.2 Nematolebias whitei
TGTGTGTGTGTGTGTGTGTGTGTGTGTGTGTGTGTCTGTATATATATATATGCATACATCATGTGCATTTTAACATTTATTACTACCTCAAAATACTCATTCATTCAAATTCATTCCTGCTGCACATTCTGCCATGTTGTTGCTCAATGTCTCTCTTTAGGACATTGTAAATATTTCAATTACTTTTTCACTTTTGGTACTTTTTGGTGTACCCTTATTGTATGCTTTTTGTATTTTCTTGTTGGTTTGTTCTTTGATTTTTTTAGCGAGTCAAATCAGTTCTTCTCATCCTAAGAATTTCATTGTACTGTTAACCCTGTGTTAACCTGCATATGACAAATAAACAACTTGACTTGACTTGAGCCAAGCTTCCAGTTCAGACAGCCTCTCCTCCAAAGCTTCCAAATGACTACATTTTATTTCATGTATTATTACCACTAAAGGAGGAAACACCTGACACATGGAGCAAGTGAGAACAGAGGGAGCTGTGAGATAAGTAGCAGCCATGCTAAGCTAATGCTAGCAAGAGCTAGCAGATTTCAAATATACCAATAAAAACCAAGTGTTGAATGATAAAAGGTGTTTCAAGTACTATCCAACAGTAGAAAAACAATTGTACTGAGGGCGTTTGTTTGTGTACTAGAATGAAAAACTGTGCAAAAGATAGATAAATCCAGAAAACAAAAGACTACTCGAGTAAACAAATTACTCGAGTTACCGACAGAGAAAACAGGAAGTGACCCAACACGTCTCATCATGAACATGCAATGTCAGGAGTTCATATGGTCAGGAGGTCATTGTTCATGGCTGGGACATGACCTGTCATGACACAGGTCCAGGTATCCCGCTAACCCTAACCCTAACCCCTGTAGAACTTACAGAAACCTACAAAGATCATCCAGACTTCTATAGGCCTACAAAGATCTAGAAAAGCTCTTGAAGGACATCTAAGACATCAAACCCCTCTGATATCTCAATGAGCTCTACCAGGTTATACATTGGTCAAAGAGTGACATGTCAATTGTCTCCTCCCTCCTGATGACATCACAGGTTACACATTGGGTCAAAGAGTGACCAATCGATTAGCTCCTCCCTCCTGATGACATCACAGAAGTAGTTTGAATGAACCACAGTGTTCTTTATCTTTCAGGTGAGGATAAGAACGCTCAGCGCCACCTATCTGGCTGGGCCATGAGGAACACCAACAACCATAACTGTCAAATCCTGAAGAAGTCCTGTTTGGGGGTGGTGGTCTGCTCTCGAGGTTGCACCCTGCCAGATGGATCCAGACTGCAACTCCGTCCTGCCATCTGTGACAAGGCCCGGCAGAAACAGCAGAGTAAGACCAACCCTGGTGGGACCAGGACCACAGGTTCTTTGAGTCCACTCTGACCCCTGTGTGTGTGTTTCAGAGAAGGTGTGTCCAAACTGCTCTGCTGCCCTGGAGCTACTGCCCTGCCGGGGTCACAGCGGCTATCCCGTGACCAACTTCTGGAGGGTGGATGGCAAGGCCATCTTCTTCCAGGTCAGAGTTCCTCCTCTTGCTCCTCCTCACTTCAGAGCAATGACTGATCAGGTCTACACCCAATCAGAGGACTCCACCAGACCTGTTCCAGAGGGAAAGGTTTACCAGAGAGTCTGCTGGCTTTTCCAGATCTTAAACCAGATCTTCGACCAGGTCCTAAACCAAATCTTTGGCTAGGTCCTAAACCAGGTCTTCAACCAGGTCTTAAACCAGGTCTCTGACCAGGTCATAAACCAGGTCTTAAACCAGATACTAAAGCAGGTCTTTGACCAGATCCTAAATCAGGTCTTTGGCCAGGTCCTAAACCATATTTTTGACCAGATCCTAAACCAGGTCTTTGACCAGGTCCTTAACCATGTTGTCTTTGACCAAATCTTTACCAGATCTTTGACCAGATCCGAAAGCAGGTCTTTGACTAGGTCCTAAACCAGGTCTTTGACCAGGTTTTAAATCAGGTCTTTGACCAGCTCTGAAAGCAGGTTTTTGACCAGGTCCTAAACCACGTCTTTGACCAGATCCTAAACCAGGTCTTTGACCAGGTAGTAAAGCAGGTCTATGACCAGGTCCTAAACCAGGTCTTTGATCACGTCCTAAAGCAGATTGTGATGTTCTGGATCAGACCAGCATGAGTCAGATACCAAAATTAGTCTCTGGGCTTATAAACAGACCTGGATCAGGAGTCTGAAAAAGATTCTGAGCAATGACTGATCAGGTCTACACCCGATCAGAAGACTCTGCAGACTAGTTGTTTGTTTAGTTGTTTATCTTCTGTTTGTGCTCATGTTTACTGTTGTTGTTGTGGTCCTTCAGGCCAAAGGGGTCCACGATCATCCAAGACCAGAATCTAAGTCTGAAACGGAAGCCAGAAGAAGTTCAGTGAAAAGACGAGTCAGCTCGCCACCGTTCACTCCCAAACGACGACTCATTGACCCGCAGGTCAGCCCCAACAAACAAATAACATAACTTTGGTGTTGTTTGTTACGATTTCTTTGTTTACCGTTTGTAGTTTGCTATTTGTTTCTTGGCAGTCTGCTGGTTCTTTATTGTTTCCCATTTTTGACTATTATTTCTTTCTTGTTTTGACCAGTTGTTGTTATTGTTTACAGTTTATTTGTTGTTTACTGTTACAGGCTATTGGCCCCGCCCTTCTCTGTGTTGAACCAGCAGATCGAATTTCGTTCATTGAGCCAAGCTTCTCTCAGCATTACCCAGCATTCCAAAGCCCAGAGCCCTACTACAACCCCCACAATGCACTGGGAGAGCCCCCACCCACTCTTCAGAAAGCAGCCAACCCCAGACTGTACATGAGCCGACCGGGCTATGAGTTTCAAGGATACCTGAGCTCACCTTCATACCCTGTGACCTCTGACCTCTGCGATCCCAGGTAAGCCTCACAAAGACAACCTTAGACCACTTCCTGTGGACTAGATTCAGGTCTATTCTGCTTCAGTATGTATGACCCACATCCTGGTTT
>NC_056517.1:40710428-40711898 GCF_014905685.2 Nematolebias whitei
CATGTTGAGACATCTCACCTGAGAACACCCTTTCTGTCTGACCAATGTGGGATGAGTTTCAATGCTTATAAAAACGTGAGTCTAATTCCCACTGGATCCATCTCACACCCATCAACAAGCCCATCTGGTTATAAAACACCAGGCTGATTCTTCCCCTATGATGGTTCAGAAAATGATGCTGACAGAAACGATGACAGACGTTAAAAGCCACCCTAACTCCCCCCCCCCCCCCCAATATGTGCTGCTTCTGATGGACCGTGCTGACATTGAGCCATATAATCTGTAGACAAATACAGAACTGTCAGTGATGTCGCCCCTCCACAGGTGACCTGGGCCCAGAACTTCAGACTGAAAAGCTTGTAGGAAGTGATCAAAGAGCTGTGGTTTGGACGTTGGCTGCTGTCAGTCTGGCTTGTTTTGACACAAACGGGTCAGAACAGGACCAGCTCTGGTGTCCTCAGAGTGAACCTTTAAAACTGGGAGAACACTCTTCAGAACCCCACCCCCACCACTGGTTAATGTGGTCTGGGACTGGTATGTTGGGTCCAGAGCAAACCCTGTCCTCTGATTGGCTGCTATGTGATGTGTAGGTAAAGATGTTTTGAAGCTGGGTCCCATCAGCCAGCGCCTCACCTGTATACCAGGTGAGCTGTGTTATTACTTATCACCTCATCTCTCCTCCTGATATTCATCCCTCCTCCTCCTCCTCCTCCACCACCTCTTCTTCTGCTGCACTAAATAAATCATTCTGTGATGACATGAGATACCTTTCCAAACATCTGCCCCCTCCCCCCAGCTGTGATGTGGCTCGCACTAATGGATGTTTTCAAATTGATGCTACATGGTTGTTATTCAGACACTGAGAGATGGGGGTGAGGTGGGGGTGGGGGGCTGTTCAACAGGACTCTGAAACCATAACCACAGGGACAGAACCAGAACCTGAGAGTTTGAAGTCAGATGTCTTATGCACGTGACACAAACTGTTTTTCATAAACATTCGAACAACTGACACTTTTTAAGAATGAACAAAGTTCCTGTGTTGGGTTTGTCAGAACAACGGGTTTTGTTCCAAGTTCAACAGAACACTTGAGACCCGGCAGAAGATGAAAAATTAGTCACACATTTTCTTCAACATGAACTCAAATCTTTGGACACTAAAACTGCTTTCACTTTCAATTTCTTTTGTATTTTACCCCTGCTAATGAAAAACACTCAACATCATGATGCAGCCACCACCGTGCATCACTGCAGGGATAGTGTTCCTAACATGATGCAGCCACCACTGTGCTTCACTGCAGGGATAGTGTTTCTAACATGATGCAGCCACCACCATGCTTCACTGCAGGGATAGTGTTTCTAACATGATGCAGTCATCGATAGTGTTCCTAACATGATGCAGCCACCACTGTGCTTCACTGCAGGGATGGTGTTCCTAACATGATGCAGCCACCACTGTGCTTCACTGCAGGG
>NC_056517.1:40711908-40714695 GCF_014905685.2 Nematolebias whitei
GGGATAGTGTTCCTAACATGATGCAGCCACCACTGTGCTTCACTGCAAGGATTGTGTTTCTAACATGATGCAGCCACCACCATGCTTCACTGCAGGAATGGTGTTCCTAACATGATGCAGCCACCACTGTGCTTCACTGCAGGAATGGTGTTCCTAACATGATGCAGCCACCACTGTGCTTCACTGCAGGGATAGTGTTCCTAACATGATGCAGCCACCACCATGCTTCACTGCAGGAATGGTGTTCATAACATGATGCAGCCACCACTGTGCTTCACTGCAGGAATGGTGTTCCTAACATGATACAGCCACCACTGTGCTTCACTGCAGGAATGGTGTTCCTAACATGATGCAGCCACCACTGTGCTTCACTGCAAGGATGGTGTTTCTAACATGATGCAGCCACCACTGTGCTTCACTGCAGGAATGGTGTTCCTAACATGATGCAGCCACCACTGTGCTTCACTGCAGGGATGGTGTTTCTAACATGATGTAGCCACCACCATGCTTCACTGCAGGGATAGTGTTCCTAACATGATGCAGCCACCACCATGCTTCACTGCAGGAATGGTGTTCCTAACATGATGCAGCCACCACTGTGCTTCACTGCAGGAATGGTGTTCCTAACATGATGCAGCCACCACTGTGCTTCACTGCAGGAATGGTGTTTCTAACATGATGCAGCCACCACTGTGCTTCACTGCAGGGATGGTGCTCCTTACATGGCAGTTGTTATCCAAAACTTCAATTCTAACCAGTTTCCAGTACCTGCTGCATAAGATCCCCACAGCCTGGAGCTGAAAATGGATGGATGATGCAGATGTGATGGAGAGAAGATGATGAAAGAAGGCCTGCCCGTATAAACAAGATGCTGCATCAGAGAGAAGTGAAATCACATCAACCTAAAAGCCCATAAAGAAACCTGCTCGCAAAGATGAAAGAGGTTATAAAAACTCCTGAAGTGGACTAAAAAGCAACACATCATGTCAAATCTACCAGCAGAAAGCTTCACTGGCTCCTGGAATTTATGCTTGTTGGGTTCTTACATTTGGTGCTCCTGCTTGTTGTTGGTATCGTGAGAAGTCTTATCAGAGCAGGAAGACCCACAGAAATGTACTGTCTTCTTAAGAAAGCATGACAGTACCAGCCTGATTCATATCAGCTATTCTGTGAGCTTCAGAACGCCCTGATAACATCAAGACCAGATGGTGTTTGCAGCTTCGTGGAAGCACAGGATTTGGTTGAGACTCAAACTGATAAAATTCTGGCACCTGGAGGGTGATTCTGCTCATTTATTTAGGGAATCTGGTGGCTCTTTTGAGGAGGAAAATCTGAGGAGGAGGAATGTTTCAAATGTTCAACAACCAACTTATCCAGTTTGTTTTCAGATAAATAGTCTTTGATCTGAAACTGAAGCATCAGTTTATGAAAACTGATCTTGTTTCATTAGAGCCTCAAACCTTCTAAGTTTGGATAGAAACTGGTCTGGTTCTGGATGGTAAGAAGGTTATAGATACTGATGTTCTTTGGTCAAATGGATTCTCAATATCTAGATTCAGATTGATGTTCCTGGGTCCAACACATCCCTTATTTCCACTGACATAAGGGTTTTGTAGTTCTCCCACTGGGGGGTCAGGTATGGACACCCTCCAGGACAAGTCACAGAAAGAGTTAGACCAGAGGTGTCTCTTCCAAGGTAGTGAAGGTGTGCCCACCTTCAGAACCAGTGTTCACGGAGGTCCCATCAGAGCTTTTTCCAGTTCCAGTCTAAAAGAGGTCCCAACTGTTCCTGTCCCCTCCAGTTGTTGTTATGCTGGTCTTGGTTTTTGTGTCCCTCATCTCTCTGGGTTCTCTAGCCGTCACATGTTCAATCTGCTCCATCCTCTCAGCTGGTGTACATCCACCCACCACCCCTCAGTGTCTTTTCAGATCCAGTGGTTTACCAGCCCATGGCCCATTTTACCTCTGAATCTGCCTTTTTGGGTTCTGACAACTTTCAAATCCTGGCAAAATGATGTAAAACCGTTTGTTGGGTTCCATCAATCCATTATCTTCACCTGCTTTCTGAAGTGGAACAACAAGAAGTGGCCCAGCCTGATGCATGCTGGGAAACACCACCTGACCTCCGGCTGTTTGTGTGAAACCAGTCCTACCTGTTGCCTTTGAACCTCAGCTCCTCCTTTATCTCTTCTCTCCATCCGTCCATCCTCAGCGTCTGTTTTAATCACTTCATCATGAGACTGTCAGGACTCGCAGAAACATCACGTAGGCATGAATGCCATCATGGCCGCTCGCCAGCAGCTCCATACTGGCAGCTTTGAAGTGTCCTCCAAACAATTTGCTGCTGCAGAGAAAAGACAAGATGTGCTGCTAGACTGGAGACACTAATGTAAACTAACAGGGACATCTGAAGTACGGTCCAGGCAGACAGATGCCTCTTCTGAGCCTGGTTCTGGTTCAGCTGGAGGTCTCTACCTGATAAAACACAGTTGTTTCTTTTCAATGAGCTGCTCAGGAGGAGAGCCGGAAAAGAAGCTCTGCTGACAACCAGCACAGAGCAGTAGAATAAGTACAGAACAAAATAACCAGAACAGAGCTGCAGAACCAGCACATAGCAACTGAACCAGCAGACAGCAGCAGAACAAACACAGAACAGCAGAAAAAGCACAGAGCAGCAAAAACAGCACAGAAACAGCAGAACCAATACAGAGCAACAGAACCAGCACAGAACAGCAGAACCAGCACAGAGCAGCAAAAACAGCACAGAAACAGCAGAACCAATACAGA
>NC_056517.1:40714795-40722719 GCF_014905685.2 Nematolebias whitei
TATATATATATATATATATATATATATATATATGTATGTATATATATGTATATGTATATATATGTGTATGTATATATATGTATATGTATATATATGTATATGTATATGAATGTATATATATGTATATGTATATATATATATATAAATATGTATATATATATGTATATGTATATGTATATATGTATATATATGTATATGTATATGTATATATGTATATGTATATATGTATATATATATGTGTATATATATATATATATATAAATATGTATATATATGTATATATATATATAAATATGTATATATGTATATATGTATATACATATATAAATATGTATATATGTATATATATGTATATACATATATACATATATATATATATATAAATATATAAGTGCAGGTGTACCTGAAAGACAAAAAACACATGTCAAGGATAGAAAAAATAATTACAAATACAAAACAGGTTGAGCAGAGTAAATAAATCAGCACTCAGCTTTCCGATTGGACTATTCCTGCAGCCAAGCGTGTATGTTAAACATACACTAAAAAAATATGATAAAAGATCTATTGGTAAGATGCAAGCTAAACACTAATGATGTCAAACAATACAGTATATGAAGCAGCAGCCCTAACATGAGTCTGCAGTGAGTAGATGGGTATGAATGAATACAGCAGCATGAGATAGCCAACAGCATGAGTCACAAATCAACAATGACAGTGGCATTACAGTGAGGTTTTTTTTTTTCACACTGGTTCTCCTGGTTAGAGATTCATGAGTCCAACAGCCTCAGGGTAGAAGCTGTTCCTCAGTCTAGTGGTTCTACATTTAATGCTCCTCAACCTCCTTCCTGAGGGGAGCGAGGCAAAAAGTGTGTGCTGGGTGAGTGTGGTCCTTCATGATGCAGGTGGCCCTCTTCCTGCATCTGGAGGTGTAGATGTCTGTGATGGTGGAGAGACTAACTCCAACAGACTTAAGAGTTTAGTGCATTACAAGAGCATGAGAAGGGTTTCTAAAACTTAAAATATATAAATAAATAAATATAGTGTTGCTACTTCTCCGATTTTCACTCTTTGCGCGCGGGCGTGTGTGTGTCTGGAACCTAAACCCCACAATAAACGATGGACTACTGTATGCTAAAAGCACATATTGGACATGCTTTCATTAAAATGACAGCAAACAATACCATTATTCATGTTCTCTCTTGTTATAATCAAATAAACAAACTTCATTAATGATTTGTTTGTTCTTTCTTAAAAGACAGTCAGACTTAAACAGTCAGACTATATCTGAGTCCAAGGACAGTGAATGTGCTGGGTGGGGGACAACCCACAGGTCAGAGGTCAGAGGTCATCGTCAGCAGAGTGCATCTTCATGCTACACCAGTCACATCAAACTGATGACCCGGTGGTGCCTTCTATATGGGATCAACAGGGTCAGAACATAGAACTTGGTATTCAGAGTGGGTTCTGTTCTGATCCGAACCAAATTACTGGGTTCTGAGTCAAGAGTTTGTTTCAGTTCTGAGTCTGACTCACAGCAGCCACCTCACCATGACCTTGGATCTCTGTGACTAACTCAGGAATGGTTCTGGTTCAGCTCCCGGCTTCAGATTAGCTCTCGCTCTCTTCATGTGTAGCGAGTGTCTCTCGCTCTCAGGTCCAGACTCGTTCCGTCAGCCAGCTTCTCAGCTCGTCAAAGATAAACGTCAATGTAAACTGACTTCATTCTTCACCACTGGACCAGAACCACTTCCTGTTCTGTCAAAACATCAGCAGAGACCTACTGCTGCCAGAGCTGAGATCCCTTTAGGGTCTGGGTCCTGATACTGGTCTAAGTACAAGTCTGATTCAAGTCCTACCCTGAGTTCTGGTCAAACCCAGGTCTTACTACAGGTCCACTCAAGCATAACCACTTCCTGTTAATTGTGTCAAAGAGACACAAGTCACTTTGACTGAGCCGGGCTTCAGATCCCAGTCTGGTTCTGGCCTCATGATGTGATGGCAGCTGGGTCCAGTCTGGTCCTGGTTCTGGTGTTTCAGCTCTGCTGATGTTAAATGAAGTTGGACCCATCTGATGTGTTCACAGCCTGTTCTCTGACTCACCTGGACTACCTGTGGTTTCTGTGTTTAGTCTGGGCTCAGGTGTTGACAGACAGACGGGTCAGGTGGAGGACAGACAGGCAGATGTGTCTGTCTGACATTAGCAGCTTTGGTGGAACTGTGATGGGAGGGACAGGTCCAGGAAGAACCCCAAAAGAGGTTCTGGTTAAACTTTGATAAGGTCACAAAAATGTTGCAGCTGTTAAAACATTTTCACAAATTAGTAATCTTTACACTTCTCCAGCTTGTCCTCTAGTCTTCAGTCTGTCTCTGTTCCCCAGAGTGTCTCTGCTGTCTTCAGTCTTTCTGTCTCTGTCCCCCCAGAGTGTCTCTGCTGGAGGACTGATGGCATCCTCTCAGAGGTCAAAGGTCACACTCCCAAACTCCCGTGGACTTCCATCATATCTGAGCTTCAAACAGGAAGTGGAGGCTCTGTTTAACTTCTCCTCCATCAAAACCTGTAGAACCATCAACCAGAACCTGTAGTACCAGCAGAACCTTCTGCTGCTCATGGGTCAAGAAATTCTTCCAGTTTTCACACAAAGACCATTTGTCTGAGGCTTACAGCTATGTGGTCAGAGAATATTGTAATTGCTCCTGGTAGGGTCTCCCAAGGCAAATTGGTTCTAGGTGATAGGCCAGACAAAGAGCATTTCCAAAGACTTTTGATGGACAAAAAGAACAAGGGGCTCTGTGTCCCTTGCCCAGAAATGGGTTATCAGGGCCCCACTCTGGAGCCAGGCCTGGGAGAGGGGCTAGCTGGCAAGCACCTGGTGACCAGGTCTCTACCCATGGGGCCCAGTCGGGCTCAGCCCAAATGAGCAACATGGGTTTGCCTTCCTATGGACCCACCACCAGGGACCGTACAATTCAGGAGCATGAATCCATGGGCAGTAGCCAAAGGCGGGGACCTTGGTGCTCTGACCCTGGCTTACCAAAGTTGGCTCTTGGGACATGGAATGTGACCTCTGTGGTAAGGAAGGAGCCTGAGCTTGTGTACGAGATTGAGGTACCAACTAGATATAGCTGAGCTCATATCAATGCACAGCATGGGCTCCGGAACCAATCTCCTTGAGAGGGGCTGGACTTTATTCCACTCCAGAGTTGCCCATGGTGAGAGGTGCCTGGATAGTATGGGTCTACTTTTGGCCCCCTGACTTGGTGCCTGTGTGTTGGAGTTTTCTCCGGTAGATGAGGAGATAGCTTCCCTGTGCCTTTGGGTGGGGGACAGGCTCTGACTGTTGTTTGTGCCTATGTGCCAAATGGCAGTTCAGAATATCCGGCCTTCTTGGAATCCTTGGTGGGGGGGGTGGAAGGTGTGCCAGCTGGGGATTGCTTTATTCTACTGGGGGGACTTCAATGCCCACGTGGGTAATTAGTGTGACCTGGAGGGGCGTGATTGGGAGGGACGGTCTCTCTGATCTGAACATGAGCAGTGTTTTGTTGTTGGACTTCTGTGCTCGTCATAGTTTGTCCATCACAAGCACCACATTCAAATATAAAGGTGTCCATAAGTGCACTTGGCACCAGGATGCCCTAGGTTGTAAATTTATGAATGACTTTGTAGTCATGTCATCTGATTTGCATCTGTTTGTTTTGGACACTAACATGAAGAGAGGAGCTGAGCTGTCAACTGATCACCACCTGGTAGTGAGTTGGATCAGATGGTAGTGGAAGAGGCCGGACAGACCTGGTAGACCCAAACATGTAGTGTGGTTTTTCTGGCAGAAGAACCCATCAGAGAGATCTTCAACTATCACCTCCATTAGAGCTTTAACTACATTCCAGCTGGGGTGGGGGACACTGAGTCTAGTGGGCCATGTTCCATCATTCAATTGTTGAAGTAGCTGCCTTGAGCTGTGGCTGCAAGGTTGTTGGTGCTTCTTGCGGTGGCCTTCCTCAAACTCGGTGGTGGACACTCCGAGTTAGGGAAGCTGTCAAGCTGACGAAGGAGTCCTATCGGTCCTTGTTGGCCGGTGGAACTCCGGAGGTAGCTGAGGAGTACCGGGGGGGGCAAGCAGTCTGCAGCCTTGGCTGTTGCTGAAGCAAAACCTTGGATGTGGGAAGAGTTCAGTGAGGCCTTGGATAAAGACTCTCAGTCAGCTTTGAGGAGATTCTGGCATACCATCAGATGGCTTAGGAGGGGAAAACAGATCTTTACTAACACTGTGTTCAGTGAAGATAGGGTGCTGTTGACCTCAACCAGTGATGTCATCAGGAGGTGGAAGGAATACTTTTTGGACCCTCTCAATCCCACTGGCACATCCATGGAGGAAACTGAGTCCAGAGACTTCGAGGTTGGTCTGTCCATAACCATGGCTGAGGTCACCGAGAGAGTTGAAAAGCTTTGTGGCAGCATAGCTCTGGGAGTGGATGAGATTCACCCTAATTTACTTAAGGCTCTGGATGTTGTAGGGTTGTCTTGGTGGACATGTCTTTGCAACATTCTGTGGACATTGGGGGCAGTGCCACAGTTTGGCAGACTGGGGTGGTGGTTCCCCTCTTCAAAAGGGGGACCAGAAGGTGTGCTCCAGTTAAAGGGGCATGACTCTGCTCAGCCTCCCTGGTAAGGTCTATTCAGGGGTACTGGAGAAGCGAGTCAGATTGTTGGTCGAATCTCTGATAGAGGAGGAACAATGCAGATTCAGTCCTGGCTGTGGAACACTGGAGAGCTTCAGATTATTTTGCAAGATATTCCAGGAAACAGGAGCAGAGTAGGAGAAGTACGTTTGTCTAGTTCAGTCCTCACTGAAGGGACACTGCAAAACCCACGCATGCATGGAGAAAACACGCAAACTCCATCCAGAAAGGCCCTCGGACCGGGATTTGAACCAGCAACCTTATCGCTGAAAGGCAGCATGTAGCATATTTATAATGCAGTGGAGCATGTGACCCTGATACTCAACAGCGATTGGCTGTTCAGTAATCTCACAAGAATTTATGATGGTACATTGGAACTATTGCGAGATTTGATAGATAATGGGAATAGAGAGTGGAAAGTCCAGGGAATGGAAGTTAAATTTACACCTGGGTTACAAGCAGCTTTGCCAGTTGTGTCACTGTGCTGCATATTATACTTTTCAGAAAAGGATATTTTTCTTTTTGAGTTTAGGATTTTATAAAGGAAGTCTAAATTATTACCTGGATTCAGAGAACAAAGGTGGAGGAGGTTCCATTCTGGACCTCCAGCATTTTTTCAGAAATGTTTTTAATCATCCATCCATCCATCCATTTTCTTTACCCGCTTATTCCATTTTTTGTCACGGGGGTCGCTGGTGCCCATGTCCAGCAATCACTGTGCGAGGGGCGGGGTACACCCTGGACGTGTCTCCAGTCCATCACAGGGACACATAGAGACAAACGAGACAAACAACCATTCACTCTCTCACTCACACCTAGGGACAATTTAGAGTTACCAATCAGCCTAACATGCATGTTTTTGGTCTGTGGGAGGAAACCGTAGTACCCGGAGAAAACCCACGCATGCACGGAGAGAACATGCAAACTCCACCCAGAAAGGCCCCTGGACCGGGATTTGAACCAGGGACCTGCTCACTGAGAGGCAGCAGCTCTACCAGTTGTGCCACCGTGCTGCCCTGTTTTTAATCAATCAACCTTTATTT
The DNA here is from genome assembly GCF_014905685.2 of Nematolebias whitei. NCBI lineage: Eukaryota > Metazoa > Chordata > Actinopteri > Cyprinodontiformes > Rivulidae > Nematolebias > Nematolebias whitei. The sequence goes on from NC_056517.1 coordinate 40,720,516, forward strand.
CTACAGGTAAATCCCATTGAGCCTCGAGGACTCATTTACAAGAGAGACCTGATTTAACAAAGAAAGATGACAACAATGGACAACAGCAACAACAATAAACAGTTATAAAAAGTCTTACTGCAGGGTTGTTTTTTTTAACAAATAGGATGGCTAAAAGGAAAAGGTAACAAAAAAAAAAAAAAAAACAGCTAGATTCCAAGACAAATGTAGAAACTAAAAACAGGAACATGTCTGCATTGGACCCTGCCAGGAGTCCAACAGATTCTTAAAGACACTTAGAGAGGTCAAAGTCGAGAGCTTCAAATCTTTTTGTAAGATATTCCAGGAAACAGGAGCGGAGTAGGAGAAGGTCCTTTTGTCTAGTTCAGTCCTCACTGAGGGAACACTGCAGGTAACGATGTCCTGAGAGCGCACGCTGTAGCTGCACTCACACAGAGACATGTAGGAGGAGATGTATGAAGGCAGCAGACCAAGAAGTGATTTAAAGATGGAAATGTACCAGTGGGAGAGTCTGCGTGAAGTTAATGATGTCCAGTTAACCAGTGAATACTGGGTGCAGTGGTGGGTACGATAATCACAGCCAGTTCTGAATCTTAGTGCACCATGATAGACAGCATCCAACATCTGCAGCATCCAACATCTGCAGCATCCAACATCTGCAGGTTCTTGTAGGAGTGTTCATGTAAATAATATCACCAAAATCAATGGAGGGAAGGAAAGTCACAGATACAAGGTGTTTCCTAACATTCAGAGTTAGACAGGATCTGTTTCTGAAAAAGAAACCCAGTTTAACTTTCAGTTTCTTTACCAAGTTTTCTACATGGAGCTTAAAAGAGAGATGTGAGTCGACCAAGATACACAAATATTTATAGGAATCAACAAACTCAATGGGGACACCATTTGAGGATAAAATTGGAGGAAGAACTGCTGGGATCAACTTCCTATTTGAAAAAAGCATCCTTTTAAATTTCCAGATGTTCTCTCCTTCTTGCAGCTGAGGCCTGGTTCAGCTGCTCTGTGCTCGTTCTGTTGCTCGGTACTGATTCTGATGCTCTGTGCTTGTTCTGTTGCGCTGCTGTGGTACTGTTGCTATGTGCTGGTTTTGTTGCTCTTTATTGGTTCTGTTGCTCTGTACTTGTTCTATTGCTCTATATTTGTTCTGTTGTGCTGTGCTTGTTTGTTGTTCTGTGCTGGTTCTGTTGCTCTTTACTGGTTATTTTGTCCAGTGCTTCTTTATTGCACTGTGCTTGTTCTTTTGTTCTGTGTCAGTTCTGTTCCTCTGTGCTGGCAATGTTGCTCTGTTCTGGTCTTGTTGCTCTGTGTTGATTTGCTGCTCTGTGCTAATTCTGCTGTTCTCTGCTGGTTCTGCTGTTTCTGTGCTGCTTCTGATGCTCTGCTGGATTTGTTGCTCTGTTTTGATTCTTCTGCTCTGTGCTGTTCTCTTGCTATGAGCTAGTTCCATTGCTCTGTGCTTGTTATATTCCTATGTGTTGTTCTGGTGCTCTGTGCTCTATTTGTTGCTCTATGTTGGTTCTGTTGCTTTGTGCAGATTCTGCTGCTCTGTGCTGGTTCTGCTGCTCAGTGCTGGTTCTGTTGCTCTTTGCTGGTTCTTCTGCTTTGTGCTGGTTTTGTTGCTCTTTGCTGGTACTTCTGCTCTGTGCTGGTTTTGTTGCTCTTTGCTGGTTCTTCTGCTCTGTGCTGGTTTTGTTGTTCTCTGCTGGTTCTGCTGCTCTATGCTGGTTCTATTGCTCTGTACTGGTTTTGCTGCTCAGTGCTGGTTCTGTTGCTCGGTACCGATTCTGTTGCTCCGTGGTCTTTCTTTTGTTATGTGCTGATTATGGTGTTTTGTATTTATGTTGCTCTGTTCTCGTTCTAATGCTTTATACTGGTTCTGTTGCTCTGTGCTGGTTCAGGTTTATCTGTATTTGTTATGTTGTTCTATATTGGTTCTATTGCTCTGTACTTCTTTATTGCTCTGTGCTTGTTCTGCTGTTCTGTGATGTTCAGTTGCTCTATGATGGCGTGTTGCTCTGTTCAGGTCTTATTCCTCTGTGAATTTATTCATCTGAATGAAGTGTGTCCTCCAAACTGTTCCGTGTTCGGGACCCCGCGGGTTGCCAGGCGAGGAGGCGGACTTGCGCTCATCTATCAGGACTACTTTTCCTGCAGGCTCATGAAGCCAGATCCTTTCAGCTCTTTTGAAC
>NC_056517.1:40722819-40727180 GCF_014905685.2 Nematolebias whitei
GGTTGGCCAAATGATTTTTTCACAGTTTTCAGCTCTGTGTTCCTCTCTGTGCTCCAATCTCCGAGTGCACCCAGTTCCAACACTCTGAATCTACAACGCAACGCACAGCGAGCGCATTCCTTAGCCCATCTCTGCTCGCACTCCCCTAGGGTCACCCAATGACCCTGTAAATCAGACCAATCCGATGCTATCTGTCGGGCTGTTTCTACACAAACTTCAAACAACGGTCTCGAGTCTTGCAAAGCTCTGACTCGATGCGCTGAATTCATTACCTGACCTCCACCTTTATCCAACATCCTCGATACTCGAGCATCTGTGGGTTGTGATATTTTAGACAAGTAAACAACCTCTTTGTCTCCCGAGATGCTACCGTCCAAACTCAACGAATTCGATCCGTCAGCCAACCTTGCAACATAAGCTCCGACTCGCTCCGGCGAAACATCACGCTCTTTCTTCTTCTTTTTAAGCCTGCATATCTGACCGACCGCGCCCTCAGCTGCATTAATCATGCGGTCTAGCTGTGCTGTCTTGCACTCTGTCTGCGCATCAGATAACAACTGTTTTTGTTGTAAAAACTGTTTCTCTTTCTCCTGAACTTCCTCCACACACCTTTCAATCGCTTTCTTTCTCTTGAATTTTCCTCGCAACCGGGACACCTGCTCCACCGCCCCGTCAGCTACCCTGCTCATTCTCCCAAACTGAGTGCCGAGCCGTCCATTCAACAAGCAGGCGGTCCTCACATTCTTGTTTGCTCCATTGAGCCTGTGATTGCATTTTCTAATTTTATGCTGAAGTCCTGTCACTGGTGCCATCTTTTCTGACTTCTATTGCCTGCAAAAGTGGTCAAAACATCACTCGGACTATCTGCTTTCAGAAAAATTGTTCTAACAACTAAGATGGGCTTCTTCCCACCTCTTCAAAAACAACAAAAACAACTGGGATGGGACTTCTTCCCATCCCGGTACAACTTTTTCTCTGTTCCCCTCACGCCTCCTCAGGCGTCTGGATCAACTTTTTCTCCGTTCAGCTCACGCCTCCTCAGGCGTCTGGATCAACTTTTTCTCTGTTTTTAAACTCACACACAAAGGCTCGGGGCGTCCCCCTCCACCTTTTAAACACAAAGCCAGGGTTGGACAACTCTTCCAACCCGGCACAACTTCAACGGACTCTTTGTCCAGATGCAACTCGCATCAACATTTCTCTCAACACTTTTTTTTTTCCCTTCGTTTGAATATGGTGCAGCCGTTCAGAATTATTTATTTAATTATTAACATCCCATCCTCGTCGCCAAAAATGTATTATGAAATTCTTTATCAAAAGGGTTCGTGAACGATCGGCACAAGATATTCAGACAAGAGGGAAAAATAAAACACAGACTGTTACTGCTAGGAATAATAAGTGTAATTTATTAACCTGCCACAGAAAACAGCCAAGCAAAAACATGTACACTCGTACACTCTTAACACACAAAATGATATGAAAGAACTTCTCACCGTGACACTGGCCGGGAAGTCGTTTTCGACCCAGGTAAAGAAGAATCACATCAAAATTGCGCCGGGCACTCACGCGCGTTAGTCCACGGCAGACCTCCCAAAATTCCCTTGCCTGTCACACCTCCTTTATACCTTTTACCGGATCGCGTGAGAGCAGTGCAAAACAAGTTTGATGGTTACCAGAAGGACAGATCTAATTAAACCATCATCAAAGCGATGGCTCATCCTTCCAGTAAGGAGCGCCGTGACCGTAAAAGCGGGCCAAAGCTTCCAGGTCAAAAGCACTCCTAATGCTTATTAAAGCATTCCTAAAGAGCACCCCTCCGTCCCTTCTGCAAACCATCAAAGAGTGTCTAAATATTATAAGTAACACACACACAAAGTATATGTTTGAATAGGCATAAAGGCAACTTAATACCTTATAAAACATAATACAAAATACAATCCCTAATATGTGAATAACACGTTGTATAAGTGTGTTTTCAAACTACATGTAAATGAGTGTAAAATAAGTATAAATTGACATAAAACCATCAAAATAATCATTCCTATATCACCAGGCCAGCGGTCACTCTTTCAGGGATGAAGATGTTCACATCCTTGATAGAGAGGAACGATAGTTTGAAAGAGAAGGAGGCCATCTTTGTGAAAAGAAACCATCCATCATTAAACGGGTGGAGTCTCCGTGTTCAACTGTCCCCCTCTTACAATGCTGTTATTGCTAGTATCACTCAGCCCTCTGTGAACAGTAAACAGCCATCAGGTGCTAATGATCCATTGTTAGGCTGATGGTCCTTCTTGATCATGTGAGCAGCTGGTTTTGGTTGTCAGCGGCAAAACTGGTTGATCCACTCTGAGAAGGTGCTATTTATAAGACAGAGCTGAATACAGCACCTCAGACTGAGGAAGTCTTTTGGATGAAAGACGAAACGTTTCTACATTTTTTTTTTTAACCCATCCAGAGGACCAGATTTAACTTTTTTAGATTTTCCAAATCTGATGACTGTGAAAGTACCCATTTACTTTAATGTGTGGTAAAGCTCAACATGTGTGCCTGACATTCAATTTGTGTATGTACAGAGTGCAAGGTAACGAAAGCTCTCCATGGCCCCCCCACCTAAAAATGAATCCAGTGCTGCTGATCACAGACATGTGACAGACAAATAGACAGAAAGACAGGCAGGTGGTAGGCAGATTGGTGGACTAACAGGTAGTTGACAATTGACTGATGAACAGACAGACATGTTGACAGATAAATAGATGACAGACAGGTGGACAACCAGGTGGTCTGACAGACAGGAAATGCAGTAACAGGAGAGACACAGACAGGTGGAACTGCACCATTTTTCTTCGAGACAGTTTTAGTGTGATCACTTTTCATTCAACCTTTATTTAAACAGGTTAATCCCATTGAGCCACAAGGACTCATACAAAGGATACCTGAAATTTTAACAAAGAATGATGACAGCAGTAGACAACAATAGACAATCACAAAAGAAAGCACAAAGTTTTTTTGTTTTTTTTAAATGAAAATAAAATGGTAAATAAAAGGATAATTGAAAGGAAAATAGCAAAAAAAAACCAGTTGGATTTTGAGGCAGTTGTGGAAAACTAAAAACATGAACATTTCTGCATTGGTTTTTGCCAGGAATTTAACAGATGTTTTGAAGTCACTTAGAGAGGTCAAGGTCGAGAGCTTTAGATCGTTTTACAAGATATTCCAGGAAACAGGAGCGGAGTAGGAGATCGATAGGTGGATAGGTGCAGTGTCGGCAGTGAAGCGGGCGCTGTACCGGTCTGTTGTGGTGAAGAGAGAGCTGAGTCAAAAGGCGAAGCTCTAAATTTACCGGTTGATCTACGTTCCTACCCTCATCTTAAGGTCATGAGCTTTAGGTTGTGACCGAAAGAACGATATCACGGATATAAGCAGCTGAAATGAGTTTTCTCCGCAGGGTGTCTGGGCTCTCCCTTAGAGATAGGGTGAGAAGCTCAATCATCCGGGAGAGACTCAGAGTAGAGCCGCTGCTTCTCCACATCGAGAGGAGCCAGTTGAGGTGGCTCGGGCATCTGGTTAGGATGCCTTCTGGACGCCTCCCTGGTGAGGTGTTCCGGGCACGTCCCACCGGGAGGAGACCCAGAGGAAGACCCAGGACACACTGGTGGGACTGTGTTTCTCAGCTGGCCTGGGAATGCCTCGGGATTCCCCCGGAGGAGCTGGCCCAAGTGGCTGGGGAGAGGGAAGTCTGGGCCTCCGTACTTAAGCTGTTACCCCCGTAACCCGACCCCGGATAACCAGAAGAAAATGTATGTATGTATGTATGTACATATATATATATATACTTATACAGGTCCTTCTCAAAAAATGAGCATATTGTGATAAAGGTCATTATTTTCCATAATATAATGATAAAAATGAAACTTTCATATGTTTCAGATTCATTGCACACCAACTGAAATATTTCAGGTCTTTAATTGTTTTAATACTGATGATTATGGCATACAGCTCATGAAAACCCAAAATGCCTGTCCCAAAAAATTAGCATATTTCATCCCATCAATGAAAGACAATGTTTTTAATACAAAAAACACCAACCTTCAAATAATCATGTTCAGTTATGCACTCAATACTTGGTCGGGAATCCTTTTGCATGAATGACTGCTTCAATGCGGCGTGGCATGGAGGCAATCAGCCTGTGGCACTGCTGAGGTGTTATGGAGGCCCAGGATGCTTCGATAGCGGCCTTAAGCTCATCCAGAGTGTTGGGTCTTGCGTCTCTCAACTTTCTCTTCACAATATCCCACAGGTTCTCTATGGGGTTCAGGTCAGGAGAGTTGGCAGGCCAATTGAGCACAGTAATACCATGGTCA
>NC_056517.1:40727280-40730716 GCF_014905685.2 Nematolebias whitei
GACACACAGCTCTACCTGTCAACAAAACCAAACTCCACCCTCCATCCTCACCGACTGTCTCAATGAGCTAAATCACTGGTTTTCTAACAATTTTCTACAACTAAACAGTAACAAAACAGAAATCATTCTTGTCGGTACCAAAAACTCTCTTTCAAAATCAGAAAATCTTCTCATCCCCCTTAACAACTCCCTGCTATCCCCCTCACCTCAGGTCAAGAGTCTTGGTGTCATCCTCGACACCACTCTCTCCTTCACTTCACACATCAACAACGTCACTCGGTCTGCCCATTTCCATCTCCGAAATATTAACCGTCTCCGCCCTTCTCTCACACCCCGCTCCACAGCTATCCTTGTTCACAGTCTTGTGACTTCTCGGATTGACTACTGCAACTCCCTTCTTTATGGCCTCCCCAACAAATCTCTCCAGAAGCTGCAATTGGTCCAGAACTCAGCTGCCCGTGTCATCACTCAAACCTCCTCCTATAACCACATCACTCCAGTCCTGCAGCAGCTCCACTCGCTCCCAGTTAAATCACGCATCGTCTTCAAAATTCTTCTTCTCACTTTCAAAGCTATCCACAACCTTGCCCCTCCGTACCTATCTGACCTCCTACACATCTCCATCCCCTCTCGCTCTCTCAGATCCTCCTCTTCACTACACCTCCATGTACCCTCTGCCCGCCTCTCCACCATGGGGAGCAGGGCCTTCACCTGCTCTGCCCCTCATCTCTGGAACTCTCTACCCCCTGACTTAAGAAACACCACCTCTCTTTCTCTATTCAAGACTGCTCTGAAAACACATCTCTTTAGACTCGCTTATCCTTAACTTTGCTGTATGTATTTTATATTCTTTATGTATTTTATATTTTTTATGCATTTTATATTCTGTATGTATTTTATATTCTTTATGTAATTTATTCCTGTTGATCTTTGTTCTTACTGTAAAGTGTCCTTGGGTGTCATGAAATGTGCTTTTTAAATAAAATGATTATTATATATATATATATACACACATATATAAATACCCTGATGCATGCTCAATAATCCAGGTAGAAAAATCTAAAACAGTTAAATCTGGTCCTCTGGACATTCAAAAAAACAAAACAAAGCAAAACAATGTTTCTACATTTTTTTCTTGTTTTGCCTTGTTTTTTTTTTTGTTTTTTTTTGAATGTCCAGAGGACCAGATTTAACTTTTTTATATATATAAATACACATACATAAACATATATACATATACATACATATATATATATATATATATACATATATATAAATACACATACATAAACAGATATACATATATATACATATACATATATATATATACATATATATATACATATATCAATACATATCAGAATCAGAATAAGTTTTATTATCATTGCACCGAGATACAACGAGAACATGTACGTGCAGTCATCCGTAAGATGGACGGAGTGCACGAAGCTACTACTATAACTAAGCGTGGCCTCTCTTATCCTTATCAGATAATAATCTTAGATAGGAAAAGGGGAAGAAACATGAGGGTAGATAGTGGAATTACAAAGAAAGATCTTTCACATCTTGTCTATCAGTACACGATTTGAGACATAAAAAAAAAATTTGACCAGCAGCACAATTAAAAGATGATTACATATGCATTTGACGTCGAGGTGTTGAGATTAGTCTACGAGCGTTTTTTCAGATCAGCCACAGTTTCTGAGGATGTTGTTTTCAGCCAGCAATTCCGATAAGCTTGCACAGAAATTTCTCCGGGGGGGTGCGATAGATAAATGGTAAATGGACTGTACTTATATAGCGCCTTTCTATCTTATTTCAAGATACTCAAAGCTCTTTACAACAATCTGTGCCTCATTTACCCATTCATACAGCTCTCTACTAGATCTCTACAAAGCTAATTGAACAAATCATTCTAAAGCGACTAATCAGAGCTTTATCAAATTCATACACCGATGGGACACACATCAGAGGCTATGAGGGGTTCAGTGTCTTGCCCAGGGACACTTCGACATGTGACTGCTGGTGGATTTGAAATCCCAACTCTCGCATTGGAGGACGAATGGTCTAAACACTCAGCCACAGCCGATGAAGCTTTTGTCCTTGGTTACCCATGACCCAGGAGAAATTTGACAGTCGACCCATTCCGAGGCCGTCGGGAGTCAGATTCAGAAAAGTTTGATTGTTGTTTTTCTTCAGGTTGACAGATTACTTTTTCTTGAGTCTTGAGTCCATCTGGACATTCTGGTTCCAAAATAGCCTAATTGTGGGATTCCATTCCATTGATCCATGCTAGGAGTCTCCCTCAAGGTCGAACCCACCACGCTGACGAGTCCCAGAAACCGCAAGTGGCCTGCGATTCTCATAAATCGCCTCCAGCTTACGGTTTAGCTCGTAAATCAGTTGATTTAGAGTTCCTACAGCACGGACCAAACCTTCACATCTACAAGGAAGCTTTGCCATGGCTGAAACTGCTGCCGATGTCTTCTTCGAAAGTCGATAAAACAGAGCCCTGCCGATGCCAAAAAGCAAAGTCCCTGCTATCATAATTCCAAATAAGTAAATATCTTCTATATCCTCTTGAGACAGGACTGAGAGGCACATTAGCTGCCATTCTGCCCACGGGTCCATTATGTACCCCACAGCGTGCGTCTCAGATGGACACGCAGGTTCTCCAGGACCTTGTCACTTTGATAAAAAAATCTTATCAATAGAGTTGAACGCCCCGGATACCAGATCCATAATCTTCTTAATTTATGTTCGGGAGATGAGACCCAGGCGCTTCAGACCCACAGAGAGCAGGGCAGGAGGAAGAAAAAACGGGGGAGGAAAGACAGAAGCAGCTACCAAGATCAGAGCCAAGGGGGGGGATATATATATATATATATATATATATATATATATATATATATATATATATATATATATACAAATATATACATATATATATGAATATATGTATATACATATATGTATACATATATAAGTATATACATATATATACAAATATATATACATATATTTGTATATACACATATATAAACATATATATATATGTTATATACACATATATATACATATTCATATATACATATACATACATATATACATACATATACATACACATACATATACATATATACATATATATATATATATATATATACATATATATATATATGCACATACATATATATATATATATACACATACACATACATACACATACATATATATATATACACATACATACACATATACACATACATACACATATACACATACATACACATACATATATATATACACATACATACACATACATATATATACACATACATACACATACATATATATACACATACATATATATACACATACATACATATATATATATATATATATATATATATATATATATATATATATATATACA
>NC_056517.1:40730816-40745117 GCF_014905685.2 Nematolebias whitei
AACAGAGCATTGATAACAACTTGGGCTATCCTTGTCCTCTCTGGTCCGGATGACATGGCGTCCCAGTGTTCCATAAAGAACTTCAAATCGTGACTCATCTGACCACAGAACAGTCTTCCATTTTGCCACACTCCATTTTAAATGACCCCTGGCCCAGTGCAAACGTCTGAGCTTGTGGAGCTTGCTTAGAAATGGCTTCCTCTTTGCACTGTAGAGTTTCAGCTGGCAACGGCGGATGGCACGGTGGATTGTGTTCACTGACAATGCTTTCTGGAAGTATTCCTGAGCCCATTCTGTTATTTCCTTGACAGTGGCATTCAGGTGCAGTGACGTTTAAGGGCCCAGAGATCACAAGCATCCAGTAGAGTTTTACGACCTTGACCCTTATGCACAGTGATTGTTCCAGATTCTCTGAATCTTTTGATGATGTTATGCACGGTTGATGATGATAACTTAAAAGTCTTTGCTATTTTACCCTGGGTAACACCATTCTGGTATTGCTGCACCATCTTTCTGCGCAACAATGGTGGAATTGGTGATCCTCTTACCATCTTGGCTTCTGAGAGACACTGACACTCTGAGAAGCTCTTTTTATACCCAACCATGTTGTCAATTGACCTGTTAGTGTTAATTGGTCTTCCAGCTGTTCGTTATATGCTCATATTCCTTTTTTCAGCCACCTATTGCTACTTGTCCCAACTTTTTTGGGATTTGTTGACACTGAAATTTTGAATCAACATATTTTTCCTTTAAAATTTTACATTTACTCAGATTAAACTTTTGATCTGTCATCTATGTTATATTACGAATAAAATATTGACATTTGCCATCTCCACATCATTGCATTCAGTTTTTATTCACAATTTGTTTAGTGTTCCAACTTTTTTGGAAACCGGTTTTATATATGTGTGTGTTTGTGTGTGTGTATGTGTATATATTTGTGTGTGTATGTGTATATATATATATGTGTGTGTGTGTATGTGTATATATATATGTGTGTATATGTGTATATATATATATGTGTGTATGTATATATATATATATAAATGTGTGTGTGTGTATATATATATATATGTGTGTGTGTGTATGTATATATGTATGTGTGAACTCCCTCTCCAAGTCCCCGTCGAGATCAGGGTTCACTGAAGGAAGCTCAAGATCTTCAAAAAAGTTCTCCATGTCTGATACATTAGCTGATGATTAAGTCGTATACAATGACTGGTAAAAATTACTAAAACGTATTAATTCCAGCCTTGTCGTAACATGCAGCTCCCTGGTCATTCTTTATTACTGGAATAGTTTGACCTGTGACCCAACTTCGGAATAAGCTGAAGATAATGGATGGATATTTTGATATTTGACTGTCGCTAAAGCTGATGTGCGAGCAAACGCCTAACCCTTTCACCATGTTCATAGTAACCCTATCTATATTAAGAAATTTAATGCTTTGCCTGCTGAGTAGACAAAATAATAATTCCAGTTTGGAGTAACAAACGTTTTTTCATTAGATCCTGTGAGTGGGAGTGGCTATATTATATCATTTCTTGGTCTGCTGCCTTCATACATCTCCTGCATGTCTCTGTGTGAGTGCAGCTACTGCGTGCGCTCTCAGGACATTATTACCTGCAGTGTTCCCTCAGTGAGGACTGAACTAGACAAAAGGACCTTGTCCTACTCCGCTCCTTTTTCCTGGAATATCTTGTAAAAAGATCTGAAGCTCTCTACCTTGACCTCTCTAAGTGACTTCAAACATCTGTTAAGTTCCTGACAAGAACCAATGCAGACATGTTCCTGTTTTTAGTATTCTACACCGCCTTATAATCTAGTTGTTTTTCTGCTATGTTTCTCCTTTTAGTTATCATTTTGTTTTAAATTTAAAAAATAAAAATAAACTTTGTATCAATCATTTGTGAATGTCTATTGTTGTTGTCGTTTTCCACTGTTGTCATCACTCTTTGTTAAAACCCAGGTTTCGCTTGTAAATGATTTCTCATGGCTCAATGGGACTAACCTATTTAAATAAAGGTTGAATGAAAATTCTCTGTCTAATTGTAGTATCTCATCTGTTAACTGTCCTAACCCTACCAACCCCTTCTTTCTTTTGTTGGCACAATAAGAAATTATTTGACCCCTCCAACAGACCTTTAATGCCTCCCAGACAGTACAGAGTGGCATTCCTGGTGTTTGGTTAACTTAAAAAAAAAATCAAATTTGATGTAAGAAATTTGGTAAAGTCTTCCTTAAGTAAGAGTAAGGAGTTGAATCTCCCAAGGACGTTATACAGATTTTGTGACCAAGATAAGCAGTTTCATAATAAGTGGACCATGGTCTGAGAAGACCATGGCCCCATAGTCACATTCTTTCACCAAAGGCGGAGTTCATTTATCAAGAAAAAAATGGTCAATTCGGGATTACATCTTGTGAACTGGTAGGAAAAGAACGAGTATGATCTTAAGTAGGATTACGGAAGCGCCACATATCAGACACATAACAGTGAAATGTCGGCCACATTATCTACCCCGAGAGTTCACGGTGACTTTCATCTCTGTCGTCTACATTCCTCCGGACGCTAATGCTAATGAATCACTGCAGGAGCTACATGATATCATCAGCTCGCTGCAGAGCAAACACCCCGAGGCTCTTTACGTGGTAGCCTGAGACTTTAACCACGTGAATCTAAAGGACTGTCTCCCAAGCTTTAATCAACATGTGACGATTCCGACACGTGGAGACCGCACGCTGGACCGTGTTTACACGAACGTAAAAGATGCATACAAAGCCGAACCCCGCCCCCACCTAGGACTGTCAGACCACATCTCAATCTTCCTGGCTCCTGCTTACATGCCCCCGCTGAGACGCTCCAGACCGGTACAAAAGAAAGTTAAATGCTGGATCCAGGACAGTGGCCCCATACTGAGAGATTGTTTTGATCGAACAGATTGGCAGGTTTTCAGAGAAGCTGCTGAAAATGGAGGTTCGCTTGATCTTGACCAATACACATCCTCAGTTCTGGGTTACATTAGTACATGTACTGACACAGTCTCCACTATCAGAAATGTTAAAAGCTACCCAAACAGAAAACCTTGGCTGAATGCAGAGGTGCGTACCCTGCTGGAAGCCAGGAACACTGCCTTCAGGTCTGGAAACTCAGAGGAGCTGAGTAGGACAAGAAAAGAGCTGGTTGCTAGTATTAAGAGGGCCAAGGCCACATATGCACAGAGGATCGAGGGTCAATTCATCTCACAAGACCCTCGGAGCATGTGGAGGGGCATTAAGTGCATAACAGATTATAAAGGAAGGAGTGAACAATGCCCCAAAGACCCATCTCTGCCTGATGCCCTCAACAAGTTCTATGCACGCTTTGAAGACCCGAACAGACCACCTAGCACCAGACTCACCTCACCACCGGACGAAGAGCATCTCAGCGTGACCTCAGCAGAAGTAAGGAGTACCTTCAGGAGGATTAATCCGCACAAGGCAACTGGCCCAGACAACATCCCTGGAAAAGTGTTGAAGGAATGTGCTGATCAGCTCTGTGAGGTGCTGGCAGACATCTTTAACACCTCACTTACCCTGGAGACAGTTCCCACCTGCCTGAAGACTGCCACCATCATCCCAGTCCCAAAAAGCTCTACAGTGACTGGTCTGAATGACTATCGGCCAGTGGCCCTCACCCCAACAGTCGCTAAATGCTTTGAAAAACTGGTCATGACTCACATCAAAACAACCATCAATATCAACGAGGACCCTTATCAGTATGCATATCGTGAGAACCGATCAACAGAGGATGCCATCTCCTCTGTGGTCCACACTGCGCTCAACCACCTGGAGCAGAAAAACTCTTACGTCCGTATGCTCTTTGTGGACTTCACATCCGCCTTCAACACCATGATCCCCCAAACCCTGATGGACAAACTATCCACACTAGGACTAAGCCCCTCCATTTGCAACTGGGTACTAGACTTTTTAACAAACAGACCACAGTTAGTGAGGATCCACAACCTCTCCTCCTCCACCATAACCCTCAGCACTGGCTCTCCTCAGGGATGTGTGTTGAGCCCCCTCCTGTTTACTCTGCTCACGTATGATTGTGCAGCTACCCATCCAGGCTGTCACATTGTAAAGTTTGCAGATGATACAGCGGTGGTGGGATGCATCACAAACAATGATGAGTCCAGCTACAGGCAAGAGGTGGAACACCTGGAGAGCTGGTGCAGAGAGAATAACCTTCACATCAATGTGAAGAAGACAAAGGAGATGACTGTGGACTTCAGAAGGAACAAAAACACCTACACCCCCCTGAACATAAGAGGATCTGCGGTGGAAGTGGTCTCCAGCTACAAGTATTTGGGTGTACACATGAATGACAACCTCAGCTGGAGCAACAACACCACCAGCCTGATCAAGAAAGCTCATCAGAGACTCTACTTCCTCAGACAGCTGAGGCGAGCTGGTCTGGGAAGCTCAGTCCTCACCTCCTTCTACAGGTGTGCAGTGGAGAGCATCCTGTGCTCCAGCATCAACGTGTGGCATGGAGGCTGCACAGCTGCAGAAAGAAAAGCTTTGCAGAGAGTGGTGAAGGCTGCACAGAAATCTGTTGGAGTCAGTCTCCCCACCATCACAGACATCTACACCTCCAGATGCAGGAAGAGGGCCACCTGCATCATGAAGGACCCAACTCACCTAGCACACACACTTTTTGCCCCACTCCCCTCAGGAAGGAGGTTGAGGAGCATTAAGTGTAGAACCACTAGACTGAGGAACAGCTTCTACCCTGAGGCTGTTAGACTCATGAATCTCTATCTAGAATAATCACTGTTAAAAACCATTTCATGTTGCTGCTGATCTGTTTCATGTTGCTGCTGATCTTTTTCAATGTTGATGTGTTCATGCGTGCACATCTGCTCACAGACTCATGTTCATGTTTGTGCTGATGTTCAATGTTTTATGTTATGAGTGCTTAGTGTATATTTAGTTGATGTTTTTCTTAGTTCATATCTTAGATGTTATTACTGTTTTTCTTATACATTTTATTGTTGGATGTAACTGGGACCCTGTGTACATAATTTCGCTCTACCACATGTACCACATGAGGTGCGAATGACAATAAAGAAACTCTGACTCTGACTCTGACCTCATGAGATTCAAGGAATGAATTGATTAATTAAGTGGACTTAGTCAGGGTAGGTTTTTCTCATCGAACTATGGTCAAGAGATGAAAGCACACAATTTGTGTCTCCACAAATTATAAGGTTATGTGTTGAAATATTTGGTACGTTAGAGAGTAGGTTACTAAAAAATGTGGCGTCGTCCCAGTTAGGAGCATATACCGAAACCAAGATCACTGGAAAAGTTTATAACTTCCCCACCACTATAACATACCGCCCAGCAGTATCAGCATGCACACTTGAGGCTGTAAATTGGTTCTGCTTACCAACTATTTTAACTACCCCTCTTGATTTGGATTGAAAATTGGATTGAAACAGCTGACCAGACCATTTTTTTTAAAGAAACCTTCCACTGTCTGCTGAACGTACGTGGGTCTCCTGTAAAATGGCATATAAGTCTTATCTGCTTCAGGTGTGACATAGTTTTCTGGAATTTTACTGGACCATTAAGGGATTTCACATTTCAGCTTACACATTTAACTGGGCAGCCACTAGATTGGCCAACATCCTTAACGCTGGTCATGGTTGATCAGCAAGAAATAATTTACACACAAAATATCACAAGCCAATACCTGATAAAAGAAATAAAAATAAACAAAAGACGATCCGATATAAACCCACCCCTTTCTCCCACCCGAACACAGAGAGAGGAAAAACCACTGTCACCTGAAAATCCACATATTAGTGCTTACCCTAGAGAACACATTCCGAACATCTGGGCTCCTGTCTGCCCACATTTGATGAGTAATGGTAATTAAAAAGCAAAAAAAGAAACATCAAAATATGCAAATTTACCATAAATATCAGACGTGTTCCTAAAAAGGTCACAAATAAAATTAAATAAATTTTAAAAACGCTTCCATATTAGGGTGCGTACTACCATATATACCAGAACTTACGGTAATCAATTCAGAGCGATAACACTGTAGAATCGCCCTCCAATACAAATAAAATGTTGTGCATATTGCCATTAAAGGACCTACAGCCAAATGTTTCAATTCAATTCAGTTTATTTATATAGCGCCAAATCACAACAAAGTTGTCTCAGGGCACTTTACAGGAACATTCACATACATAAAAGCCAATTAGTAAAGTTCTCTATCTAAGGAAGCTGCAGACAAGTTGAATCTTGTTGAGTCAAACACAGGCTTAAGAAAGTTGCTGGTTGAGGGAGACCGGTCCTGTGGTTTATTTCGATCTATTTCGATCCTCGCTGCCTGTTGCTGGAATGAGGTTACTCTTGACGTATTCCATCACTTTATTGGAGTCGACAAACACCTTGTATGTTTCTCCATGCGTGATGTGAAGTTGTGCAGGAAAAAGAAGTCCATATTGGATACATGGTCGGTTCCGCAGGAGTCACCTCACCTCTGTGAACGCTGCTTGTGCCCTCACCACGCCCACAGTGTCATCAGCTGTGATGAATATGGATGATTCTTTGAAATGGATCAAGCCACCGCTGTGTGCTTGTTGTAATATCTCTACAAAGTTTTGATGATAATGCCATCTGGCCACGATAACGCTTTATCCACCCTCCGTGCCTCTCCTGCCCATTGTCCGGTGTACGTGGTCGATCAGCGGTGACTTTCCCAGCTGCAGCGTTTCCGTTAGCATCTTGGCTATCACTGTAGGGGTGCACGAGCCCGGCAATTCAGGAACGCCAATAATCCTAATATTGCTCCGTTTCATAATAACATCCACAGATTCGATCCTTTTTCTCAGCCAATCCACCTCATTTTTCAATTCCACCACTGTTCCATGCAGAATCTCTACTTCATCTGAGCATAAAGACAGCCCGATCTTAGCCTCTATTGCACTTAGCTTGACATGGTCAAACTCTGCTCTGAGGCCCGCAGTGGCATTAACAAGTTCCTCTCTGACCGCATGCAATTCACTCCTAATAAAATAAAAATCATCAGTCAGAGCTGCCTTCATCTCCATCCTATTTATCGCTGTGACTTCAGATTTAATTGAAGCCAGAATGTCTGACTTTAGAGCCTACTCAACTGTCTCTCCAGAGTCTGCGAGGGCGGGGCCAACGCACCTGCTGTTTTACCTGTGCTCCATCACAGAAGCCCAAGGCTGTAGTTGTGACGACAGGCCACGCAGATGAAGACACCGCTGCTTTAGTTTTCTTTAGCTTAGAGGTCATATTACAGCTCCGTCGAGTCAACCATGTGGCAACACCAATCTCAGAGGCAGAATCCAGTGTGGAGGCAACGAGGATGTAATTATAAAAGGCAGTTTTTTTAGCGGGATGATGGGAGCTTAGCAAAACGCAGTTCACTGATCAGTGGCCATCTTGCACCTCTAACAAGTGTGCTTTATATTGATTGTTCAGGTGTGACAGCAGCAGTCCGTACATACATCCTGTTGGCTGGTGTGAAAAAGAAGGACGACCTCTGACTGCCCCACAGGGTGTGTAGTATTTATACATGTACTCATGCATACATGTTGTACTCATGCATACATGTTGTACTCATACATACATGTTGTACTCATACATACATATGTACCTTGTACTCATTCATACATACATACATACATACATACATGTTGTACTCATACATATTATACATGTTGTATTCATACATACGTACATACATACATGTTGTACTCATACATACGTACATGTTGTACTCATACATATTATACATGTTGTATTCATACATACATATGTACATGTTGTACTCATACATACATACATACATACATGTTGTACTCATACATAAGTACATGTTGTACTCATAAATACATACTGTACATGTTGTATTCATACATACATGTTTACATGTTGTACTCATACATACATACCGTACATGTTGTACTCATACATACATATGTACATGTTGTATTCATACATACATATGTACATGTTTTATTCATACATGCATACATACATACATACATTTGGTACTCATACATATTATATATGTTGTATTCATACATACATACATATGTACATGGTGTACTCATACATACATACATACATGTTATACATACGTACATGTTGTATTCATTCATACATACATACATACATGTTGTACTCATACATACATATGTACCTTGTACTCATACATACATACATGTTGTACTCATACATACATACATAAGTACATGTTGTACTCATACATACATACTGTACATTTTGTACTCATGTATTATACATGTTGTATTCATACATACATATGTACATGTACTCATACATACATACATGTTTTACTCGTACATACATACTGTACATGTACTCATACATATTATACATGTTGTATTCATACGTACATACACATACATGTTGCACTAATACATACATACTGTACATGTTGTACTCATACATATTATACATGTTGTATTCATACATACATACATATGTACATGTTGTACTCATACAAACCGGATTCCAAAAAAGTTGGGACACTAAACAAATTGTGAATAAAAACTAAATGCAATGATGTGGAGATGGCAAATGTCAAGATTTTATTCGTAATATAACATAGATGACAGATCAAAAGATTAATCTGAGTAAATGTATCATTTTAAAGGAAAAATCTGTTGTTTCCAAATTTCATGGCGTCAACAAATCCCAAAAAATTTGGGACAAGTCCATTTTTACCACTGTGTGGCATCCCCCCTTCTTCTTACAACACTCAACAGACGTCTGGAGACAGAGGAGACCAGTTTCTCAAGTTTAGAAATAGGAATGCTCTCCCATTCATGTCTAATACAGGCCTCTAACTGTTCAATCGTCTTGGGCTTTCTTTGTGGCACCTTCCTCTTTATGATGCGCCAAATGTTCTCTATAGGTGAAAGATCTGGACTGCAGGCTGGCCATTTCAGTACCCGGATCCTTCTCCTACGTAGCCATGATGTTGTGATTGCTGCAGAATGTGGTCTGGCATTATCGTGTTGAAAAATGCAGGGTCTTCCCTGAAAGAGATGACGTCTAGATGGGAGCATATGTTGTTCTAGAACCTGAACATAGTTCTCTGCATTAATGGTGCCTTTCCAGACATGCAAGCTGCCCATGCCACAAGCGCTCATGCAACCCCATACCATCAGCGATGCAGGCTTCTGAACAGAGCATTGATAACAACTTGGGCTATCCTTGTCCTCTCTGGTCCAGATGACATGGTGTCCCAGTGTTCCATGAACAACTTCAAATCATGACTCATCTGACCACAGAACAGTCTTCCATTTTGCCACACTCCATTTTAAATGACCCCTGGCCCAGTGCAAACGTCTGAGCTTGTGGAGCTTGCTTATAAATGGCTTCCTCTTTGCACTGTAGAGTTTCAGCTGGCAACGGCGGATGGCACGGTGGATTGTGTTCCCTGACAATGCTTTCTGGAAGTATTCCTGAGCCCATTCTGTTATTTCCTTGACAGTGGCATTCAGGTGCAGTGACGTTTAAGGGCCCAGAGATCACAAGCATCCAGTAGAGTTTTACGACCTTGACCCTTATGCACAGTGATTGTTCCAGATTCTCTGAATCTTTTGATGATGTTATGCACGGTTGATGATGATAACTTAAAAGTCTTTGCTATTTTACGCTGGGTAACACCATTCTGGTATTGCTGCACCATCTTTCTGCGCAACAATGGTGGAATTGGTGATCCTCTTACCATCTTGGCTTCTGAGAGACACTGACACTCTGAGAAGCTCTTTTTATACCCAATCATGTTGTCAATTGACCTAATTAGTGTTAATTGGTCTTCCAGCTGTTCATTATGTGCTCAATTTCCTTTTTCCAGCCACTTTTTGCTACTTGTCCCAACTTTTTTGGGATTTGTTGACACTGTGTAATTTTGAATCAACATATTTTTCCTTTAAAATGTTACATTTACTCAGATTAAACTTTTGATCTGTCATCTATATTATATTACGAATAAAATATTGACATTTGCCATCTCCACATCATTGCATGCAGTTTTTATTCACAATTTGTTTACCTGGATTACCTGGATTATTGAGCATGCATCAGTACAATTTGTTTAGTGTCCCAACTTTTTTGGAATCCGGTTTGCAAATTATTAAAGGCTATGCTTAAGCTATCACTCTCAACATCTACATGAATATTGAAATCACCCATTATGATGATTTTATCAGTATTTAATAGTAAGTCAGTTAATAATTCTGAGAATTCAGACAAAAACTGAGAGTCAGCTCCTGGTGGACGATATATAACAACTAGTAAAAGTGGCTTTTCTGATTTCCATTTTGGATGAGAAAGATTGAGGGACAGCGATTCAAAAGAATCATAACTAATCACAGGTTTGGCATTAATCAATAATCCTGACTGAAAAATAGAAGCTACTCCTCCACCTCAGCCAGTTGTTCTAGGAACATGAAAATTTAAATAATTTATAGGAGTGGATTCATTTATACTAACAACATCCTACTGTTGTAGCCAAGTTTCTGTCAGACACAATAAATCAATATGATGATCAGTTATCAGTTCATTAACTAACAGGGATTTTAAGGAAAGAGATCTGATGTTCAATAATTCACATTTAATGATTTTATGATTTTGCTCTGGTAAAGTAACTGTTTATTTTAATCAGATTTTTATGGTTTATATTTTTACAGCTGATTTTTGGTTTATTTAATTTGAGCCGTGAGCGAGTTGACACTGTTTCAATGGGGGTGTGGGTGGGTAACAGAGGAGAAGCAGCAGAGAGGGTGGAGGACTACAACTCTGCTTCCTTGACTGGACCCTGTGTCACGATCAGCGGCCCCCGCTGACCCCCCATCAGCCCCTGTCTCACACTCACAGCCCCATCATGTCATGTTTCTGCTCCTCTTTGTCATCATGCTGTTTTTTCTTCGGTCATTAGCCACACCCCCCTCTGCACTTTCAGCTCATCAGCCCTGATTACACTCACCTGTTCAGCTCATCTAGTTCACCTGCTCTGCACCCTTTATAAACTCCATTCTCCCTCTCCACCGGGCTGAATTATTATACCTTCCGTGGTCCCTGATTCTGAAGCCTTTAATCATAGTATCCTGTTTCATGCCATGCATCCTTGCCTTGACCCCTCACCTGTTTTTGGACTCCTCGCCTTGCCTGCTCCTCTTGGATTTGTTTGCCTCTCTGGCCATGGTAACACACCCTGTTTCCTCTACTAAACCACGCTTCACGGATTACGTTTTTGGATTTTGTATGTGGACCTCTGTCTTCCTGTTCATGACCACTGCTTTAACAACCGGACCCCGTTATTGGATTTGCCCCTCAAACCACGTTATTTCAGCTGCTCTGCACAGGACCAGTGACATCATCACTGCTGTCCTGACAGGTGACTCTCTCCCTACAACCTGTGAGGACCTTTTAACACGGCTGATCCTGACTTCTCACCCACAGCCAATAATAAAAACTGTTCTTGTTTTTGCACGCCTTTGTCTGGCTATATTGAATCCAAAACCTTGGTTCGTGACAGAATAAATCAGCCAATATGGATTCTAAGCCAGACCAGAAGTGGCTCTCAGGGGTCGAGAGCTCCCTTACACGTCTGGACACTCAGTTACAGATTGTTAAAACTATGCTCTGTGCCAGGTTTTGCCTACCCACCCCAGTGACTTTTCATAGCTCATCGCCTGCTGCAGCTCTGACCCCATCGCCTGCTGCAGCTCTGCCTCCACGCCACCTGCTGCAGGGCAGCTCTGCCTCCACGCCGCCTGCTGCAGGGCCCCAGGCCTCCACGCCGCCTGCTGCAGGGCCCGAGGCCTCCACGCCGCCTGCTGCAGGGCCCCAGGTCTCCACGCCGCCTGCTGCAGGGCCCCCAGGCCTCAACGCCGCCTGCTGCAGGGCCCCAGGTCTCCACACCGCCTGCTGCAGGGCCCCAGGTCTCCACGCCGCCTGCTGCAGATCTGGTCCCATCTCGAGGTCTTGGAGGGTCGCCCGGCCTTTTTCTCTGGTCATTGCCAATTGTCGGATGACCTCCTGGCCGCCCACCCGACTCTTGCTAGTTCTTTGCTGGTAGGTCCGTCAGGATGCCGGACCTTAAAGGGGGGGCTATGTCATGATCAGCGGCCCCCGCTGTCCCCCCATCAGCCCCTGTCTCACACTCACAGCCCCATCATGTCATGTTTCTGCTCCTCTTTGTTATCATGCTGTTTTTTCTTCTGTCATTAGCCACACCCCCCTCTGCACTTTCAGTTCATCAGCCCTGATTTCACTCACCTGTTCAGCTCATCTAGTTCACCTGCTCTGCACCCTTTATAAACTCCATTCTCCCTCTCCACCGGGCTGAATTATTATACCTTCCGTGGTCCCTGATTCTGAAGCCTTTAATCATAGTATCCTGTTTCATGCCATGCATCCTTGCCTTGACCCCTCACCTGTTTTTGGACTCCTCGCCTTGCCTGCTCCTCTTTGATTTGTTTGCCTCTCTGGCCATGGTAACACACCTTGTTTCCTCTACTAAACCACGCTTCACGGATTACGTTTTTGGATTTTGTATGTGGACCTCTGTCTTCCTGTTCATGACCACTGCTTTAACAACCGGACCCCGTTATTGGATTTGCCCCTCAAACCACGTTATTTCAGCTGCTCTGCACAGGATCAGTGACGTCATCGCTGCAGTCCTGACAGGTGACTCTCTCCCTACAACCTGTGAGGACCTGTTAACATGGCTGATCCTGACTTCTCACCCACAGCCAATAATAAAAACTGTTCTTGTTTTTGCACGCCTTTGTCTGGCTATATTGAATCCAAAACCTTGGTTCGTGACACCCTGGGTTGTCAATAATTTGGGGGATAAACAAAATCAGCCATATTTCTAGAAAGAAGAGCGGCTCCGTCCAAAGTGGGATGGATGCCATCTCTCCGCATCAGACCAGGTTTTCCCCAGAAAGAACTCCAGTAATCTATGTAGCCCACATCATTGTCAGATTACCACCTGGACACCCAGCGGTTAAACGATGACATACGGCTAAACATGTCATCGCTGGTCAGGTTGGGGAGGGGGCCGGAGAAAACTACGGAGTCCAACATGGTTTTAGCAAAGTCACACACCGAAGCAACATTAATTTTAATGACCTCCTATTGGCGTAACCAGGTGTCATTACCGCCAACGTGAATAACATTCTTACTGTATTTAGCCTTAGCCTTAGTCAGCAGTTTCAGATAAGATTCTATGTCGCCCGCTCTGGCCCCCGGAATGCATTTGACTATGGCCGCTGGAGTCTCTAAAGCCACGTTTTGGACTATGGAGCTTCCAATAACCAGGGTCTGCTTCTCAGCGGGTGTCACTGAGTGAGGAAAATCGATTAGAAACGTGAACGGATCAGTGGTGAACTGGGGGCTTAGCCTTAGCACTACGCTTGCTCCGGACCGATATATACATACGTACATGTTGTACTCATATATATATATATATATATATATATATATATATATACATACGTACATGTTGTATTCATACTGTACATGTTGTACTCATACATACATATGTACATGTTGTACTCGTACATGCATACATACATACATACATACATACATACATGTTGTACTCATATATACATATGTATATGTTGTACTCGTACATGGCTGCTGTACTCATGCGTACATGCATACTTTAAGTGTATACATTCTGTAAGTATGTTCAGTGTGCTGTCAGATGCTGATTTTATGTTCTGTGTACTCCTACACTCTGTATTTGTTCTAAATCTCCATAAATCCCTGTATGTTCAGCTTCAGTTGCTCAAGCAGTAGTACTCTGTGGTACTGTTGTTTTTCAGGTCATCCAAACCCTGAGAACTTTGTGTGGGAGGACTATCTGCAGGAAACTGGTTCCACTGCTGTTCCCAGTTCAGCTTTCTCTCTGGTGAGGAGGACATTCAGTTAGAACTTGAATCAGAAAGCTTCTTGTGATGACTGACAGCTGTTTCTGTCCCATCAGAGAGCTCCACATGGTTTCCAAGTGAACCACAGGTTGGAGGCCGTCGACAGGAGGAACCACATGCTAATTCGTGTTGCCACAGTTACCGACACAGAAGACTACAGGATGAAGGTACTGTACTGTGTTTGTTTTTACGTGTGTACCTGGATGTACTTACCTTGGTACAGTATGTACCTGTCTGATGTGTGTGTGCTTATATTTGCCAGTTGTTTACCTGTGTGTGTGTGTGTGTGTGT
>NC_056517.1:40745127-40752021 GCF_014905685.2 Nematolebias whitei
AATGGAAGTCAATGCAAAGGCCCCACAAAGATAGCAAAACAAACCTGGGTGTGTGTGTGTGTGTGTGTGTGTGTGTGTGTGTGTGATGTATAATGTCGTAAAGTGTCTGATAATGCCTACCTGTTGTGTATATGTATGTGTGTACTTGAGTACATGTATTACTGGCATATTTACCTCTGTGTACCTGTATGAAGTCATGAAGCATCTGATAATATCTTTCGGTTGTTTACCTGTGTGTGTACTTGTACTTTGTGTGTTTGTGTGTGTTTGTTTGTGTGATACTACACACTTGGTGTGTACCTGCAGATCCATTATGACGGCTGGTCATCGCAATTTGATGTTTGGCTTGACAGCGACCACGGCGACCTGCATCCTGTCGGCTGGTGTCAACGCACAGGACACCCACTGGAACCGCCCCCAGGTCAGACTGAGACAGGCAGCAGTTTAGAGATGCAGACGGGTCAGGGAGAGACAAATGGGTCAGAGACAGACAGATGGGTTGGAGAGGGACAAAATGGTTAGAGAGGGACAAACAGGTCAGAGAGAGACTATGTTTTTAGTAAGACTTTTGTGTTTGTGATGGACAGGTTCGTCCCCTATTTCCTCCCCCTCTCAGGGAGTTTGTCCCACTGCAGGCTGTCGAGGAGTCGGACACATCAAAGGGGCCAAGTACACCGGACATCACAGGTACCTGTCCAATCACACCTGTTCCACTACAGCTATGGTGTATGTCCAGTTCCTCTCCACTGTCGTCTCAGTTCTATTTCATATAGGCTTCGCCCTTTAAGGCTGTCGCTGATGGGTTTATCCCGTTATGCGCAAGCATCATACTGAAAAAATTAGTCCACGCCCACCTGCTGTGTGGGCCCCACCCGATCCGTATAAATCACATTAAGAGCGGGTAATCTGCTCCCATTTTTCTTCAGCAAGCTAGTACAATAAAACAACTGACCTTTCATCGAGATGTCCAGCTCCAGCACCATCCGCTTGTGTCCCTCCTGCAAGACCGGTTACTTGCTTAGCTTCGACCGGCACGACACCTGCGAGGGATGCCTGGGTCCCCGCCACGTCGCCCGCGCTTCCTCCTGCCGCCTCTGTGACGAGCTTCCACCGGAGGAAAGGCAGAGGAGAGCAGCCTTGTTTAAGGCTACCATCGAGGACTGCCTGTCCGTGGCGGGAGACTGTTCGCTGGACGACGCCATGGATTTCTTCGACGCCGGCTCTCGGAGTGAATCGGATGATTCCTCTGGGAACGGTGACGCTAGCAGCAGCCCCGACGCTCGTTCCCTCCCGGGGAGCGCAGTGTTGGAAAGAGGGAGGCCGAGCGGATGCTCGTCTCCCCCGGGGTTTCCCGCTTCAGCGACCACATCGCTCCCTGCCATGGGCGCGCTCCTCTCGGAGCTGCCCGCCATTATCCGGGAAGCTGCTAGCGTAAAGGGGCTCTCCGTCCCCTCACCCCCCCCCCGCTCAGATCGGATGATCTTGCGGGACGGTTTGGCTCCACGCCGGCTCGCCGTCCTGATCCCATTTGGCCTCGTTTTCCAGCGGTGACATCGTACTGGAACGAGGCCGCAGCCGGTCCTGGTAGGTTAAGGGCGCCCGTCTCCACTTATGCCCCCATCACCAGAGTGGAGGGGTTCACCGAGCGGGGCTATCCCTCGGTACCCCCCCTTGAGCCAAGCCTCGCGGAAGCCTTCGGAGCGAAGCTGTCCAGGCTGGAGAAGCGTCCCGTCCCTCCGGGGAAACACGACCAGGCGGTGACCGCGCTCTCCAACAGAGCCCACCAGTGTGCTTTTCAGGCGGCCGCGGCTAACAACAACGTGGCGCTGTTAGCATTTAGCATGTCGAAAAGGCTGGAGGCCTCAGACCTGCCGGAGGAGACAAAGAGCTCCCTGTGTAAATCGGCAGACGCCATCCTCAACATGTGCGCCACTTCCACGGTTTGCCTGTCGAGGATTGCAGCGTGGATGACGGTAATCCAACGTTCCACCTGGCTTTGTCATTCTCCCTTGCTGCCGGAAAAGCTGCACAAAGACCTGATAGAGGGCCCCATCTCATCGGACGCGCTGTTTGGAAGCAGCTTGAAGACCATGCTGGCGAATTCGAAGCAGTCGGAGGAGATGTCGAAAGCTGTGCGCCATCTCATCAAGCCGCGCGGCTCATCCCGTCCCCCAGCCCGCTGGAGAGACCGTCGAGAGCAGAGGCAGAAACATTGACGCTCCACGGCAGCAGCAGCTTCGTCTCGCCCAGCTCCACCACCAGCCCCGCCCGCCAGAGACCACCCCTCCTCATTCCGGCAGCCTGCACTTCAGCGTTTCCCCAGAGATCGCCTGCAGACGGCGCTCGGGGCAAACAAACCGCAGAGCTCACGGGGGAGAAGATTTAAGAAATGACGGTCTGCGGAGGATGTGTGTATAAATGACACAGGAATTGAAATAAATGATTTTTCAAAGATCAAAATGCCTGTTTTTAGCCAGTCTGTAAGTTCGGATGAGCTCACAGCCGCTGCACACACATCCTCCACACATAAAGAGCCGGTGTCTTTATATAAAGGTTTTTTAAACCCACCGTCGCTCCATCACATGTCCAGACGCTCACGTGACACCACGGTAAGCGAAATAACTTGTCAATCAGAACCGCACGATCACCACCCAAGCGGTGTTAAACGCGCACCCGAGCGAGACAAGCAGCCTCCATCCAAACGGCGCTGTGTTGATGATGCACACACAGCTGCCCGGCGCTCACCGGCTCACATTGGTATAAATGTGGGACCGCAGGCCGGGTCCAGTGGAGGTCCCCACTCTCAGCGAAAACAACACACGCCTCTCCTGAGCGAACGCGAGCGGCCGTCATCCACCGCGTCTCAGCGATCAGCGGCTCACGGCGGCATAAGCGTGAGACAGCTGAATGAATCCAATGACGGGCCCCGCCCTCAGCGAGAGCAGCACGCGTCCCTCCAGAGAAAACGTGCGCTCCCGCGAGGCTCACAACCTTCACTTCGACAGCACGGCGTTGATGACGTCACGCCCTCCGCCTCTCAACGTTCGCACAGCGACGTTAAACGTGCAGCCTCACGACGTCATCAGCTGGCACACGTTTCGCCTCGGCACACACCGCCCCGCCCGGACATGAAGGTTGGTCCGCGATCCAGACACAGCGCACGGGCGCGCGCAGAACAGCCCTTTCGAGAAAGCCTCGCCTTGGGTCACGCGGAAAACACTTCCGCGACGCATGACGGCGGTCGAGGCGGAGGATTGGATGACATCCGTTCAAAACACGGCACATCATTTAAACGCACGTCCACTCCACGAACGTTACGCAGAGTGGCAAAAAACCTGTTCGCCGGACAGATGGATAGACAGAGTGTTATGCAAGGGTTACATGCTGCAATTTGCAACCCGACCCCCTCCGTTCGGAGGAGTTATAGAGACGGTCCTGTCATCACCAGACCAAGTCTCAGCCTTAAACGCAGAAGTTCAGGAGCTTCTGATAAAAGGTGTAATCTCGAGAGTTCCCAAAGAAGAGGAAAACACAGGGTTTTACTCACGCTACTTCCTGGTCCCCAAAAGGACCGGAGGGATGAGACCGATTCTGGATCTGTCAGCTTTCAACAAAGCGATCATGAACAGACCGTTTCACATGTTGACGAACAGACAGCTGTTGGACAACATCCAGAAAAACGACTGGTTTGTTTCCATCGATCTAAAAGATGCTTATTTTCACATACCGATCATCCCAAAACACAGAAAATTTCTGCGTTTCGCCTTTCAAGGGATGAAGTACCAGTACAACAGGCTGCCTTTCGGGTATTCCCTCGCGCCTCGTACGTTCTCAAAGTGTGTGGAGACAGCCCTGCATCCGCTGCACAGAGCAGGGATGAGAGTTTTGTTTTACCTGGACGACCTGCTGCTCCTGTCTCACTCCAGACAGGAAGCGCTGATACAGGCTCAGGTGTTGGCATCACACCTGTTAAATCTGGGCTTCGCCATAAATTGGAAGAAAAGCTCGATTTTCCCGGCCCAGACAATTGTTTATCTGGGAGTGGAATTAAATTCAATTACCATGACGGCTCGCTTATCACAAACAAGAATCGACACTCTAAAAAACCAACTTCGCCACGTAAGACCTGGCAAAGTGGTAACAGCTGTCTCCGTCATGAAGCTGTTGGGAATAATGTCATCAGCTCACACAGTGGTCCCGCTGGGTTTGTTACACATGAGACGCCTCCAGAGGTGGTTTGCGCGTCTGCGTGTGGATCCAGTAAAACAAAAGAGACGGATGATCACTGTCCCTCCCTCCGTGAGAGCAGACCTCTGACACTGGGGAAACACCCTCGTTCTGTCAGAGGGAGTCCCCGTCAGCAAACCTTCGACACACGTGTCAGTCTTCACGGACGCGTCGCTGTCAGGCTGGGGGGGGGACATGCTTATCTCAAGCAGTAGGGGCGCTGTGGCCCCACCACACATCAGCCCACATCAATGTTTTGGAGTGTCGCACAGTGCTGAACGTGATTCAGCATTTTGCTCCCGTGCTACAGAATCAACACGTGTTGATTCACACAGACAACATGGTGACTGCTGCGTACATAAACCGCCAGGGGGGTGTGCGTTCAGCCCAGATGTTACACATTGCACGGAAGCTACTGTGTTGGGCTCACCAAAATCTGCTTTCCATCAGAGCGGTCTACATACCCGGCGTTCTGAACAGAGGAGCAGATGTGATGTCCAGGGGCGGCCCACGTCACGCGGACTGGACCCTCCATCCAGACCTGATGTTTCAGACGTGGCAGAAGTTTGGCAAAGCAGCTGTGGACCTGTTTGCGACGCGAGAGAACGCTCAGTGCCAATTATGGTTTTCCCTGAGCCCACGAGACGATCCACCGCTGGGGGTGGATGCATTTGCTCACAGCCCGTGGCCCAAAACGCTTCTGTACGCGTTCCCCCCTCCTCCTCTGATTTTACGGTTCCTGAACCGAGTTCAGGAGGAAGGACTGACAGCTCTCCTGGTAGCTCCCGAGCGCGTGAACGCACCATGGTTCCCAGTCCTGCAGCGTCTGTTGTCGGGTCGCCCGTGGAAACTGCCATGGAGGGAAGATGCTCTCCTTCAAGCAGGAGGAGCGATCAGGAGTTACCCGGAAATAGGCCAGCACCTGTGGGTCTGGCCGCTGAGCGGTCCCGCTTAGAGAAGATGGGTCTCCCTCAGGAGGTAGTGCGCACAATTCAAGATTCACGCGCTGCATCTACCACAGCCCTGTACACATCAAAGTGGACGGCTTTTCAGCGCTGGTGTACAGAGAAAGGTTTGGAGGCCACCTCATGTCCATTAGGCGGCGTGCTGTCCTTTATTCAACAGCTGATGGATAGGAAGTTGGCATTCAGCACGATTAAAACGTACGCTGCAGCCATCTCCTCCTGCCACGAAGGGTTCGGAGACAGAACAGCTTTTAATCACCCGCTAATGAAGCGGTTTCTAAAAGGTGTACAAAGACATAGGCCGGTTTCACGCCCACTCCTTCCACAGTGAGATTTAACACTGGTCCTGCGAGCCCTGATCAAAGCTCCATTTGAGCCTATAGATCAGGTTTCACTTAAATTCTTGTCTCTTAAAACAGCCCTGCTGCTGGCTTTAACATCCGCTAAGAGGGTGAGTGATTTATCGGCCCTCTCTGCCGCTCCGTCATGTCTCAGAATCCAGGCTGACGGTAGTTCAACTGATTTAAGACCAAACCCAGCCTTTATGCCTAAAAACATCACGAGCTCTTTTAAATCAAGACAGATATCGTTGGAGGGATTCTTCCCTCCCCCTCACAGATCAGAAGAAGAAGCATCTTTTCATCTTCTCTGCCCGGTGCGGGCGTTGTCATGTTACATAGCGCGCACAGCTGCGATGCGTCAAACTCAACAATTGTTTGTGCATTATAGAGATGCTTCTGCAGGGCGCCCGTTATCCACCCAGCGCTTGTCACACTGGCTGTGTGAGGCCATTTCTGAAGCCTACAGAGCATCAGATCTAGAGCCTCCTGTCAACCTCAAAGCACACTCAACCAGGGGTATCGCTTCTTCGACTGCTCTGCATAATGGTATGTCAATGCAGGACAATTGCACTGCGGCTGCATGGTCAACACCCTGCTCATTTATTCGCTTTTACCTACGTGATGTAACGGCTCGTTCCATGACACATTCTGTCCTTAGTGCTCTAACAGAATGAATACTGTCGTTTTCTTCGTGGAACTCTGTTTAAACTCACATCTGTCTGCATGCTTCACAGTGTGAGATGTTGTTATCAGCCACAAGTTGTGTCTGTGATTTTGGTTCTATTGTCACTAATCAGTTCATGACTATTGTTACCAATCAGTTCATTTGTTCAATAATCAGTTCATTGATATTAATCTGTTTATACTGTTCAGCCATGAACCAGTTGGTTCATGCCCCCCCCCCCCTTTTCAACATCTTTCCGTTGAAAGTTTTTCCGGGGCATTCATGCTTTGTCAGAACGCATAGTTACACAACATGCGTCTGTGCATGGCACACAATTACGCGATGCGTAGTTATGCACATGGGGAGCTGAGTGACAAGACGTTTTTTGGGCAAGCTTCCGCTTCTTACTGTGTTCGAATGGACCCAGTGAGGCGAGGACCACATCCGCTTCGCCCTTAACCCATCAGCGACAGCCTTAAAGGGCGAAGCCTATATGAAATAGAACGTTGGTTACGTACTGTAACCCCAGATTCTATGAATATAGGCGTAGCCCTTTAAGCGTCGGGCCTCACTGGCTCCTGAATAGCTGAAGAAAAAGAATAAGCTATTTGGGAGCAGATTACCCGCTCTTAATGTGATTTATACGGATTGGGTGGGGCCCACACAGCAGGTGGGCGTGGACTAATTTTTTCAGTAT
>NC_056517.1:40752121-40756331 GCF_014905685.2 Nematolebias whitei
CTTAAAGGGCTACGCCTATATTCATAGAATCTGGGGTTACAGTACGTAACCAACGTTCTGCTTCCTTAGATCATTTATTATTAGGTGTTTCATTATATGCTGTATCTGAACGAGTGATTTTAGAATTGGATTGGATCTTTATCTGAACCGGATTAGAAAATATTAGAACTTTATTAATCCCGCAGGTAATTGTTGTGCCAGAATTTCAGTTCAAAGGAGGTTCAGCACAGAAGAGCCAGCTCTTCAGGACAAGACTCAGAGGTTCACCTACACCTCAGGGATAAGGGACACTCTTTTGAGGACCAGAATGTTCACATTTTGGACTGAGAAGATGGATGGTTTGAGAGTGGGGTGAAGGAAGCGGTTTATGTAAAATGAGAGAAACCATCTTTAAACAGAGGAGGTCTCATATTTCAACTTTCAGAGTAGCTCCTCTGAGTCAGAAAAACAAGGACTAATGGGCCTTTTCCAAAGCTGCTCTTCAGCACGTCTCTACTCAGTTCGGTACGCTTCCGAGCCCTTTTCCACCATCACTTTTTTGTGGAACCAGCACCTTTTTTGGTCCCTTCTTCTCTTGGGTACCAAGCGAGCTGAGCCAGCACCAAAACGTGACGTAGGAACACTGTTGGTCATTGATTGGTCAGGGGCGGAGTCACTAGAGAGGTTTGAGAATTTTTCTAAACACTCGATCCACCATTTCTAATTACTGGTGTTCGAACTCGAGGAGCGATATGACCTATTTTTAAGATTTTAAAAACAATAATGACAACACCGTGGTCTAATGTTGAAGTGCAGGCGTTTTTTTGTGCATGGTGGCCGACGACAAAATTCAGAGTAATTTTCTTTCCTTCCCTCCATTGACTACGGTGACATTATTTACATGAACGCACCTACAAGAACCCTGCAGATGTTGGATGCTGCAGATGTTGGATGCTGTCTATCATGGTGCACTAAGATTCATAACTGGCTGTAACTACCGTACCCACCACTGCACCCAGTATTCATTGATTAACTGGTCACCATTAACTTCACACAGACTCTCCCACTGGTACATTTTCATCTTTAAATCACTTCTTGGTCTGCTGCCTTCATACATCTCCTCCTACATGTCTCTGCGTGATTGCAGCTACAGCGTGCGCTCTCAGGACATTATTACCTGCAGTGTTCCCTCAGTGAGGACTGAACTAGACAAAAGGACCTTCTCCTACTCCGCTCCTGTTTCCTGGAATATCTTGTAAAAAGAGCTGAAGCTCTCGCCCTTGACCTCTCTAAGTGACTTCAAACATCTGTTAAGTTCCTGCAAGAACCAATGCAGACATGTTACTGTTTTTAGTTTTCGATACCGCTTTATAATCCAGCTGTTTTTTTCGCTACTTTTCCTTTTAATTATCATTTGGCAAAAGGGCCTTCTTCTACTCCGCTCCTGTTTCCTGGATCATCTTGCAAAAAGACCTGAAGCTCTCGACCTTGACCTCTCTAAATGCCTTTAAGAATCTGTTGGACTCCAGATTCAGGAGTTCAGGATTCAGGATGTTTGAAGCCACTTAGACATGTTCCTGTTTTTAGTTTTCTACATTTGCCTTATAATCTAGCTGTTTTTGTTACTTTTTTTGCCATCTTATTTTAATTTGTAAAAAAAAATCTGTATGTCTTTTTATAACTGTTTATTGTTGTCGCTGTTGTCCATTGTTGTCATCATTCTTTGTTAAAATCAGGTCTCTCTTGTAAATGAGTCCTCGAGGCTCAATGCGATTTACCTGTAGAAATAAAGGTTGAATGCAAAAAAAAGAGTGAGCTCAGTGGAGCTCCGCTGGTCCCAGACTTTTCCCGGTCCTCTCCACCGGAGCCTCGGAGCCCCCTCAGGCCGTGCAGGGTGTCGTCTCCCCGGCTCCGAGCTCCGCTGGTCACTGCGAAAGATCCTCCGTGCTGCCGACTCGGTGCTCGGGCTCCAGGCCCCTGCCTTGTGTACTCTGCAGGCTCCGAGCTCCCATGGTCTCCACGGAAGATTATATGAGCTACTGACTCGCAGAAGGCCGTTGCCCGGACCCCGGCCTCGCTTGCTCATGAAGGCCGAACCCTGATCCCGGAAGACTGGCGGACTGGGACGGGTCTGGTACAGAAGGGGGAAACGATTTTTAAACACATTTTATCTATTAAAAAAATGTATTTTTTTTATCAATGAAGATTAAAAAAATTAAATGATGCTGGCTTTATCATGAAATCCTGTTTTCATTTTAATTACTATTAAATTATCTGTTAAAGTTAACTCAGCTGAAAAATCATACAAAAACAAAATTATTGGATCTCAGGAATATTTCCCTCAAACATGTTTAAAGAAGAGATACAGCCTTTAGTTCAACTTTATTCTAACCCACACATGTACAAATCACAAAACAAGAATTGAACTTAAAAACATAATCAGGGTGCTGTAAAACAGGGTGAAATACTAAAAACAAGAACAACACACTCATCTCCAGGTCAGAGGTCACTCTTTCAGGGATGAAGATGTTCACATCCTGGATAGAGCGGAACGATGGTTTGAAAGAGGAGTAAAGGAGGCCATCTTTGTGAAAAGAAACCGTCCATCATTAAACAGGGGTGGAGCCTCCGTGTTCAACTGTCCCCCTCTTACAATGCTGTGATTGCTAGTATCACTCAGCCTCCTGTGAATAGTAAACAGCCATCAGGTGCTAATGATCCATTGTTAGGCTGATGGTCCTTCTTGATCATGTGAGCAGCTGGTTTTGGTTGTCAGCAGCAAACTGGTTGATCCACTCTGAGAAGGTGCTATTTAAGAGACTGAGCTGAATAGCACTCGCTTAGAAATGGCTTCCTCTTTGCACTGTAGAGTTTCAGCTGGCAACGGCAGATGGCACGGTGGATTGTGTTCACTGGCAATGCTTTCTGGAAGTATTCCTGAGCCCATTCTGTTATTTACTTGACAGTGGCATTCCTGTTTGAGGTGCAGTGACGTTTAAGGGCCCGGAGATCACGAGCATCCAGTAGAGTTTTACGGCCTTGACCCTTACGCACAGTGATTGTTCCAGATTCTCTGAATCTTTTGATGATGTTATGCACGGTTGATGACGATAACTTAAAAGTCTTTGCTATTTTACGCTGGGTAACACCGTTCTGGTATTGTTGCACTATCTTTCTGCGCAACAATGGTGGAATTGGTGATCCTCTTACCATCTTGGCTTCTGAGAGACACTGACGCTCTGAGAAGCTCTTTTTATACCCAATCATGTTGTCAATTGACCTAATTAGTGTTAATTGGTCTTCCAGCTGTTCGTTATATGCTCAATTTCCTTTTTCCAGCCACTTATTGCTACTTGTCCCAACTTTTTTGGGATTTGTTGACACTGTGAAATTTTGAATCAACATATTTTTCCTTTAAAATGTTACATTTACTCAGATTAAACTTATGATCTGTCATCTGTTAGATTACAAATAAAATATTGACATTTGCCATCTCCCCATCATTGCATTCAGTTTTTATTCACAATTTGTTTAGTGTCCCAACTGTTTTGGAATCTGGTTTGTATAAATAAAGTGTTCATCATCAATTTTAACCAATCTCCCTGGTCTTTCTTTGTCTCTCCTGCCCCCCCCCCCCCCCCCCCCCCCCCCCCCCAAACCCCGGTCTCTCCTCTGTTTTTCTTTGTCCCCGTCGGTCTCTCCTGTCCCTCTCTTTGTCTCCCCTTTCTTTCTTTGTCCCTCAATCTCTTCTATCTTACATGTCTAGTGCCTTTGGCTGTCCATACTCAGACATCAATATACGTAAGGAGGTGGTGCTTCCTGATAGGCTGGGAGGAGAGAGGTCCTTTACCCTTGTACCTGTTGTTTTACATCATCATAGCAACCAGCCTCCCAGGTATATCCATGTTGTAGCTCTTATTGTGAAATCTGACAAAGATTCTTGAAGGTTTATTGTGATGTTCCAGTCAGACAGCAGGGGGTGCTCTGCTCCTCACACTAACTGTTTGGTTTCCTGTTTCCTGTGGACCAGCAGAGGAGTTCAGGTGAGGCCAGAATCCAAAGACGAGACACTGCTGCTTCCTCTGGGGAAGAGAAGAAAGGTGACAGTTAGGTGAGGCAGAAACACTTCTCTGATCGGTACTAATCAATAAATCAGTCAGACCTGTTTTTCTGCTTGTGTTTCTGGGCAGATTTTCAAAATAAAGGCAGGTTGTGGTGCAATGTGTGTGGG
>NC_056517.1:40756431-40763841 GCF_014905685.2 Nematolebias whitei
GAGTTCGGAGAGGCCATGGAGAACGACTTCCGCACGGCTTCGAGACGTTTCTGGTCCACCATCCGGCGTCTCAGGGGGGGGGAAGCGGTATGCCACCAACACTGTTTATAGTGGGAGTGGTGTGCTGCTGACCTCAACTCGGGATGTTGTGGGTCGGTGGGCGGAATACTTTGAAGACCTCCTCAATCCCACCGGCACGTCTTCCACTGAGGAAGCGGAGCCTGGGGACTCTGGGTCGGGCCCTCCAATCTCTGGTGCTGAGGTCGCCGAGGTGGTTAAAAAGCTCCTCGGTGGCAGGGCCCCAGGGGTGGATGAGATCCGCCCAGAGTTCCTTAAGGCTCTGGATGTTGTAGGGTTGTGTTGGCTTACGCGACTCTGCAATGTTGCGTGGACATCGGGGGAAGTTCCCCTGGATTGGCAGACCGGGGTGGTGGTCCCCCTATTCAAAAAGGGGGACCGTAGAGTGTGTTCCAACTACAGGGGAATCACGCTCTTAAGCCTCCCTGGTAAGGTCTATTCGGGGGTTCTGGAGAGGAGGGTCCGTCGGATAGTCGAACCTCGGATTCAGGAGGAACAGTGCGGTTTTCGTCCTGGCCGTGGAACACTGGACCAGCTCTACACTCTCAGCAGGGTCCTGGAGGGTGCGTGGGAGTTTGCCCAACCAGTCTACATGTGCTTTGTGGACTTGGAGAAGGCATTCGACCGCGTCCCTCGGGGGGCCCTGTGGGGCCCTGTGGGGGGTACTCTGGGAGTATGGGGTACCAGGCCCTTTGATACGGGCTATTAGGTCCCTGTATAACCGGTGTCAGAGCCTGGTCCGCATCGCCGGCAGTAAGTCGGGCTTGTTCCCAGTGAGAGTTGGACTCCGCCAAGGTTGCCCTTTGTCACCGATTCTGTTCATAACTTTTATGGACAGAATTTCTAGGCGCAGCCAAGGTGTTGAGGGGATCCGTTTTGGTGGCCTCAGAATTGCGTCTCTGCTTTTTGCAGATGATGTGGTCTTATTGGCTTCATCAGATCGTGATCTACAGCTTTCGCTGGAGCGGTTCGCAGCCGAATGCGATGCGGCAGGGATGAAGATCAGTTCCTCCAAATCCGAGGCCATGGTCTTGAGCCGGAAAAGGGTAGAGTGCCCTCTCTGGGTCAGGGAGGAGGTCCTACCCCAAGTGGAGGAGTTCAAGTATCTTGGGGTCTTGTTCACGAATGAGGGAAAAATGGAGCGTGAGATCGATAGGCGGATAGGTGCAGCGTCTGCAGTGAAGCGGGCACTGTACAGGTCTGTCGTGGTGAAGAGAGAGCTGAGTCAAAAGGCGAAGCTCTCAATTTACCAATCGATCTACGTTCCCACCCTCATCTATGGTCACGAGCTTTGGGTTGTGACCGAAAGAATGAGATCTCGGATACAAGCGGCCGAAATGAGTTTTCTCCGCAGGGTGTCTGGGCTCTCCCTTAGAGACAGGGTGAGAAGCTCGATCATCCGGGAGGGACTCGGAGTAGAGCCGCTGCTTCTCCACATCGAGAGGAGCCAGTTGAGGTGGCTTGGGCATCTGTTTAGGATGCCTTCTGGACGCCTCCCTGGTGAGGTGTTCCGGACACGTCCCACCGGAAGGAGGCCCAGGGGAAGACCCAGGACACGCTGGAGGGACTACGTTTCTCGGCTGGCCTGGGAACGCCTCGGGATTCCCCCGGAAGAGCTGGCCCAAGTGGCTGGGGAGAGGGAAGTCTGGGCCTCCCTACTTAGGCTGCTACCCCCGCGACCCGACCCCGGATAAGCGGAAGAAAATGGATGGATGGATGGATGGATAGTTTTGTTAAGTTATTGGTTGTTAGTGATATTTATGTTTATACAGGTCTTAATTTGTAACCCAATTGATGCTGGAACGCAAATAGCGAGCGGGCTGGAGGCGAGGGTCTGAAGGTCATCCCTCTGAAATTTGTGAATAAAGGAGGTGCGATTTCCTGCATTTGGGTTTATTTTAATGGATTGTTAAACATCTACGTTTATCTAAATTTGTAAAAACTCTGCTGCTCCCCCTCCAAGTTACTTGACCGAACAGTCAAGTAAGTTGGGGTCAGAATTGAGCCCGACTCTGTCCCTTCTAGTTGTTGTTCAACTCCACATGTGAAACCTCCAGGCGCCTGCCTGTAGATGTGAGCTCCTGCCCACGTACAACACGACTGCCTGCTCGGTATTTCACTCTTTTAAGGGTAGATGCGGAAATTTATCATTTGAAGAGGCAGATCGTATGCTGTCGTGTTTAAAATGAGTGCTCATGTAATTATTTTCAGTTTACATATCCAATCTAAGTTTTCTTTGTTCAAGGCAGTCATATATGTCCATAAATTTATTATTAGTAAGCCTGAGAGTTACCGGATAACAGGTTTCCTGTTTTTGGAATAGTCTGGGCCATGGTTTATCAACTTACAAAGAAGATGGCCGCAGCTAATTTGGACCTCATCAGGCTGCTGTCGATGTGAAGGTTGGTTCGTGCTTTGAGAGCTCAAAATCAGCTGATTTACGAGCAAAACCGTACATTGGAAGTAATTTGAATCTCAGGCCACCTGCGGCTTTGGGACTCATCAGCATAGAAATGTCCTTGAAGAGGCTCGTAAACACGGACCAGCAGAATGCACCCTAATCTGGCCACTTCGGACCTTGGAAGTACCAGTAAGACTCAAGGCTGACAAGAAAAAACAGTCTGCCTGAATAAATCAACAATTGTGGATTATCTGAATCTGACTCCCCGGTTGGCCTTGAAACAGGCTGATTTATCAATTTCTCCTGGGAAATGTGTAAACTAAGGACAAGCTTCATCTATCGCAATCCCCCCCCCCCCCCCCCCCCCCCCCCCAAACACACACACACACCTCCCGTGAAGGCTTATCAGAACTGTGCCGGCTGACCGTCATCTCATCAGGACAATGTACTACATGTATCTGTTTACTGCTTCATGGACCGCCTTGTTGTAAATGCATATGTATGTGTTCATAAATGTGCTGCTGGCAGAGTTTTTGATGTGTTAAATGGTTTCCTGTTAGGACAAGGTGTGAAAAGATCTTTTTTTGTAATGGCGCTATCCTCTCCTCATGGCTTTGTCCCTTTTTCTATCTAAAAAATGTATTCTGAAAAGGATAAGAAGGCCACACTTTATAGCAGCAGCTTCGGGCACTCCGTCCATCTTTCGGACGGCTGTACAGACATGTTCTCATTGTATCTCTGTGCAATGATGATAAAGCTTATTCTGACTCTGATTAAGAGAGTTCACGGATTTTGTTCCAGCAGGATCCAGCTCAAATTAAGCCCTGCGTTTAGATATAGTTATGGTTAGTTCAGCAGATTAGGCTTGTTAAAGATAGGAAGGGTAATGTTCTAACGAGTGAGAAGAGTGTGACAGAATGATGGAAAGAGTACTTTGAGGAGCTAATGAATGAAAGACAAAAAAGTAAAAGGTCATAGAAACTGTGGACCAGGAAGTGGGAAAGCTTAGTCAGGGTGAAGTTCAGAAAGCTCTGAAAAGAATGAAGGGGAAGGCAATAGGACCTGATGACAAACCAGTGGAGGTTTGGAGATGTCAAATAGTCAAAAACCTCACTGCCATCTATCCAAGGCAGTGAGGTTTTTGACTCAAATACTCAATGGCATGTTTTAGGGTGAGAAAATGCCTGAGGAATGGAGAAGTGTGCTGGTGCCCATTTTTAAGAACAAGGGTGATGTACAGAGATGTAGCAACTACAAGGGAATTAAAGTGATGAGTCACACAATTAAGATCTGGGAGAGAGTTGTGGAAGCAAGACTTAGACGAGAGGTGACTATTTGTGAGCAGCAATATGGTTTCATGCCAAGAGAGAGCACCACACATGCCATCTTTGTTTTGAGGATGCTGATGGAGAAGTACAGAGAGGGTAAGAAAGAACTCCATTGTGTATCCTGATGCATGCTCAATAATCCAGGAAGAAAAATTTAAAAGTTAAATCTGGTCCTCTGGACAATCAACCAAAAAAACAAAACAAAATAAAAATAAATAAAGTGTAGAAACGTTTCGTCTTTCATCCAAAAGACTTCCTCAGTCTGAGGTGCTGTATTCAGCTCAGTCTTATAAATAGCACCTTCTCAGAGTGGATCAACCAGTTTGCTGCTGACAACCAAAACCAGCTGCTCACATGATCAAGAAGGACCATCAGCCTAACAATGGATCATTAGCACCTGATGGCTGTTTACTGTTCACAGAGGGCTGAGTGATACTAGCAATCACAGCATTGTAAGAGGGGGACTTTTTTAGATTTTTCTACCTGGATTATTGAGCATGCATCAAGATATTAGTTAGTGATAGTTATGTTTAGATATATTAATTATAGTTAGTTATATCTAGTTATGTTTAGTTGTGGTTAGTTATGCATAGTTATAGTTAGTTGGGAAAATGTATGTCTTCTTATGTTTAGTTATGATTAGTTATGGCTAGTAAAGGATAGTTATGTTTAGATATGGTTAGTTATCTTTAGTTATGTCTAGCTATAAAAAAAGGTTTGTAAGCTCAATCATCCAGGTAGATAAAAACAAAAATGGTTAAATCGTCATCTGGACAAGTAAACGAAGGGGAGCTAGACCTGGAGGAATACACATCCTCAGTCCTTGGGTACATTAGTAAATGTGATGACATCACCACCTTCAGATATGTTAAGAGCTACCCGAACAGGAAGACTTAGCTGAATGCAGAAATTTGCACCCTGATGGAAGCCAGGGACACTGCCTTCGTGTCTGGCAACTCACATGAGCTGAGAAGTACAAGAGCTGGTTGCTGGTATTAAGAATCAGAATCAGTTTATTATTGCCATGTCAATGAACGAGGTTCGCAAACTAGGAATTTGCTTCGACATAAAGGTGCGAATAATAATAAAGTAAAATAAAGTAAAAATGAAAACATAACATATGTGTACACCCATATAATAAAAAACAATAAAACAAACTTAGAAAACAGTACAAATGGAGTATTCAATTATAATACAGATGTAATGTGACCAAAGCAGAATTTATGAGGTAACATTATGAGTGTTCAGGAGTCCAACAGCAGAGGGGAAGAAACTGTTCTTATGGCGGGAGGTTCTGGTCCGAATGGACCGAAGCCTCCTGCCTGAGGGGAGTGGTTCGAACAGACCGTGTGCAGGGTAAGCAGGGTCAGCTGTGATCCGACCTGCTCGCCTCACAGTCCTAGAGACGTACAGGTCGTGGAGGGATGGAAGGCTGCAGTCGATCACCTTCTCAGCTGAGCACACAACGCGCTGCAATCTGAGACTGTCCCTGGCAGTGGCCCCAGCGTACCACACCGTGATGGAGGAGCGGAGGATGGACTCGATGATGACCGTGTAGAACTGCACTATCAGCTTGGCCGACAGCTTGGCCTTCTTCAGCTGTCGCAGGAAGTACAGTGTAGTGAACTAGACCTCCGACATCAATCTGGCTCTGAAGACCTTCAGGGGACAGGAACTGTTATTTCATTGATTTGAATCCAGAAATACAAATTATCTCATCAAGAGACTATTTAATTGTATCCTGAATTAATCAATTGAAAGAACACTCTTCTTTTTATATTATCATTACTATTTTACAATATCTTGATAATCAAAAGTGTGTTTATTTCATACCATTTCTAATGTTGAAGTGAACCACTCATTTAAATCAACTGTGAAACAGTATTAATGATTTTTAAACCTCATTAGACTTCATCAATCATACAAGTTAAATGTCTATTTACGAAGTAAGTGTGCATTTTAGTCTTCTGTCTGAATGAGGAGTAGTGGATTTGAGGTTGAAAGTCAGAGACAAGTTATGAGAACGAAGTGCCTTGTTTTTTAAAACTCTTAGACAGTAAATAAGAACTGGCTGGCACCTGCTGTCTCTCACTACTTCAAAATATTTCTCTGTCTGTACTAACCGTTCTTAAAAACATTCCTGCTGTCTGCTGACTCCTAATAACCCTCTGACATCACTAAAACTACACCCCTGCTGGTTGTTTCAACCAATCAGGGAGTACCAAGTGACAGGAAGTGGATACCCTTTAAAAGTCAACACTTCTTGGAACTATCCAGTCTTTCCAGTCTTCTTGGAACTTTCAGCCTTACTGGAAGACTCAGTCTTACTGGAGTCTTCCAGCTGAACTAAGTAGCTGATGGATTTTTGGACCATGAGCCAAGGGTCCGTCCATTCCAGCGGAGTCCCAGCTGCCTCGCTGTGACTCACCCCGAGCATTAAATGCTCTCAACTTCGAAGGAAGCTTATTCTGTTGATTGGAGCATATGGAACTACTTCTAAAGATTCTCAGCCACCCTGACCGGAGACGCTGAAAAGGTAGCGTGCCAACGGACCTCTGTTCTGGAGTTGATGTATCCTCTGCTCAGGTAACAAGTCGTTGCATGCCCCGAGTGTACTGCGGGCGGAGCTGGTGTAGGAAGAAGGGTGCCATTTTCTGGTCAACACATTTTCCTTCATCCATCTAAACCTCCTCTTTAAATCTTTAAACCTCTTTACTCCTTCTCTTTAAAATTCTATTTGCCAGTAAATCAAGCTAGATGCCTTCAGAGATGAATTATTCTCCATCAGTAATCCTCTGTTGTCTTGTTATTTGAACTTGCTAAGTTTTATTAATCAAAAACAGATCAGCCAATCAATGTGTACATGTTTGATGTTAAATTTTGATTCCGTTAAATAAATGACCGCATTTATTCTGTTGGGTCAAAGATAAATTACGTCTCATGTCACTAATTACATATGCAAAGAGATATATATGCAAACTAATACACTAATTACATACGCAAAGGCACATATGCAATGAGGATCGAGGGTCAATTAATCTCACAAGACCCTCGCAGCATGTGGAGGGGCATTAAGTGCATAACAGATTATAAAGGAAGGAGTGAACAATGCCCCAAAGACCCATCTCTGCCTGATGCCCTCAACAAGTTCTATGCACGCTTTGAAGACCCGAACAGACCACACAGCACCAGACTCACCTCACCACCGGATGAAGAGCATCTCAGCGTGACCTCAGCAGAAGTAAGGAGTACCTTCAGGAGGATTAATCCGCACAAGGCAACTGGCCCAGACAACAACCCCGGAAAAGTGTTGAAGGAATGTGCTGATCA
Source organism: Nematolebias whitei (assembly GCF_014905685.2). Lineage (NCBI taxonomy): Eukaryota > Metazoa > Chordata > Actinopteri > Cyprinodontiformes > Rivulidae > Nematolebias > Nematolebias whitei. The sequence goes on from NC_056517.1 coordinate 40,763,569, forward strand.
GCTCTGTGAGGTGCTGGCAGACATCTTTAACACCTCACTTACCCTGGAGACAGTTCCCACCTGCCTGAAGACTGCCACCATCATCCCAGTCCCAAAAAGCTCTACAGTGACTGGTCTGAATGACTATCGGCCAGTGGCCCTCACCCCGATAGTCGCCAAATGCTTTGAAAAACTAGTCATGACTCGCATCAAAACAACCATCTACATCAACGAGGAACCTCATCAGTATGCATACCGTGAGAACCGATCAACAGAGGATGCAATCTCCTCTGT
>NC_056517.1:40763941-40769761 GCF_014905685.2 Nematolebias whitei
TTTGAGGGCTTAAAATTAGTTGATATACATGTATTTTACATTTTATTGAAATAATTGTTTTCACTTTCCCAGGTTTCCGAGGTGTATGAAGATTTTGCAGCAGCTGATGCACCAATGATCTGCAGCATGGGAATCAGCCATGAATTTCCCCTTGTTGACTCTGCCCTTGGCAAAGTTCAGGCTGGAAGTCCTCTGTCCTACCAACAGCCAGCAACAGCAAAGAGAGACATGTCCTTCCATGCTGCACCACCCCGCCCATCTCTGCCTCTTAAGAACTACCACCTACAGCCATCAAAAAGCATGTTTGTTTGTTCTGAACCACAACAGCTACACCTTAAAAGTATGGAGGTCACCTGGGACATGGTGAATAAATTTGAATGTGCTACCAGAGCACAGAGTACATGTCCTGAATGGCATCAGCTAAGGAGGCATAGGTTGACTGCCTCCCGCTTCAGGGAGATCTGCCAGGTTCGAGATAAATCTGAGGAAGATCTGGCAAATCGTCTGCTGCAAGGGACCTATCAGACTGCAGCTATGAAGAGAGGGCTTGAATTAGAGGCAGATGCTATCTGGGAATATTGTCAAATTAAAAGAGTCAACCACTATCCCTGTGGATTTGTGATTCACCCTGATGCTCCTTGGCTAGGGGCATCTCCAGACGGATTGATCTTTGATCCTTCTGAGCCATGTCAGTTCGGGCTGATTGAGATTAAGTGTCCAAATGTGAAAAGTTATGTTGACTGTCCATATCTCCAAATGAAGTCAGGCAAATTGGAACAAAAAAAAACTCATGTTTACTATTGGCAGGTTCAGGGGCAGATGCTAATAACTGGGATGAACTGGTGTGATTTTGTTGTCTCAGCTGAGGAAGATATTCTTATTCAAAGAATTTATGCAGACACTAATGTGATGGATTCAATCAAACACAAAGTAGACAGATATTTTTTCTATGTTTACCTGCAGAAATGTCTAAATTAGGAGTTTGATCAAATCAAATGTACAAATTTGTTTCAAAATATTTCCATCATGAATATCTATTTACAAATGTAAGACAATGTCAATGTAAGTAAATGACAGCATTTTCTGTTTCTTCAAGACTGTGCCATCAGCTTTTCTGTCAAACTTCATATCTCCATTTCCTGACCAAAGGTCCATTTTGGGATGAAGGTGTTTGACACCGTAGTTCTGTACAGTCCAGGATAACTTGTGTGTCACTGTAGCGGCCATCAAAATCCTGTGGAAGACTGGAACTCACAGCTGCAGGAGACATCCACACACAAATTGAGCCCAATAAGCAGTACAGGAAGTTGGCCCATGTCACAATAATGCGGCTGACTGTTGCTCTGTGGATGTTAAATCGATGGCCCAGTTCCCTCTGGGTACATCCAGTAGACAGGTAGGAGAGGAAAAGAAAAAGCTCATCTATTGGCAGCAGTTTCTGGACAGAAAATTATTTAAATGTTAGTTCAAAACCAGCATTCTCATTGTGTGTGTGTGTGTGTGTGTGTAACTTACAGTTGGTCTGGTAAAAGGGGTTTCAGTTGTTGTACTCATGACGTCGGTTTTCTTTGCTCTGGTGACCCTGACCATTTTGGCTGTTGCTGCCTCGATCAAGTTCCAAAACGCCTTCAGATGCTCATATGAGGGGAACCTAAAACACATTAAAAAATATATATATATATATATATATATATATATATATATAAACTGTCACTCTCCACATTTATAACTGTGAAAACAGTTTTCAAATTTTGACACGGTACAACTAAGAACATAAATATCTTTCTTTGAAATTTTATGTTGTAAAGTGGAAAGAAAATTATACATGATTTGAAGGTTTGTAATTTTTTTATAAATTGAAAACTATTTTGAGCACAAATGTTCAGCCCCCTTAAATCAGAGAGTAACTTCTAGTCTTCATAAGTTTCCTGATGATTGCTAATGGCATAATAGTCAGCCTGTGTGTCATCTAATCACAGAAACCAACTATTTTCACCGACCTGAGGCTGTCACTAGCTGCTGTATTTGTATTTGACATTAGTTTACACACGGGTGGACTCCATAGCCATTTGTAATCATTAAAGCTATTTCTGAAGGAATATTGGTTACAGAAAAGGGAGCCGATTACTCTTACACACCACACCTTTCAGTATCATTTGTAAATACAGTACTACTAGTACTAGTACTACTACTACTACTACTAATAATAATAATAATAATAATAATAATAATAATAATAATGTGTTACATTATGTATAATTTCATTTCCACTAGTAAGTGTGTACTTGTGTTGGTCTCTCAAAGAACATTACAATGAAATTGTTTTTGGTTGTAATGTGACAAAATATACAATGACTCAAAGCGTATTAATTTTTTTCAGAGGCATAACGTAATATTTAGATTTTACAACTCTGACCTGGTGTAAAATCTGATGTCTTCTGGTGACGTAGAAAAACGTTCCAGTCCAAACGGCTTTTGAAGACTACAGGATCGGAGCTGCTCTTTCAGTTGCTCAATTTCTCTCAGCATGCTGTGATATTGCTCCCGGTCAACACATACGGTTCTGCTGGCGCCGTAGTCATGGTCCACGACCATAGGTACCATGACGGGTGGTTCATTGTCCTCAATTGGATCCGCCGAATCAGGTTCTGGATTAGATGGTCGACAACGGCGCTCCCAAACACCTGCTCGTGTCTTCCTGCTGTATTTGTTCCACTCAAATAATGATGGAACGGACCCAGCTGCTAAAATTCGTCTTCCCTTTTCTGTAGTAATTACTTCATTCTCCAGGAAATGTCGGCTACATACCTTGGTGTGAGGAGTTACCGTAAATCCCTCTCTTCTGATTTTTTGCAGCCAGCACAAACGAAGGCTTGTCTCCTTAGGGAAACGGTGAAAGCTCAAACGGCTATTATAGCGACCTGAAGACGAGCAAAGCGGCACACAACAGTGCTCCTTAGACCCAAACACCGTCGGCTGAAATCTAAAGCTGCCACGCACGTTATATTTTTGTTTATTTGACGCAGCAACACTCATTTTAGTTGTTTATCTCTGGGATGACAGGATACAGGAATTAAACCGGAAACTGGAATGCCGACATCCGGTCAAAGCGGAAGTGATTCAGGACGCATGTGCACAGAGCCTATTATCGACCAATTTCCAAACTGTGTATTTTAGCTAAGATTATAGAAAAAAATGATAAATACTGAGGTCAAGAAGTATTTGGAATCTTAATATTTTATCTTCCCTCTAATCTGGCTTTAGGAAACAACGCAGAAAAATGACTGCTCGCTAAAGGTTTTTAATGATGCTGTTGAAGCTTTGGACGCTAACGATTACTGTGCTGCACTTTACATAGACCTGTCCAAAGCCTTTGATACTGTAGACCATGACATCTTATGTCACAAACTCTCAGATATTGGCTTCTCAGATCACACTGTTGGCTGGTTCTCAAACTATCTCTCAGGTCGGAGGCAATGTGTTCGACATAACGGTACTTCATCTAGCTACGTAACGGTCACTAATGGTGTGCCACAAGGCTAAGTTTTAGGTTACACTCTTTTTACAATTTATAGAAATAATGTAGGTAAAAACACTCCTGGCACATCCTTGCATCACTATGCCGATAACACTGTTGTTTATTGCTGAGCTAACACAGTTGCCAAGGTTTTCCAGCTTCTACAGTCTGCATTTGACATCAATCAGTCAGATTTGCTCCATCTCAAGATGGTGCTAAATCCTGATAAAATAAAAGGGATGCTGTTTTCCAACAGAAAGTCTGTGCCAGCAACTTTTCCTCCTATATCATCCATGCATGGTGTTCCTATTGAGTTTGTAGATTCTTACAAATACTTTGAAATTTTGGTTGACACACATCTCTCTTTTAAACCACATATCGAAAACTTTATAAAGAAAGTGAAATTAAAACTGGGTTTCATTTTCAGAAATAGATCTTGCTTAACTCTAAATGCCAGAAAAAGCCTTGTAACCACTACCTTCCTACCGGTCATTGACTATGGTGACATTTACGTGAATGCCGCTGCCAGCTCCTTGCAGATGTTGGATGAAACCCGTCGTAAGCTCAGAGGTGACAGGGCTTTCTCTGTTGCAGGTCCACGACTGTGGAATAAGTTGCCACTGAGTGTCCGGCAGGCTCCCACACTCTCAGTCTTTAAGTCTCGCTTGAAGACCCACTTCTATTCTTTTGCCTTTAACACGGTGTGATTTGTTTTGGTCCGGTCTGTACTCTACACTGTTGGCCATTTTAGTTAGCTTCTGCTGCTATTTGTATCTGTATTTTTATTTTATGTTTTCCTGTTCGCTGTGCATGTTTGTTTTCTTTTGTACAGCACTTTGGTTGGCCTTGTTGCTGTTTTAAGTGCTCTATAAATAAATTGGTATGGTATGGTATGGTATGGATGCTGTCTACCACGGTGCTCTAAGATTCATAACTGGTTGTAACTACTGTACCCATCACTGCACTCTGTACTCATTGGTCAGTTGATCATTATCTACATGTAGGCTCTCACACTGGTTCATTTTAATCTATAAATCCCTCCTTGGTCTGCTACCTTCTCATATCTCCTCCCACAAACGCTGTCTGCAGTTAAAACATGAGCTCTCAGTTCATCATTACCTGGAGCGTTCCCTCAGTGCGGACTGAACTTGACAAAAAGGACTTTTCCTACTCAGCTCCTGCAACCTGGAACACCTTGCAACAGGAACTGAAGTTGTCCACCTTAATTTCTTTAGGGGGTTTCATCCATCCATCCATTTTTTTCCGCTAATCCTGAGTCAGGTCACGGGGGTAGCAGCAGTAGGGAGGCCCAGACTTCCCTCTCCCCAGCCAGTTGGGCCAGCTCCTTCGGGGAAATCCCAAGGCGTCCCCAGGCCAGCTGAGAAACATAGTCCCTCCAGCAGGTCCTAGGTCTTCCTCTGGGTCTCCTCCCGGTGGGACGTGCCCGGAACACCTCACCAGGGAGGTGTCCAGGAGACATCCTAACCAGATGCCCGAGCCACCTCAACTGGCTCCTTTCAACGTGGAGAAGCATCGGCTCTACTCCGAGTCCTTCCCGGATGACCGAGCTTCTCACCCTGTCTCTAAGGGAGAGCCCAGACACCCTGCAGAGAAAACTCATTTTGGCTGCCTGTATCAGTGATCTCGTTCTTTCGGTCACTACCCAAAGCTCATGACCATAGATGACGGTAGGAATGTAGAGTGACCAGTAAATTGAGAGCTTTGCCTTTTGACTCAGCTCTCTCTTCACCACGACAGACCGGTACAGCGCCCGCTTCACTGCTGACGCTGCACCTATCCTCCTATCGATCTCACACTCCATTTTTCCCTCATTTGTGAACAAGATCCCAAGATACTTAAATTCCTCCACTTGGGGCAGGATCTCCTCCCCGACCCGGAGAGGGCACTCTACCCTTTTCTGGCTCAAGACCATGGCCTTGGATTTGGAGGAACTGATCCTCATCCCGGCCGCGTCACACTCGGCTGCGAACCGCTCCAGCGAAAGCTGTAGATCACGACCTGATGAAGCCGATAGGACCACATAATCCGAAAAAACAGAGAAGCGATCCTAAGGCCACCAAAATAGATCCCCTCAACAGCTTGGCTGCGCCTAGAAATACTGTCCATAAAAGTTATGAACAGAATCGGTGACAAAGGGCAACCTTGGCGGAGTCCAACTCTCACTGGGAACAAGCCCAACTTACTGCCGCCAATGAGGACCAAGCTCTGACACCAGTCGTACAGGGACCTAACAGCCCATATCAAAGGACCTGGTACCTCATAATCCTGGAGTACCCCCCCCC
>NC_056517.1:40769861-40776111 GCF_014905685.2 Nematolebias whitei
CACACACACACACACACACAGGGTTCCCCGAGGGATGCGGTCAAACGCCTTCTCCATGTCCACAAAGCACATGTAGACTGGTTAGGCAAACTCCCACGCACCCTCCAGGACCCTGCTGAGGGTGTAAAGCTGGTCTAGTGTTCCACAACCAGGATGAAAATTGCACTGCTCCTTCTGAATCCGAGGTTCGACTATCTGACGGATCCTCTTCTCCAGAACTCCTGAATAGAGCTCAACAGGGAGGCTTAAGAGTGTGATCCCCCTGTAGGTGGAACACACTCTACAGTCTCCCTTTTTAAATAGGGGGACCACCACCCCAGTCTGCCAATCTAGGGGAACTGCCCCTGATGACCATGCAATATTGCAAAGTTGTGTAAGCCAACACAACCCCACAACATCCAGAGCCTTAAGAAACTCCAGAGCCTTAAGGAACTCCAGGCAAATCTCATCCACCCCTGGGGTCCTGCCACCAAAGAGCTTGTTAACTACCTCGGTGACCTCAGCACCAGAGATTGGAGAGCCCGACCCAAAGTCCCCAGGCTCCGCTTCCTCAGTGGAAGACGTGTCAGTGGAATTGAGGAGGTCTTCGAAGTATTCTGCCAACCAACTCACGACATCCCGAGTTGAGGTCAGCAGCACACCACCTCAACTATAAATAATGTTGGTGGTGTACCGCTTGGATGGTGGACCAGAATCACTTCAAAGCCGTACGGAAGTCATTCTCCATGGCCTCTCCGAACTCCTCCCATGCCCGAGTTTTTGCCTCAGCGACCACCCGAGCTGCATGCCGCTTGGACTGCCGGTACCAAACAGCTGCTTCCAGGGTCCCTAAGACCAAAAAGGCCCGATAGGACTCCTTCTTCAGCCTGACAGCATCCTTCACCACCAGTGTTCATCACCGGGTTCAAGGGTTACCGCCGCGACAGGAACTGACAACCTTGCGGCCACAGCTCTGATAAGCCGCCTCAACAATGGAGGTGTGGAACATGGCCCACTTCGACTCAATGTTCCCCACCTCCCCCGGAACGTGTTCGAAGCAGTTTCGGTGGTGGGAGTTAAAGCTCCATCTCACGGGAGACTCTGACAGACGTTCCCAGCAGACCCTCACAATACGTTTGGGTCTACCAGGTCTGACCAGCATCCTCCCCCACCATCGGAGCCAACTCATCACCAGGTAGTGGTTAGTGGACAGCTCCGTCCCTCTCGTCACACGGGTGTCCAAGACATGTGGCCACAGATCAGATGAGACGACAACAAAGTCGATTATTGAACTGCAGCCTAGGATGTCCTGGTGCCAAGAGCAGGGGTTTCAAACATTTGATAATGTCAATAGAAAAATCAAAACAAATATGTTCTTGTTTTTAGTATTTCACCCTGTTTTACAGCACCCTGATTTATTGCCTATTGTTATCTTTGTTGTCCATTGTTGTCATCACTCTTTGTGAAAGCCAGGTCTCTCTTGTAAATGAGTCCCCGAGGCTCAATGGGATTAACCTGTATAAATAAAGTCTGAATGCATTGTTTTATACACTACTCTTATTTTAACTGCATTTTTACTGTAGTTTATTGTTTTTTTTTTTTTTCATTCAACCTTTATTTAGACAGGTAAATCCCAATGAGCCTCGAGGACTCATTTACAAGAGAGACCTGATTTCAACAAAGAATGATGACAACAATGGACAACAGCGACAACAATAGACAGTTATAAAAAAGGCATGCAGATTTTTATTTTATTTTTTTTACAAATAAGATGGCAAAAAAAGTAACAAAAACAGCTAGATTCTAAGGCGAATGTAGAAAACTAAAAACAGGAACATGTCTGCATTAGTCCTTGCCAGGAGTCCAACAGATTTTTAAAGCCACTTAGAGAGTTCAAGGTTGAGAGCTTCAGATCTTTTTACAAGATATTCCAGGAAACCGGAGCGGAGTAGGAGAAGGTCATTTTGTCTAGTTCAGTCCTCACTGATGGAACACTGCAGGTAATAATGTCCTGAGAGTGCACGCTGTAGCTGCACTCACACAGAGACATGAAGGAGGAGATGTATGAAGGCAGCATACCAAGAAGTGATTTAAAGATGAAAATGTACCAGTGAGAGAGACTGTGTGAAGACTGTGTGAAGTCACTTCACTTCCGGCGAGCTGATGGACAGCAGCTCCCTCCGGCTTCTCTGCAGTCTTTTATCATCAAACTGACCCGTTTTTCGAACCGGACTAAAGTTGGTCCTCCTTCCAACCGAATTCGGTGTTCAGTGACTCAGAGAGCCGGAAGGGACCGTCCAAAAAAAAATAATAATAATATTTTGGCCCTGGACCGATCGGCCGCTCCCCCCCCATCGGTCACTCTGAGCGCACCCTGCCGGCCAGGTGACCCCTCGAGCTGGGGAGTCGACGCACGAAGGTCCGGTGTTTTTTTCTCTCTCTCCCTGGACCTCAACGAACTCTTATCTGGACCTTTGTGGTTCTACCTGGTTCCGACAAATATCGCCGGGTGGTATTTCGCTGGTTTTCAGCTGGACTGGCCCTCGTGGTGTTTCCATAGGTGTGGGGGAAGTGTACCTGTGACCCTCGAATTGGACCAGAACCGAATCGAGGTGGCTGTGGGGAAATTTGTCTTCTACAGAGCCGGTCTCAGCTTCAGTGAGCAGCCCGTTACTTTTACTGAAAGACGATCCACCTCCGTGGAGTCGTTGTGTTCACCTGGAGGAGACGCTCCGGTGCTTTGAAGCGCCGCCGGACCGGAGCAGAACCGCGCCGCCGGGCTGCCGGACCGGAGCAGAACCGCGCCGCCGGACTGGGCCGCCGGACCGGAGCAGAACCGCGCTGCTAAACTGGGCCGCCGGACCGGAGCAAAACCGGGCCAGGGATATCTTCAGCCTCTTCGTCTCTCGTGCTTGGAGCGCCGGAGCCGAACTGGAGCAGAACCGGACCGGACCAGTTGCTGACTTCAGCCTCAGCCTCTCCGGTCAGTCTCGCTTTTCAACGGGGGTGCCCCGTGCTGTCGGGTGCTGAGAAGCGGAGGAGCAGCGTGGAGGAGCAGGGCTGCGTGGTGCTCGAGAGAAGTTCGGAGTTTGTATCGGAGCTGCTGCAGGCCTCCATCCAAACTCACCTGGATAATAATTAATTTTATTCCGGATCACGTTGTTGGCCCCTGTTGACCTGAAACGAACTTGGACCATGCCTTTCACTTCAGGAGGATTTTCTGGCAGCTCGCTCTGCTATTTGCTGCGAATTTTCTGTTTCTGTTTCGGCCTGTTGATTCTGGACCCAGCTTCTGTTTCTCATGGGAGCATCCATCCATCCATCCATCCATCTTCACAGGGGGGCCGGAGCCCCCCTCAGCCTGACTCAAACTGCAGTTGGGCCACCTCGTCGGGTTTGTTTGCCCATTTGAACTGTGACATTTTATGGTCTGAATCTTTTCTGCATCATTCATATTACTGTCACTATTTTCAGTTCTCAGATTATCTGGAGTCACTGAATCTTGTTAATACACCTGAATCTGTCCATCACTGCAACTTTCACTGTTTTTGGGTTCTGAATGATCGCGTCTTCATTAATGTTTCTCATGGTTCGATTATGGGGGCTAATTGTCACACTGTTAACTGCTGTAATTACACATCAGTCACAAAAAACTCAAGAAAATGTCTGATAATAATGTTGTTATTGCTCTCAGGAATTCAACCCAATCCTGGACCCCCCACTAATTACAGCACACCAAATGACTTTAAAAACGCCTCTGGGCTCCATTTTCTGCATGTAAACGCTCGTAGCCTTCTGAAAAAACTTGATGCTGTGAAAATCCTGGTCAGTTCTTCTGGGGCAGATGTTATCTTTATTTCTGAGTCCTGGCTCAACAAATCTGTAATGAATAATGACGTGGCAATCAATGGATTTAACATCTACCGCTGTGATCGTCAAAAAAGGGGGGGTGGAGTCATTATTTACATTAGAGATACCCTGGTTTCAAGTCTTGTGACTTCCAAAACAATTCCAAATCAGTTTGAAGCCTTATCTGTAAACATCACCTTGAATGGAGGCCAGGTTTTAACTGTAGTCTGCTGCTACCGCCCCCCCCACAGCTTCACCTGAAGCATTAAATGCCATTAAGGAATTCCTTGGTAATTTAAAATTCACAGAGATCTTTTTAGCTGGAGATCTCAACATTGATTGGTGTAAGTCGACCCCCCTCTGTGACAAATTCAAGGAATGTTGCTTGTCTTTTAATTTAACCCAACTGATCGACTCCCCCACCAGATTAAATAAAAGCCATCCTGACAATTCCTCCATCTTAGACCTGTTTCTAACTAATATGCCACACAAATTCCCTGGTACAGGTGTATTCGCTGATCTTTTGAGTGATCATTGTGTGACAGCGGCTTTAAGAAATAGTAAACTTCCACCTTCTAAGCCCAGATTAATTAAAAAAAGGGATCTGAAACATTTCTGTGAACAGTCATTCCTCTGGGATCTGTCTCACTTTGACTGGCATTGTATTCTGTTAACTGATGATGTGAACTCTGCTTGGAACTATTTCCATAATAATTTCATTTATTTCCTGAACTTACATGCTCCTTTTCGTCAGTTCAGAATAAAGGGACGAGACAGCCCCTGGTTTACTCCAGAGCTAGCTGACCTCCTGCACAGGAGAGATCATCTTTGGGCCGCAGCGAGAAAATCTGACTCAGACACTGATTGGTTGAGTTTTCGACAGATGAGGAATAAATGTACAACTGCTGTCAAAGCAGCAAAACGAAACTATTTCTTATCTCAGACTTCCAAAAATCTAAATGACCCTAACAGATTCTGGAAAACAATTAAATCTCTCTCAGGCACCCCCCAATCATCTGACCTCCCATCACAACTTCTCGTTAACTCTGCTCCTGTGTCAAATAAGCGCGAGATCCTGAACTGTCTCAACAAACATTTTGTTGCTTCTGGTTCTTTATTTGACACAGTAACTAATGGAAAATCAGCCACTTCACTTAATAACCAAACTTCTACAAATCAAATCCCTCCTACAAGTCAATCCTCAGTTAATCACACCTTCTCTTTTTCTCCATTCTCAGTCAGTGAGGTCAATAAACTGTTAAAAGATCTTGATCCTAAAAAATCTGCAGGTCCAGATGAACTTCCACCTTATTTCTTAAGGCTGGCTGCTCATATCATCACAGTCCCTGTGACCCACATCTTCAATCTCTCCATAAGACAAAACTCCATCCCAGACACTTGGAAAACAGCCTTTGTTCTTCCTTTGCTGAAGGGAGGTGACCCCACCTCACTGAACAACTATCGACCAATCTCTAAACTCTGCATTTTAGCCAAGGTTCTAGAAAAACTGATAAACTCTCAAATCAAAAATTACCTGGACTCATTTAACATCTTACCTCCACATCAATCTGGTTTCAGGAAACAACACAGCACAACCACTGCTTCACTGAAGGTTCTTAATGACGTTGTTGAAGCACTGGATGCTAAGGATTATTGTGCTGCACTTTTCTTAGACCTGTCTAAAGCTTTTGACACTGTGGATCATAACATCTTGTGTCATAAACTCTCAGAAATCGGTTTCTCAGATCACACCATTGGTTGGTTCTCTAACTATCTTTCAGACCGGAGGCAATGTGTTCAACATAATGGTACTTCCTCCAGTTATTTAACAGTCAACAATGGTGTACCACAAGGCTCAGTCTTAGGACCCACCCTCTTTACAATCTACATACATAATGTAGGTAAAAACATCCCTAATGCATCCATACATTTCTATGCTGATGACACAGTTGTTTATTGTCGAGCTAAAACAGTTGCTAAGGCTTTCCAGCTTCTGAAATCTGCATTTAACTACATCCAGACTGATTTGTTTCACCTCAAACTTGTCCTAAATGCCGAAAAAACCAAAGGGATGCTTTTTTCAAATAGGAAGTTGGTCCCAGCAGTTCTTCCTCCGATTTTATCCTCAAATGGTGTCCCCATTGAGTTTGTTGATTCCTATAAATATTTGGGTATCTTGGTCGACTCACATCTTTCTTTTAAGCTCCATGTGGAAAACTTGGTAAAGAAACGGAAAATTAAACTGGGTTTCTTTTTCAGAAACAGATCCTGTCTAACCCTGAATGCTAGAAAACGCCTTGTATCTGTGACTTTACTTCCCTCAATTGATTTTGGTGATATTATTTACATGAACGCTCCTACAAGAACCCTGCAGATGTTGGATGCTGTCTATCATGGTGCACTAAGATTCATAACTGGCTGT
>NC_056517.1:40776211-40783576 GCF_014905685.2 Nematolebias whitei
AATACATGTATATCAACTAATTTTAAGCCCTCAAAAATTCTACACTTTACAAAGAGACAGCACTTGAAAATAAAAGTATTCAATACACCGGTAAGTCTACAACTCTTTGTTAGTACATTGTAGCCTACTGTTAATTTCATTTTTATTTATCAGTAATTTAAATACAACTACTTACTCTAAGGACAGAAAGGTCCGGCAAATCCCCACTAAGGCCTTTGTAGAGTGTGCTCCTGTGTATATAAATAAGAAAAGAACATGAGTCAAAAATAGAATACCCACATGCATTTCGTTCAGATATGAAACATAAAATAATAGTGTTTTTCAAGCCTGGTCCTCAAGGCACACTGTCCTGCATGTTTGAGATTTGTCCCTGCTTAAACACAGCTCATTTCAGTTGGTAACTGATTAACAACTGTATCAGCTGTGTTAATGCAGGGAAATCTATAAAGCATGCAGAGCAGTGTGCCTTGAGGACCAGGGTTGAGAAACACTGTTGTAATACATCAGAATTTTTATTGATTTTTTTTTTTACCTTACACCCTCTGTTGTTGCTCCACTCTTCGGTTTAGCAGACAGCACAGTCATCTTGTCCACGGGGCCAGGTTTTATACCCTATTCAGTTATCCATGACACAGTTACAAGTTATACGGCAAGAAAATGTAATAAATTGAGTCTATTATTGAAGAGAAAACTTACTAAAGTTCTGGGCTTGTGCCACTGCTGTTCTCCTTCTGTACAGCTTAGTACAGGGGGGACCACTGACAGTTTCAGCTCAGAATAATGTGCTGACTGGAACAGCAAAGCCACACAGTGGTTGCATAATGCTGCACCAGCAACACACGTACAGCTGTGGTGAATCAGCTCCACAGGACACGAGTCTTTCAGGACCACCTGCATAAGAATGTCATAGTAAGAACTTATTATCTTAGCTTGGTCACTCATCAGCCATTCTTTCATGATGCAATCTTGCTTCCCAAATATTTTTTTATAACTAATGTCATAGAACCATAGTATCATGTTATGTGATTATATATTTAGTTTGGAGTATGTTCTATGAAGGTCAAGAGTAGTGTAATACAATTATCACAAGATTACATCTTAAATGAATGGATGAGATAAAGATAACTTGATTTCAAAACACTTTTAACCCAGAGGAGACCCGCTAGGTAAAAATACCTGGATAATGTTACAGAGACTGTGAGTGTATTCTTTAGATTTAAGTAAAACTAATATGCATGAATTACCAAATTAACACTGGGTTAAAAGTAACACATAACAACCATAAAAGAAGAACAATGCATGCAGCAAATAACCAAATGGGGACAAGCAAGGCCAAACTCACGTGTTAATATTCATCAAATAGCCAATTCCATTTTATTTTTATTTAAGAATTAATTACCACCTTAGCTAAATCCCCATTAACATTAGGAACGTCGGGTTACTGAACCAACAATCTTAAAACTGTCATCTGAACAATCCTATCTTCACCCTACACTTAAACTGTGAGGTTTTTCATTTTTCTTCATGGACCTGTGACACAGAGCCCTGACAACGACTTCACCTGTGTCCTGATTTTTGCTAGAAACTGACAAGAGCAGAATGTTAGTAGAATGATCACAAAATATGAGCCTTTTGTTTAAGTGTGGAAAACCTGTTTCTATAACGTGAGTATACACAAAAATGGTCGTGTTGCTAATAGCCTAACGTTAGCTGCAAACAGTTAGCAACATCACAACGATCAAACTAACGTTACTTACCCTCGTAGTTGTGCAGGTAACTTGAGATATACAATTTAAATCCCTTGTTACGTTTGCTTGTCGGAGCAGGGGACCAGGCATCAACAATACGATGAACATCGCTGATATTTATCTTGGGCAGCTCTTGTAAACATCTAGAAAACGCCATTTTCACCGAGACCGGGGATTAGACCGGAAACTGGAATGCCGACATCCGGTCAAAGGGGAAGTGATTCAGGACGCATGTGCACAGAGCCTATTGTTCAAAACAGTGGGGTATCCTCCCTTCAATAATGGTAGCACAAAAGCTGTTTTCCAAGCATAATAACACAGTTCTTAACAGAACATGTTTTAAACAAAGAACACAGATGAGGAACAGACAACAATAGACAATCATATAAAGCATATAAAATGAAAAGTAAATAGAAGAAATTATATAAAAGAAACAAAAACAGCTACTGTACATTATATTGATGTAAAACACTAAAAACAGGAACATGTCTGCACTGGTTTTTTCCATGAATTTAGCAGTTGTTTAAAATCCCTTAGAGTAGTTTGTTTTCTGCACATTTCCTGATTTTTGAGTCCTGACTGATGGGCAGTGGAGGTCCAATGATTTTTTTCTGCTGTTCTCACAATCCATTCCTGTCCTGTTTGGTGGCTGCTCAGAACCAAAAAACAAATTAGAGTTAAAGCTACAAGCAGCCATAAATGGCCCTCGCTCCTTGGCCATCCTGAAATCAATACCAGGCATGAAACGACCCCAAACAAAAACACCTCCTGAAATTCTAGGTATTTATTCAAATGTAGCAGCCGGAAAAGGCAAAATGTCTATAAAATGGGGGCAGTCGTTTAAATTGGCCACCATCCATTTGTAAAACTATACAAAAACAAATTCTTGTAATTTTTTTCCTTGACAAAATGCAAAGTTAAGAAATGAAGCTAGTCAGAAAATGAAATCCATGAATAAACTTCCGACTCCCTGTTTTCTGTGGGCGGGGCTATGGACAAGTCTTCATATTATAAAACTTGACTTCCTGTGTTCTCTGTATGTGGGTCTAAGGACATATTTTAATATCATAAAATGTGACTTCCTGTTCTTTGTGTGTGGTGTTAATAACATCTTTATATTATAAACGTGCCTTCCTCTTCTTTTTGGGTGGGGCTAAGGACATGTTTTTATATTATAAACATATGACTTCCTAATCTTTGTAGGTGGGGTTAAGAACATGTCTTTATATTATAGACGTGACTTCATGTTCTTTGTGGGCGAAGCTAAGGATATGTCTTTATAATGTCTAGCAGTACTATCGAGTAGTGTAGACTTGGATGAAATAATACAGAGTTAGGTGCAGGCCTGTTCTGGTTCTGTGTGGGAGCTACAGTAATGTTGTACTTCATGTCTAAAAGTCACAGGACGAGGTGTTGCCACTTCCACAGCCAATAATTTTTTTCAAGCTTTTAATCACTTTAAATCCCCTATGCCTTAAAATTCAACTTATGAATTTGGAATTTGATACTCCCGACACTCCAGAAAGTTTTGTTCAAATTCAGAAATAAAGATAATCAACTGAACATAACAGAAGCAACACATAATCATTAGTCAGCAGAAACACAATAAAGCCTCCAGTATACTCGCGGGTACGTGGGTCCGTGGAGATCCACGCGTACCGGATTAGAGTCGAAATGGACGCCCGCAGGGCATGTCCATGCAAAACAAATTCTTTACGACAGTGTACACGTACTCGGTGTCGCACAATAAACTGCTCAGCGACGGAATGTTTTGTATGCGACACCAATGTATTAAATTCCCCTTCTTCATCCCTGATCTGGCCTTTTCTTTAGGTTTTTTGCCAAGAGGCAAGTGATCTCTTCCTCCTCCTCCATTGACTCCATGACTGAAAGGGTGAGAAATGAAGGAATTTGTCAGGAGCAAATTAAAATCTGATCCAGTGTGGCTGCAGGAGGGTCTGGAGATTTCCTGGTGGGCTGGACTAATGTGTGAGCTGCAGGGCCTGCACTCCCTGTTTGTTTGTTTTTTAGAACTTTTTACTAACATATAAACACAGATCACTGCTGCGGCTGGGGCTGCCAGCTCTCGTTTTTTAGTTTTTGTTTGTTTTTTGCGACCTGTCAATCAATCCAGTAGGCATGTCAGCAAATGACCATTCGGTGACCTCAATTTGTCCCGAAGGTAAACGCTCCTTGTCTGTGGAGCTGACAGCAGCCCCTCAGGGTGGACGCTTGAGTATGAAGTCTCAACCCTCTGCGGACAGTGCACACAGTTTCCGCATGACTGACAGGACGCATGAGTATACTGGAGCCTTAAAAACTCCAGTCAGCTGTGACAACATTTAGACAATTCTGTATCTGTCTTTCACTAAAGCTCACTCTCATCTTCTTCTTCTTCCGCTTTGGCTCTGATGCCAGATTGTCCCAACCAACCAAATGTCTGCGTGTGAAACAAGAAGAGGAGGAGCTTGAGCTCAGCACCATCAGTTCAGGTACGGTCTGACTCTGCAGTGAGGTTCTGAGAATCCAACAGGAAAGTCAGCAGATGACCTTCTGATGAAGGAGAAAATAGACCTGTCTAACATTAAACCTGTTTGTACACAGACCTGTCTTACTCTACCTCTACTTGTGGTTATGCACAGCCCTGTGTAATTCTACCCCTGGTTATATAAAGACCTGTTCAACTCTTCCCCTGGTTTTACACAGACCTGTCTAACTCTACCCCTGGTCATACAAAGACCTGTCTAACTCTGTCCCTGGTTATACGTGACCTGTCTAACTCTTCCCCTGGTTTTACACAGACCTGTCTAATTCTACCCCTGGTCATATAAAGACCTGTCCAACTCTTCCCCTGGTTTTACAACTACTACACTACGACTACAACTAAAGGAGGTTTTTCCTACTCTAGGTCCGTCCATTCTTGCTGTTGTCCAGCCTCTCCTGAAAAAAACAAACCTTTACCCCTCAATCGTATCCAACTTCCGGCCTGTCTCCAGACTCCCATTTATTTCAGAACTACTGGAGAAAATACAAACCGGATTCCAAAAAAGTTGGGACACTAAACAAATTGTGAATAAAAACTGAATGCAATGATATGGACATAGCAAATGTCAATATTTTATTCATAATATAACATAGATGACAGATCAAAAGTTTAATCTGAGTAGATGTAACATTTTAAAAGAAAAATATGTTGATTCAAAATTTCACAGTGTCAACAAATCCCAAAAAAGTTGGGACAAGTAGCAATAAGTGGCTGGAAAAAGGAAATTGATCATATAACGAACAGCTGGAAGACCAATTAACACTAATTAGGTCAATTGACAACATGATTGGGTATAAAAAGAGCTCAGAGTGTCAGTGTCTCTCAGAAGCCAAGATAGTAAGAGGATCACCAATTCCACCATTGTTGTGCAGAAAGATAGTGCAGCAATACCAGAATGGTGTTACCCAGCGTAAAATAGCAAAGACTTTTAAGTTATCATCATCAACCGTGCATAACATCATCAAAAGATTCAGAGAATCTGGAACAATCACTGTGCGTAAGGGTAAAGGCCGTAAAACTCTACTGGATGCTCGTGATCTCCGGGCCCTTAAATGTCACTGCACCTCAAACAGGAATGCCACTGTCAAGGAAATAACAGAATGGGCTCAGGAATACTTCCAGAAAGCATTGTCAGTGAACACAATCCACCGTGCCATCTGCCGTTGCCAGCTGAAACTCTACAGTGCAAAGAGGAAGCCATTTCTAAGCAAGCTCCACAAGCTCAGACGTTTGCACTGGGCCAGGGGTCATTTAAAATGGAGTGTGGCAAAATGGAAGACTGTTCTGTGGTCAGATGAGTCACGATTTGAAGTTCTTTATGGAACACTGGGACGCCATGTCATCCGGACCAGAGAGGACAAGGATAGCCCAAGTTGTTATCAACGCTCCGTTCAGAAGCCTGCATCACTGATGGTATGGGGTTGCATGAGCGCTTGTGGCATGGGCAGCTTGCATGTCTGGAAAGGCACCATTAATGCAGAGAACTATGTTCAGGTTCTAGAACAACATATGCTCCCATCTAGACGTCATCTCTTTCAGGGAAGACCCTGCATTTTTCAACACGATAATGCCAGACCACATTCTGCAGCAATCACAACATCATGGCTACGTAGGAGAAGGATCCGGGTACTGAAATGGCCAGCCTGCAGTCCAGATCTTTCACCTATAGAGAACATTTGGCGCATCATAAAGAGGAAGGTGCGACAAAGAAGGCCCAAGACGATTGAACAGTTAGAGGCCTGTATTAGACATGAATGGGAGAGCATTCCTATTTCTAAACTTGAGAAACTGGTCTCCTCTGTCCCCAGACGTCTGTTGAGTGTTGTAAGAAGAAGGGGGGATGCCACACAGTGGTAAAAATGGACTTGTCCCAACTTTTTGGGGATTTGTTGACGCCATGAAATTTGGAAACAACAGATTTTTCCCTTAAAATGATACATTCTCTCAGTTTAAACTTTTGATCTGTGATTTGTGTTCTATTCTGAATAAAATATTAGAAGTTGGCACCTCCACATCATTGCATTCAGTTTTATTCACAATTTGTTTAGTGTCCCAACTTTTTTGGAATCTGGTTTGTAGTTGAGTCCCAGTTGAAGTGCTTTCTAGAGGATCACACCTTCTTAGAGCTATTCCAATCTGGCTTTAAACCTCTCCACAGCACTGAAACTACCCTGCTGAAGGTTTTTAATGACATCTTCAGATCCACAGATACCGGTGATTTTGCGCTGCTTGTCCTATTGGACCTCACAGCCGCCTTTGACACCATCGACCATACCTCATTGCTAGGTTGGAGCAGTGGGTGGTCATCACAGGGTCAGCCCTCAATTGGTTCAGATCTTACCTCGCTGACGGATCCTTTTGTGTCTCCATCAAGGATTTTAGTTCTGCAGCGACAGAGCTTAAATGGGGGGTTCCGCAGGGGTCCATCCTGGGTCCCCTCCTATTCTCTTTATACCTGCTGCCACTTGGTGCTATTTTCCAGAAACACAACATGCCCTTCCACTTCTACGCCTATGACTGTCAAATTTACCTCCCCCTAAGACACAATGGTACATGCTCTATTCAACCTCCGCTCGATTGCCTGGCTGACATCAGGGACTGGATGGCTTTAAACTTCTCAAGTTTCAATGAAAAGAAGTCTGAAGTCATGTTGTTCCCTCCCAACGACACGATCACAAACCACTGTATCGTCCTCTCCACTCTATCTCTGTCAGAAAAACAAAGAGTCACTCTGTATCTGTATCTGTATCACAGAGCAGACAGTGTCCCCACTAGCTCAGGAGCCAGGCAGAAGGAGAAATCCCACACAAGACAGGCTCTAGAGCAATGTGGATATCCTAACTGGGCCTTCCTGAAAGCAGAGAAGAAACCCAAACAGGACTCCAGTCAGCCAACAGGTGAAAAGGAGGAACCCAGACCCAGACCAGTGGTCATTCCATATGTTGAGGGAGTATCAGAGAAACTGAGACGTTTATTTTCTAAACATAACGTCCCAGTGGCTTTTAAACCCCAAAATACATTACGGCAAAGACTGGTTCATCCCAAAGATCCAGTCCCCCGGCACAAACAGAG
>NC_056517.1:40783586-40784465 GCF_014905685.2 Nematolebias whitei
AATGGATCATTAGCACACTGATGGCTGTTTACTATTCACAGGAGGCTGAGTGATACTAGCAATAACAGCATTGTAAGAGGGGGACAGTTGAACCCAGAGGCCTCCACCCCTGTTTAATGATGGACGAGTTCACACGAGAAGATGTAAAAAATGGCAGGTTGACTTTCTTGGACTGTGAGGTCTCAGTCTCTGATAGAAGACATTTGCAAACTGAGGTGTACCGCAAACCCACCCACACAGACCAGTATTTGCAGTTTGACTCCCATCACCCTTTGAAGCACAAGTTAGGAGTCATCAGGACTCTGTACCACAGAGCAGACAGTGTCCCCACTAACTCAGGAGCCAGGCAGAAGGAGAAATCCCACACAAGACAGGCTCTAGAGCAATGTGGATATCTTAACTGGGCCTTACTGAAAGCAGAGAAGAAACCCAAACAGGACTCCAGTCAGCCATCAGGTGAAAATGAGGAACCTAGACCCAGACCAGTGGTCATTCCATATGTTGAGAGTATCAGAGAAACTGAGACATTTATTTTCTAAACACAACGTCCCAGTGGCTTTTAAACCCCAAAATACATTAAAGACTGGTTCATCCCAAAGATCCAGTCCCCCGGCACAAACAGAGTAATATTGTGTATGCTGTTCAGTGTCAGGAGGGTGATCAGTCTTACATCGGGGAAACTAAACAGCCACTGGCCAAAAGGATGGTCCATCACAGAAGAGCAACAACATCAGGTCAGGACTCTGCAGTCTACACTTATCTCCAGGCCAGCAGTCACTCTTTGAGGGATGAAGATGTAAAGAACCCCTTCAACTCTGGACCAAAATCACCACAACAGAGAGACTTAGATTACAAAATTTATTGTAGAAGCCCTCGTTT
>NC_056517.1:40799465-40820195 GCF_014905685.2 Nematolebias whitei
ATAGGACTCCTTCTTCAGCCTGACAGCATCCCTCACCGAACAAAACAAAACTAACAAAACTATTCCTTACTAAACATAACTAATCATAACTAATAACTAGACACAAATATACCAAACTGACTATAACTAAACATAAATAACCAGAACTAAACATAGCTAGATATAGCTAACCATTGCTAATGCCAACTAAACATATCTAGACATAACTAAAGAGAACTAACACATCTAAAACATAACGATCACTAACTA
The DNA here is from genome assembly GCF_014905685.2 of Nematolebias whitei. Lineage (NCBI taxonomy): Eukaryota > Metazoa > Chordata > Actinopteri > Cyprinodontiformes > Rivulidae > Nematolebias > Nematolebias whitei. The sequence continues at coordinate 40,799,715 of NC_056517.1, forward strand.
CCCTTAACATAGCTATCCCTAACTACCCATAACTAACTGGAAAATAAAACTACATATATATGTTTAGGGATAATCCCTAACTAAATGGCCATAAAACTTAAATAAATTCCTAACTTTAATTGGTTTTATAAAATCATAACAGTTGTCCACTCATAACTATGTTTAATAAACCTTAAATACCAGGATGTTCTTGGTGGTTCATCCAGATCATTATGACCACCCTGACTTGTCTGCAGCTGTACAGACTCAACTAGCAGGTGCTGTGTGGGTTCTATCACCTTTCTGTCAGAAACATCAGGAACCTTTTCAGTGCTTTGAGCTACAGCAGCTCTTCTATTAGATCAGAGCATCATGGGTCAGTCAAATACTCGTGACTTGATCTCTGATTCTCTGGTTCTTCTTTCTTGGACCATGTAGGTTCTAACCTCTTCAAACAGAGAACATCACACAGAGAGCTGTAGGCGTGGAAATGTTCTGACCTGAATGACCTGACCTGAATGTTCTGAAATGATCTGTCTTAACATCACAAAGGTTGCCTTCTGCCCAATAGACCCCACTCACTAACTGTTGTAACTAGGCTTCACCTGTCAGTGCTCATGAAGTTTTGGGTGAAAACAATATCTTCTGCTGTTCAACATCAGTGAGAATAATCAGCATAAAACAATCATCTTAAACAAAAATCTCAGCCAATGCAGTTCTCTCCGAACCACTGAGGCCAATCCACTATTATAGGAATCAGTTTCCTCAGAACAAGGAAACATATCAGTTCAGACTGGTTTAATTGGGTTCTTTTTGCTTGTAGAACCTGTGGAAGGTCTTCATCTTTGATGACTGCAGTACAGATGAGTGAAACAGCTTCTACCTTTTTATATTTTCAGTAGTTGATCCATGTTAGATTTTAAGCTTTGTAACATTTTAGTAAACTGCTTCTCTAGCTCCAACCCTAATCCCTCCAACACATTTCCTGAGCAAGGGGTCTGTTAAATGATTCCACTTTTGGAGTTTTTGGATCTGTGTCTCCCTTTTCAGTAAATTCAGATGTATTGGTTCCACCTCTGACAGCAGGTATTCATTCCTCTGATCATAGATTTTTCTGCTACAAGAGGAACTCTGAGCAGTTGGGTTGAATCTTGTATCTTCATCCTGTCTTCCTCTGGATGCTGAACTTGCTTCAAAAAATAGCACAAAGTCACATCTGAAAATTTCAAAATAAAGCACATTTTTCATATCTGATTATTGTTTCTGCTCCTTTCATCACTGACCCAGATTTTTTTAAAGCAAGGTTTAGGTCTACACTCAGTCCAGATATTCCTGTTCTAGGCTGTGCTGGGTGATGAACTGCTGAACTACACTGAGAATATTGTCAGATAATGGACAGAGTAGATGAGAGTAACCTGTAGAAATAAAGGTTGAATGAATGAATGGAAAGTCAAAGGTCACAATGCATTGACCATGTAGTTTACAGAAACCTTCCAGGTCCTTCAGAACCAGGGTCCTGGAGTTTGCTGTCATTCAGATGGGGCCTGTAGTCCAGTGGTGCTCAGCAGGTTCTGACCTGGTTCCTGTTGGAACACACCTGCTTCAGAGCTTAAATCACCTCATCACGTCGTGCAGCCGCCTGTTAACCACCAGCTGATTCAGATCAGGTGTGTTGGAGCAGAGGAACCTCTCACACATGGAGGATTGTGGACTACCAGGACTAGATGACTCATCTGTGTGAACAGAACAGGACCTGAACCAGGCTTTTTGTGTCTACATCATGTAAGCAGGGTGTTTTTATCACCCTGCAGAGAGAGCAGCTTCCTGTTCTGAACAGGCAGACCAGAACTGGACCAGAACCAGGATTTTCTCATTGAAACAGCTGGAAGCCTTCTGATTTGATCATCTCAGGTAAACAAGCTTGTCTTTCATGTGACCCAAACTTGATTCTAAAAGATAGGTAGTGATCCACAAGGAGGAAGAAAAAAGCAGATAAAACAATGACTCAGGAAAAACCCTCGCCTTGCTTCTTCAGGACCTTTTCAGATAAATGCAGCAGACCAGGTCAAAAGGAATGCCTGTCTCCAGAGAAAAGTAAAAAATCAGATTGTTCTGCAGTAACAGAGTCTATCTCTGATCTGAAGACAAAACTAAGGACTGAAAAACCCTCCGTTCAGTTCGCAGCTCCAAATTTGTTAAATTTTTTTTAACCTTTTGTTAAAAAAAAAAATCAGGTTCGTCTTGTAAATGAGTCCCTGAGGCTCAATGGGATTAACCTGTAGAAATAAAGGTTGAATGAAAAAAAAGTCATCTGGACTCAGGTCAGACTGCAACCAGGCTCATCTCTAATGACACCTGCTGATGTCCTGCTGGACTTCTCAGGAACAATCAGCTCCCCTTCATGTTCTGCTGGACATCATGAAAGAGGTCCAACTAGAACAGACATGCACAAATTGACACTAAGGGGTGCTCGAGCACTTGCCCTTTTATCTTGTGGATAATAACGTGCCCCTTTTTTACTGTGTATAGAGAATGGGATCGTGACGTCAGCCGACATGAGAAACGCAATGCATTACTGGTACAGAGGACACGGGAGTGTAGGACCCTGAAAGGCTCTGTGAGATTTTGTTTACATCATCATACGTGAAATCAAAAAGAAACGGTGAAACTTGCTGTATTATCAACTGCCACAATCGTAGGGGGACACGTCTCGCAAATGGAGTGAGTTTTTTCAATTTGGAAACAACTCAGGTCGCCGAGCTAACAGACGTCGCTTGGCACGAGTTTCAGCTGCAAGACAAAAAAACATCACCTTCAGTAATATTTCCCGACACGTTTGTATATTCACGGCATTTTCACAAAGGTAAGGATGAATCAAATGTTGTTTCAGTCCTATGTGGTGATTGATTATAACATGGTGGTTGTTTATATATGACCCCAAATGGCAGACCAAAAATACGAGGACAACAGGGATACAAAAGTGACAGTTTGTTTACAGTGCAGCTGTGGTCTTGGCAGTGGGAGGGAAAAAAAGGAGACGAGATGAGTGTCTTTATGGATGGTCTTGATAACTGAGATGATGTTAAGTGGTTTGTCTTACGGTCGAATGTGGTTGCAGATGGCATTGGAGTGGTGTGAACAGAGTTCAGAATCCAGAGATGGCAGGGAATCCAGCGGGTGAGTATTGATCGATGATGCAGTCTTGGTTGAAGGATCCAGAATGTAGTTTCTTAGATATGGTTCGGTGTGCAGGATTGGCGACCAGATGCAGCCACGAGGAGACCAGACAGGAAGGGCGAACTGGAAACTGAACAGACGGGCAGAAAGGCAACAGGTTAGTACAAAACTTGAACACACTTAGGCTTGGCTGACTGTCACAATATTACCAAAGGCAATAAATGTTTGAGCGTCGGCCGAACATCTGGTTGTGGCTTAAGTAGAGCAGGAGGTGGAGGTGCAGGTCTTGGTAGCAGGTGCAGCTAATCAGCCAATTAGTTGGAGAGAGCGAGATGGTTAAAGGAGAAGGCAGAGAATCCTACAGATTATTGTGCATATGATGATTAGAGTTGTTGACTTTTTGCTAGCTGCTTAGCATCAGCAGCTAGCTTGCTAACTTTACACAAGCAGCAGAGCTATAAATAATCTGCAAATTCTGTCTATTTTTAAAGCAAACCAGCTTATGAATGTCTTGAGTCATCCTGACTGGGCTCCTTACAACGCTGTACCTGTAACTCCACTGAATCTAGCTGCACAGACATCAGAGATGGATGAAGCTGCACCTCCAGGTTTAGCTGCCCAGGGTCCAGAGGTGGACAGCTCGGCTGCTGATTGTGTATCCACAGACGTGCTGAAATTAACCTGGAAGAGAACAGGAAATTGAAGGAAGAGCTGTTCCAAAAGAAAATGGATGAGCAATTCTTACAAGATAATGTGATGATCAGGTCATGGACTTCCATAATTAGCTGTTTTGATGGGTGTGCTGACTCAGCTTCTTCTCCGTCTACCACAGACAGCCTGAAAACTTTCACCTTTTCAGATGTTCCTCCTAACTCTAATGCACCTGAAGCTGAATCTGCCAGTCCAGCACATTGCACACCTCTTCAGTATTGACCGACACACTGTGCTCATGGTTTTACTACAAAATTGTCACCATGTGTTGTGTTTTGACTGATATGTGCCCCGGTGTTGTTTTGAAACTATGAACTGTTAAATAATCTTGTCAACTGAATATGAACTAACCATTAAATAACACTGAACTGAACATGAACTAACCATTAAATAACACTGAACTGAACATGAACTAACCATTAAATAACACTAAACTGAACATGAACTCAACAATTTGCATATTGTGAATAAATGATGGAAGAATAATTAAATTGTCTAGTATGTTTATTTGTGTAAAAAAAGTGTCTAAGTCTAAGTGAAATACAATAATCTAACATGATCAGAATCGGAATAGTCTTACAGTTTAACAGTAGTCACCATTAAGGGCCTTCTCCTACTCCGCTCCTGTTTCCTGGAATATCTTACAAAAAGATTTGAAGCTCTCGACCTTTGACCTCTCTAAGTGTCTTTAAGACTCTGTTGGACTCCTGGCAGGGACCAATGCAGACATGTTCCTGTTTTTAGTTTTCTACATTCGCCTTAGAATCTAGCTGGTTTTTTTTTGTTTGTTACCTTGTTCTTTTAGCCATCCTATTTGTAAAAAAAAAAAAACAAAAAAAAAACTGCAGTATTACTTTTTATAATTGTTTATTGTTGTTGCTGTTGTCCATTGTTGTCATCTTTCTTTGTTGAAATCAGGTCTCTCTTGTAAATGAGTCCTCGAGGCTCAATGGGATTTACCTGTAGAAATAAAGGTTGAATGAATGAATAAACAACATGCAACAGTAGTGTTTTGAAGGTGCAATGACAAAATGTGATGCAGTTTTTAGCCTCTGTAGGTTGAGAGACGTGTGTATGTCAGAATCACATTAAGCTTTATTATCAATGTACCGAGATACAACAAAAATATGTCCGTACAGTTGTCCAAAAGATGGGCAGAGTGCATGTTGCTGCTGCTCTTTAAGAGCACGGCCTCTTATCCTTTTCAGAATACTTTTAGGCTTAGATGAGAAAAATGGAAGAAAACATGAGGAGAGAAAGTATAAATAAAGATCTCTCACACCTTGTCCTAGACAGGGCACAGTTTGAGGCATCAAAAAAATCAACCACAGCAAAGCAACATAAATAGACATGATACATATAAGGCCGGTGAAGGCATTGAGTTTTAAGGGAAGGTCGTAGCATAGTCCAGAGTCCCCTTCATCCAGAATCAAAATCCGAATAAACTTTATTGGCATTGCACCGAGATACAACGCAAACGTGTACGTACAGTCGTCCGAAAGATGGGCGGAGTGCATGAAGCTGCGGCTATGAATAGCGCGGCCTCTTATTCTTATTCAGAATAATGTTTTGCTTAGATGAGAAAAGGAAAGAAAACTTGAGGAGAGACGGTATAAGCACGGTCATCCGATGCTAATCCGAACCGATCAACAGAGGATGCAATCTCCTCTGGGGTCCACACTGCGCTCAACCACCTGGAGCAGAAAAACTCTTACGTCCGTATGCTCTTTGTGGACTTCACATCCGCCTTCAACACCATGATCCCCCAAACCCTGATGGACAAACTATCCACACTAGGACTAAGCCCCTCCATTTGCAACTGGGTACAAGACTTTTTAACAAACAGACCACCGTTAGTGAGGATCCACAACCTCTCCTCCTCCACCATAACCCTCAGCACTGGCTCTCCTCAGGGATGTGTGTTGAGCCCCCTCCTGTTTACTCTGCTCACGTATGATTGTGCAGCTACCCATCCAGGCTGTCACATTGTAAAGTTTGCAGATGATACAGCGGTGGTGGGATGCATCACAAACAATGATGAGTCCAGCTACAGGCAAGAGGTGGAACACCTGGAGAGCTGGTGCAAAGAGAATAACCTTAACATCAATGTGAAGAAGACAAAGGAGATGATTGTGGACTTCAGAAGGAACAAAAACATCTACACCCCCCTGAACATAAGAGGATCTGCGGTGGAAGTGGTCTCCAGCTACAAGTACTTGGGTGTGCACCTGAACAACAACCTCAGCTGGAGCAACAACACCACCAGCCTGATGAAGAAAGATCATCAGAGACTCTACTTCCTCAGACGGCTGAGGCGAGCTGGTCTGGAAGCTCAGTCCTCACCTCCTTCTACAGGTGTGCAGTGGAGAGCATCCTGTGCTCCAGCATCAATGTGTGGCATGGAGGCTGCACAGCTGTAGAAAGAAAAGCTTTGCAGAGAGTGGTGAAGGCTGCACAGAAATCTGTCGGAATCAGCCTCCCCACCATCACAGACATCTACACCTCCAGATGCAGGAAGAGGGCCACCTGCATCATGAAGGACCCCACTCACCCAGCACACACACTTTTTGTCCCACTCCCCTCAGGAAGGAGGTTAAGGAGCATTAAGTGTAGAACCACTAGACTGAGGAACAGCTTATACCCTGAGGCTGTTAGACTCATGAATCTCTAACTAGAATAATCACTGTGAAAAACCATATCATGTTGCTGCTGATCTGTTTCATGTTGCTGCTGATCTGTTTTTAATGTTGATGTGTTCATGCGTGCACATCTGCTCACAGACTCATGTTCATGTTTGTGCTGATGTTCAATGTTTTATGTTATGAGTGCTTAGTGTATATTTAGTTGATGTTTTTCTTAGTTCATATCTTAGATGTTATTACTGTTTTTCTTATACATTTTATTGTTGGATGTAACTGGGACCCTGTGTACATAATTTCGCTCCACCACATGTACCACATGAGGTGCGAATGACAATAAAGAAACTCTGACTCTGACTCTCTGACTCTGACTCTGACTCTCTATAAAAAAAAAGATCTCTCACACCGTGTCCTGGACAGGGCACGATTTGAGGCATCAAAAAAACCTGCCACAGCAAAGTAACATCAACAGACGTTATACATGAACATATAGGCCGGTGAAGACATTTAATTTTTAAGGGAAAGTCGTAGCATACTCCAGAGCCCCACCTCTCAGCCATTGTCCAGATAAGAGGTGACATTCATCATCAGCTCAGTTGAGGTTCTGTTACATGTCCACGGCCTTGGGGAAGGGAGGGGTGAGGAAACAGACAAAGCATCTTTGTTGTTTTCCAAACATTCCAGGAGGAGCTGAGATAAGTCCGGCATCAAGGCCACAGCTTGGGTCAGGCAGAACTCATGAATTGCTGTTTCTGTCTTTTAAAGTCTCACTGGTATATATTCTCTGATGGAACTCCAAAACAGCAGAATTGATCCTTTATGCCAAAAGTCGAGCTCACAGCTTCTCCAAGATTATTTCCCACCATTCATGAGTGCTGCCAGTGAGTTCACAGTCCTGATAACAGCTGTTCCAGCTCCCTGTTGCAGCTCCCCAAATTCAGTCTGAGTGCTGTCGAGCTTTGGCACATCCACATGAATTTATAGACAATCGAGAATTCACCAACCAAACAGCAAAAACCAGTTGTCACCATGAATCCAATTTGTTTCCATTGAGGTAAGAGGGTCCTCCTTACCCTGACTCCTGTCAGGAGAAGTAGATCGATTTTGTTGAGAGACCAGCTGATCCTTCGAATTAAGAGGTATGCAGAAAAAACAAAAAAAGAGGCTTTTTAAGGGTTCACAGGACAAAAGAGTGCAGCAGGGAAGCGGGGGGTGGGGGGGGACAGGTAGACATGTCTTGTTCCACCGGAGGACAGAGAAAAAAAAATCCATTGTTCAGTTAAGAGGTGTTTGTTATCATCCAGCTCGGTTGAGGTTCTGTCAAATATCCATGGCCTTGGGGAAGGGAGGGCTGAGGAGACAGACAGTGTGTCTTGGTTTTCATAACAGCCCAGGAGGAGTTGAGATAGTCCGCCTTCAAGGCCAGGTCCAGATCTACAGTTTGGGTCAGACAGAACTCGTAAATTGCCATTTCTGCCTTTTAAAGTCTAACTAGTACATTTCTCTGATGGTGACTACAAACAGCCGAACTGATTATTTACGTCGAAAGTCGAGCTTACAGCTTATCCAAGATTATTCCCAACCGTTCATTGGTGCTGCCAGAAAGTTCACAGTCCTGATATCAGCCTGCTTCAGCTCTGACGCAGCTCCAGATAATTCAGTCTGAGTGCTGCCAAACTTCAACACCTTCCACACAAATTTGTAGACAATCCAAATTTCACCAACCCAAACAGCAGAATCCAGTTGTCACCATAAATCCCATTTTGTTTCCGTTGAGGTAAGAGGGTCCTCCTTTCACCCTGACTTCCTGTTGGGAGAAGTTGATCAATTTTGCTGAGAGACCAGCTGATCAGATCCATCGAATAAGGAAGGTATGCAGGGGGGAAAAAAAGGAGGCTCTATAAAGAGTTCACAAGACAAGAGAGCGAAGCAAGGAAGTGAGGGGACAGAGCAGAAGAGGACACGTCTGCTTCCACCAAGAGCACAGTGTGTGTGTGTGTGTATGGTGTTCACCTACCTTTGTGAGAACTACGGTTTTCTGATCATTAACGCTGAAAATCTGCAGGCCCTGCACCCATCCATTAGTAAATTGAAGATGAGCTTTGAGAGAGTTATAATTCTTGGACTGCTGAATGTGTAGGCACTCACTCCACAAACAAGGTAGCTAAACAAATCTGGAAGCGTTAATGGCGGTAGCTCGTTCAAATCACTTGTCCACGCATGGTGTTCATATGGCTCAAGCCCATTAATTACCCTTATTTTCTCTATGTAGCGCTCCTTTGCATCCTTGTTTAGCTTTTCAACATAAGGAGCCTTGCACTTGCTATTACGACAGTCCATTTCTGTTGCTTGTTCTGTTGCTTGCGTTTTGCGAATCCTTAAAAATGGTGACCACAATCCCAGAATGCAATGTGCCATCACATGGTTGCCCATTCTCTATACTGTGTTGTTGCCCAAGGTTTTATTTCTGGGGCACGCTTCCATAACAATCTGTCTGCATGCAGCGCATGAAATACATGCAGAATAGAGGAAGGAACCCGCCCTCTTCTCCGTCAAAACCTCCCTTTGTCACGTGATTTGTATTTAAAAAAAAATCAACCAATGAAATCACAAGCACACTTTCATCCCAGCAAATCAGCGTCTTCCGTAGTGTCGGCGCTGATGTTCGAAGAAGCTAAGTAGCTACAAGCGACCTCCTTGACCTCTGATGTTTTCAAGCTTTACTGCATATTTCATCACATACTGAGGAATAATATTTGACGTGAATTTATCACAGAAGTTTATGGTTGTACAACGTCAAACAAAGGCGGTAAATAAAGTGAAACAGCTATTCCCAAGACTTGTAGCCGTTTTATCATGCTAAGTTGGGGGAGTGGTGGCGCAGAGGTTAGAAGATGGGCTTGTGATCGGAAAGTTGCAGGTTCACCTCCCGGTACTGTCAACATCAAAATGTGGGTGGAAAAGATGAAACACCCACACTTCCCTCCACCCTCATTGGCCCCACTCTGGTCCCCTGAGCAAGGCCCTCAATCCCCACCATCTGCTCCCTAAACAGGTCTCTCTTGAAAAAGAGTTCTCGTGGCTCAATGAGACTACCTGGATAAATAAAGGGTAAATGAAAAAAAAAGTGTTAGCAAACAGTAGTGCTCAGTGTAATATTTGGATGCGACTGAACAATCAATGTTATTTTTTTTCTTGTTTTCAGTTCAGCTGAGTGAAGCAAAGGTCTACGAGCAAATGATGAATATTCAGACTCTTTCAAGGCTATTCTTTCTAGATAAATTTGGATGCGTTAGGTTTTAGTTGGTTTGAAAAACACAGCATGTTTTTATGGTTTTTATACCATATCATACTGTTATACTCATGTAAAGGGGAAATGTGAAACAGACACCGTTACTTCTGTCACGTCCAGTGTTGTAATGTTGTTTCAAGAACAGTTTTCAGTCTAACATTGTCACATAAAAACTGTAATTCAGTTACAAAAATAAACATTGGATCACACAGCATTAATTGCACAAGATGTCTTCGTGCCAACACAAATCAAGACTTCATATATATCATCAGCATGAGCAGCAGACTTACACAACTACAGCATCATATAGAAACCTTACATGTAACATTATGAAAACATAAATCAAAATTTTCTATACATCATACATATCTAACTGGACTGATGTCTTACAAAATTACAGCCAGTAACATCATTATTTCACTCATATAAAACAACATAACATTTTAACAACAAAATATCTTCCCTGAGTTCTGAACATTGCACACAAACATTGTGGGTATACCTGCATCTGTGCCACGGGACACAGTTGGCAAGAAAACTATGTTGAGTAAGGTCATTTTCACACCAGATAGTCCGGTAGACTCGGTTCGGTTCTGAACCAATATTCATGAGCTTTTGTTACATTTGAGCTGGTGCGTTTGCATTCACACTGCACTGTGCAGTCGAGTCAACCTGTTGAAACAACATGTTCCCCCGCTCGCCTGTGGGGGTGCTGCACCAAGAACTACTGAAAGAAACAACACAAAAACCTCTGAAGACACGTCTTCTTCTTCTGTAAATAAAAACAAAAACGAAGTGGCATCAAGTTTTAGCAGTTTTAGGAGTTATATTTTGTCATTTTTCAACCATGGACTCAGCATGAGCAGAAGATGAGACAGAAGACCATGGAGAATATTGTTTTTCACACAAGTCAGCTGACGGCTCCATATAAGAGAAATGCGTGTTTGTTTTGTCCTGTGGAGCGGGTCCGGTCTGTTTGCATTCACACTGCACTCGAACCGCGCTGGAGTTCGCTTCTACCGGACCGAGACCTAGGTTTTAGCCCGGGCCAGAGTTCACCTTTTTGTTCCGTGACAGAGTTCGATGGCGTGTTCACACCTCCCTAAACGAACCGGACTTTCTAAGAAAACGAGCTAGAGTTTGATTAAAGCGGACTAAACAGGGCTGGTGTGAATGCAGCCTAAAACTCTTCCCAAAGCCATATTAACTCCAGCTGTTAAAGTCACTGCAGACATTTCCTACTTGTTTTCTAAACTCAGTGACCATACATATAGTTATAAAACTTGTAACAGTCAGAATTTTTACCTGTAAAGGGGAAAGGTGAAACAGACAAAGACACAGTGTTACTTCTGTCACGTCCAGTGTTGTAATGGACGAGCAGAAGCAACACATTTCACCTGTGTTAGTTTAGACATAACTAATAGAGACACGATCGGTAAATAAAACTGTCAAAACATAAACCTTGAATACAACATACACAATTTTTGTATTTAACGTTTTTTGAACATACACCTTGAAATTGTATCACTCTCTAAAATCTATAAACAATTGTAAGCAGAAAAGTAACATAAAAAATGCATTTAAAATGTATCCTTATTCTACTGCATCATTCTGTGACCTCTGAACTGCAAGACCAGAAAAATCGATCATAGATCACTAGATCAGCAATCACAGTGCATCTTATTCCCATGAATTTTTCTTCAACTGAGGAATGAATTATGGTGTGTTTTTTCCATTTACATTTTCCACATATTACCATGAACCAACTACAATCTAGCCAAATAATACAAAACGATAGTATTTTTCTTAATGTTTTTTTTTTGTCCTTTTTTTAACTGAAACAATTTTATAATCACTACAATACCAGCTTTATTTATAGAGCACTTTAAACACACACAGGACCAAAGTGCATCACATTTTATCCTGATTTAAAGAGGGTTACTGTCTTTTACATAACTGTAGCTGGAAAAACTCATCAGGTTTTCTGACAATTTTTAGTCACTAAGTCTAAAAAACACATTTGGCTTGGCTGCCATTACTATAATTAGTTGCAATTTCTGCAAACTGCCTTTTCTGTTATTGGTCTTTCCATTTTTCTGTAACTAAAATCCAAAGTTTATATTTATTTTAAATGTTTCTCTTTGTATGTATTATAATTCTTTGACCTTGTTACTATGTATTTTCTAATATCAAGACATTGTAAATGTAATTTTTGCTCTTAATAATGCAAATTATTTGCAGTCAATCTTGGTAAATAAGATCAGCTTGATTTTTGCTAAAATAAACTTAAGCTAAATATGATTTTATGTTTCCTTTTCTTCAGATGACATCATTAAAAACCTTCAGCGAAGCAGTCACTGTGCTGTTGTTTCCTAAAACCAGATTGATGGGGAGGTAAGATGTTAAAAGAATCCAAGTACTTTTGTTTTATTTGGACAATTTGTTTTTTAATGAAAGACAACATCAAAGACAAAGGTATTTATTTTCTTGTGTGTGTATGTAAATTGGCAGTGAGATTTAAAAGAAAAAAATTGTTCTGGAAGCACAAGCAAAAATTTTGCCCAGGGCATCAAATTGTCTTGGGCTGACACTGTTGTGAAGAAAGTCTTATCCAGCACCTTTAACTTTTTATTATCATACACAAATGTATTGTACACATATTGTTATTGTACTACTAGCGCTTAGTATATTCTTAATTTAGTGTATTTATTAGTTCATATCTTAGATCTTATTACTAGGACCCTGTGTACATAATTTCGCTCCACCACATGTACCACATGTGGTGTGAATTTCAAATAATGTAACAAACCCCCAAATGTCTGGACCAAAATCACCACAAACACCAAGACTCAGGTTAAAAGGTTTATTTTTCTTGGTGGGGCCTTGCCTCTCAAAGTGAACCTGGGTCTGGTGTCGGTCTCAGGGTAAACGACTGGAACGAGTCTAAGGACAGGGAGAGAACGGTTAGTGGCCCGACAGGAGACAGAAGCAAAAGCAAAAGTCAGAATACGGAAACCACTAACCGTTACTCTGTCGGGAGGGGGTTCAGAGGAGCTGAGATGTTCCAGCACGGTGGGATCGCTGCAGGGGGGATGGTCCTGGTGAGAGGAGACAGCCAGCTGCAGTGAAGAGCTCGAGGATGGATGGGAGGAGATGACACACTGGTCCGTGAGGCGTGAGGCAAAGTCAATCAGGCGAGGGTCGAAACCGGAGATCAGAAGAGCGTCAGTCCAAAGCAGGAGCAGGCGAGGAGGCAGTGTGAAGGAGGCGTAGGTCGATGCCGATGAATGGAGACGTAGATCCGGTGAGGAGCGGTCTAGAGGCAAAGTCAGGCGAGCGAAGGTCCCAGAACGAGAAGTCAGCACGAGGAGGCGAGGATACATAAACCAAGGAGCGGGACAGGAGCAAGGAATGCAAAAACAAAAACTGGACAGGAGGGGAACTATGAAAAAGAAACAAAACACTACAAGGGAAACCGAAAACTATGAGCGCTGGATAACTACTTGCAGTAAAACTGTGTTCGACTATCTGGCACTCACCCTGTGTGCAGGTCAGGTTTATAAAGGGTGAAGCGACAGGTGCATTTAATGAGAGGTAATCTGTGCAGAGTGTGCTGGAGAGAAGACAACCTTAAACCCACATGCAGCCAGAGGAGAGGAGATCAATGAGTGCTGCAGAAAACAGAATCACAACCCCAAACATAAATAAAAAGAGGAAGGTAAAGAAAAGAAGGTTTACAGACACCAAGCAGTGAACAGAGTGAAAAAGATTTGACTCGAACAGGCGTGAATCGTGACATATCCCCACCTCAAGGGACGCCTCCTGGCGTCCCACCTGGCTGATCGGGGTGATCAGCGTGAAAGGCAGCGATGAGGGGTTTGTCCAGGATGTGACGAGAGGGAACCCAGGAACGTTCCTCAGGGCCATACCCCTCCCAATCAACCAGATATTGAAGACCCCGACCCCTCCTCCTAGATCGGAGGAGGCGATGGACGGTGTAAGCAGGGGAACCGTCGATCAGACGGGCGGGTGGGGGGGAACGAACAGGGGAGTGAAATTCGGATGTTACGACGGGTTTAATGCAGGAGACATGGAAAGAGGGGTGAACGCGAAGCAACTTGGGAAGGGTGAGACGTATAGAGACCGGGTTAATGATCTTGGAAATGGGGAAGGGACCAATAAAACGGGGGGCGAGTTTGCGAGACTGTGCCTTAAGGGGAAGGTTTTTGGTGGAGAGCCAGACGTTTTGGCCCACCGCGTAGGTGGGTTGACAAGACCTACGGCGATCAGCTTTCCTAATGTAGATCGCCGTGGTCTTGAGCAGGGCTCGTCTGGCCCTTCTCCAGGTCCTCTGGCATCTGAGGGCCGCCAGGTGAGCCGAGGGGACCACAGCCTCGCGTTCTTGAAGGGAGAGGACGGGAGGCTGAAAACCAAAAACAATGTAAAAGGGGGAGAGGCCAGTAGCTGAGGAGGGGAGGGAATTGAGCGCGTGCTCAACCCAAGGCAGAGAGAGGGACCATTTATCAGGGTCCTTCTGACAAAGGAGTCGCAACTTGCCCTCCACCTCCTGGTTGGCCCTCTCAGTCTGTCCATCAGTCTCCGGGTGAAAACCAGAAGAGAGACTGATGGAGATACCTAAAAGGTTACAGAATTCCCTCCAAAAGAGGGAAATGAATTGAGGACCTCTATCGGACACAATGTTCAGGGGAAGCCCGTGGAGTCTAAACACCTCACGGGCCATGATGTGGGCAAGCTCCCTAGAGGAGGGAAGTTTGGAGAGAGGTACAAGATGGGTCATCTTAGAGAATCGGTCAACAATCGTGAGAATGACCGTATGACCCTCAGAGTTCGGGAGGCCGGTTACAAAGTCCATCCCAATATGGGACCATGGACGTTTGGGACAGGGAAGAGGGCGAAGTAGTCCCGCGGGAGGACGCCTGGAGGTCTTAGACTGGGAGCAGAGGGGACAGGAACGCACAAAAGATTTAACGTCCTGAAACAAGGTGTCCCACCAGAATTGTGCCCGGACCACCGCAAGGGTCTTGGTAAGCCCTGGATGGCAAAACAAATGGGAAGAGTGACAAAACTCTAAAACTTTCTTAATCATTTCAGGAGGAACAAATAGACGATTGTCAGGGCAATTAGGAGGAGGACGACGAGCACGACAGGAGGTTCTCAGGTCAGCCTCTAGTCGAGTCATGGCCAGGCGGGTAGTTTCTGGCAGGATGAAGCTCTCCTCCTCCACAGGTTGAGAGGAGTCACCCTCAAAAAGGCAGGAAAGAGCGTCCGGCTTGACGTTTTTCTCTCCCGGACGGTATGACAACGTGAAATTAAAGCGAGAGAAAAAGAGTGCCCCCCTGGCCTGACGGGGGTTCAACCGGCGCGCTGACCTGAGATACTCCAGATTTTTGTGATCCGTCCACACCTGGAAGGGAAATCTGGAGCCCTCCAGCCAGTGGCGCCACTCCTCCAAGGCGAGTTTAACGGCCAGCAACTCCCGATCACCCACGTCGTAGTTGTGTTCAGCAGCAGAGAGGCTCCTAGAAAAGAAGGCACAGGGGTGAAGATGCCCCTCTCTGCTGCGTTGGCTGAGTATAGCCCCCACCCCGGTGCTGGAGGCATCAACCTCGACAATGAAGGGTTCCTCTGGATTGGGGGCCTGAAGGATGGGCGCGGATGAGAACAGGGCCTTAAGTTTGTTAAACGCCTCTTCGGCGACTGGGGACCAAACAAAACGGGATTTAGTGGAAGTCAGTGAGTGGAGAGGTTTGGAGATGAGGCTGTATCCCTTAATAAACCTGCGGTAGAAATTAGCAAACCCCAAGAACCTTTGAAGTTGTTTGCAGTCCTTGGGGTTTGGCCAATCTGCAACAGCCACAATCTTGTTACGGTCCATCTCCATCTTGTTTGGAGATATAACAAAACCTAAGAACGATGTGGATGATACATGAAAGTCACATTTCTCTGCCTTAACATAGAGTCCGTTCTGTAAAAGACGGGTAAGAACCGCACGGACCTGTTTGCGATGAGTGGGGAGATCTCTAGAAAAAATGAGGATGTCATCTAAACAAACAAAAACAAACTGATTGACCATATCTCTTAACACGTCGTTGACCAGACTCTGAAAAACAGCAGGTGCATTGGTTAACCCAAAAGGCATGACCAGGTATTCATAATGTCCATTGGGGGTGTTAAAAGCTGTTTTCCGCTCATCCCCCTCACGGATACGAACTAAGTGATAAGCATTACGAAGGTCAAGTTTGGTGAACACATTGGCCCCTTGCAGAAGGTCAAAAGCAGAGTTCATGAGAGGTAACGGGTACTTGTTCTTGACAGTAATCTTATTCAGCCCACGGTAATCTATGCAGGGGCGCAGAGAGCCATCTTTTTTACCCACAAAGAAGAAACCTGCCCCAGCAGGAGAAACGGAGGGTCTGATGATGCCAGCTTGGAGAGATTCGTGGATGTAGTCCTTCATGGACTGCTGTTCAGGGGCAGAAAGAGAATAGAGGGGGCCCCTAGGAGGTGTGGAGCCAGGAAGGAGGTCAATAGGACAATCGTAAGGCCGGTGGGGAGGCAGAGATGTGGCCCGAGCTTTATTAAAGACCTCCTTGAGATCATGGTACTCGGAGGGAACCTTAGCTAGGTCAGGGTAGAACTCCTCCGAGGACTGAAAAGAGTCTTTGGTCACGACAGCGTCCATTAGGCAGGAGGACAGACACTCCTCTGCCCAACCCAGAATCTCCCCCTTTCTCCAGTCAATGTGTGGATTGTGTTTAATAAGCCAGGTGGCACCTAAAACCACCGGAGATTGAGGGGAATTAATCACGAGGAAGCTGATAGTCTCTTTATGGTTACCCCCCAAGTGAAGAGTGACGGGCTCAGTAATTTGTGAGGAAGAGTTCAAAGGGTGCCCATCCAGAGCCACCACAGAAGTTTTACTGGATGACTCCAGTACCCTGATACCCGCGCGGACAGCAAACTTATAGTCCATAAATTCAGTATCAGCCCCAGAGTCAATAAACACTTTTACAGGAGTCGAAGACTTACCCGGGATGGAGAGACTAGCCTGCTGGATGATGGATGAGGAGAGTTCAGACGACAGTGTTTTGCTCAGTAAACATCTCCTCACGTTTACTGAGCGAGACCTTTTACCGGGCACAAAGAGATGATATGTCCTGTTCCACCACAATAGAAACACAGACGCCCCCTCCACCGTCTCTCACGTTCGGCGGGAGTAAGGCGACTACGACCCAGCTGCATGGGTTCCTCTGTGGTTAGAGAAGAAGAAACAGAAGACAACAGAGGAACCTTAACCTCCATAGGAGGCTCACTAACCATCGGGGTGGTCGGTAGAGAGCGCGACCCTCGCTCCCTTGACCGCTCGACCAACCGAAGGTCCACCCTGGTGGCCATGTCCTCCAGGTCTTGAAGGGAGTCTGGGTATCGTTTAGTGGCAAGACCGTCCTTGATGTTCTCATTAAGACCTCGGTAGAAAGCATCGGTGAGCGCCTCCTCGTTCCAATGACTACCTGAAGCGATAGCATGAAAGTCTATAATGTAGTCTGTTACTCAACGGTTACCTTGACGGATGGTGAACAGGCATCTGGCAGCTTCTCTTTCAGGGAAGACTGGATCGAAAACGCGACACAGCTCCTTTGCAAAAGTCTGAAAAATATAACAGTTTGGGGAGTCTCGTTGCCATTCGGCGGTTCCCCACCTCTTGGCCTTGCCAGAGAGGAGGGAGATCGTGTAAGCTACCTTCGACCTCTCAGTGGTAAAACACGAGGGTTGCAGCTGAAAATGAATCTCACACTGAGTGATGAAGGGTCGGCACTGATCGGGTTCCCCAGAGAACAGCTCGGGGGGAGCAAGACGAGGCTCCCGAGCAGGTTCAGAACAGGTACGAGGGACAGCAGAGTCCTGGTTAGTGTGAAGTGGAGTAATAGTTTTTAACATACATACAATGTCTTCCATACCTGACTCAAGTTTATTAATAGCACCCTCGACACCAGAGCGCCAGTCAGCAGAAGGTGAGTGGTCCATATTGGCCAGATAGTTCTGTAACGAACCCCCAAATGTCTGGACCAAAATCACCACAAACACCAAGACTCAGGTTAAAAGGTTTATTTTTCTTGGTGGGGCCTTGCCTCTCAAAGTGAACCTGGGTCTGGTGTCGGTCTCAGGGTAAACGACTGGAACGAGTCTAAGGACAGGGAGAGAACGGTTAGTGGCCCGACAGGAGACAGAAGCAAAAGCAAAAGTCAGAATACGGAAACCACTAACCGTTACTCTGTCAGGAGGGGGTTCAGAGGAGCTGAGATGTTCCAGCACGGTGGGATCGCTGCAGGGGGGATGGTCCTGGTGAGAGGAGACAGCCAGCTGCAGTGAAGAGCTCGAGGATGGATGGGAGGAGATGACACACTGGTCCGTGAGGCGTGAGGCAAAGTCAATCAGGCGAGGGTCGAAACCGGAGATCAGAAGAGCGTCAGTCCAAAGCAGGAGCAGGCGAGGAGGCAGTGTGAAGGAGGCTTAGGTCGATGCCGATGAATGGAGACGTAGATCCGGTGAGGAGCGGTCTAGAGGCGAAGTCAGGCGAGTGAAGGTCCCAGAACGAGAAGTCAGCACGAGGAGGCGAGGATACATAAACCAAGGAGCGGGACAGGAGCAAGGAATGCAAAAACAAAAACTGGACAGGAGGGGAACTAGAAAAAGAACTCATGAAAAAGAAACAAAACACTACAAGGGAAACCGAAACCGAAAACTATGAGCGCTGGATAACTACTTGCAGTAAAACTGTGTTCGACTATCTGGCACTCACCCTGTGTGCAGGTCAGGATTATAAAGGGTGAAGCGACAGGTGCATTTAATGAGAGGTAATCAGTGCAGAGTGTGCTGGAGAGAAGACAACCTTAAACCCACATGCAGCCAGAGGAGAGGAGATCAATGAGTGCTGCAGAAAACAGAATCACAACCCCAAACATAAATAAAAAGAGGAAGGTAAAGAAAAGAAGGTTTACAGACACCAAGCAGTGAACAGAGTGAAAAAGATTTGACTCGAACAGGCGTGAATCGTGACAAATAAAGAACCTTGACAAAGCAGAACATTAATTTAATTTGATCCAATTTGATTGTTTGAGGCACCACCCTGTTGAGTGTTGAACATTAATAAGCATCTGCATCAGACACCGTATAGCTATTCATTTTTACAAGTTGTGTCTGTAAAAAATATCTCACTAGTATGGGTGCCAGTGGTTCAATGCCAAAGGTGTCCTTTTTTCCCCCCACTTGAGCACCTGCCCCACAAAATATCTGTGCACACCACATATTTCTGTCTGTCTGGCAACCTCCATTTAAACACGTTCTGATATAATCCCCACCCACACTCTGACTGACAGCTTTGAAGGGGTGAAGGGAACCTGTGATAAACCCCGCCTTTATTATGTGACTGACAGCTGTGAAGGGGTGGAGATCTGTGACAATCCCTGCCTCATTCTATGACTGGCAGCTGTGATTGGGTGGGCGGAAAGCAGATCCTGATGTGTCTGAGTCAAATCCAATAATCCACTCAAACAACAGACTGAGGGACACAGGGAGGAAAAAGACAGACCCTTGTCTTCAACAACAGAGACACCTGCACAGGTACAATCCTTTGTATCTTCTGGGAAATGTTCTATTCATCATCTCCATCATGAAACTATGAAGCACCTTGGTGACAGGGCCTCTGACAGATTATGACGACTTGTAGGTGAACGGATTTTTTTAGAATGGACTATGATTAGATCAGGATTAGCTTCTGGAACTGGACTCAGTCTGGTTTTGTCTTTGTTCAGGTCGTGAGAGGAACGGGACCTGCATGTAATTCTTGACTTCCTGCTGGTACCGGTGTCAAAGATCAGCCTGCTCACACCTAGTTTATTTGGTGTAGTCTGTTTAGTAACAGGTCCTGGTCCAAACAGTTGTGATGGGTGCACCTGAAGGTCAGAGAAATCGATATTTACCATAAAAAACTGATCCTGATGTTGGGGTTTTGAATGAGCGTCTCCTCCTCTACTCCAAGGTTTGCCATGTGAGGACATCCAGTACAAGTACCTGACAGGTATGTCCCCACATTAACACAGCACAATGGTCAGAATTGCAGGTCTGTAATTCTTCAGGTCCTCAGCAAAGATCAGAGACACCGGTCTAATTCTTCAGGTCCTCAGCAAAGATCAGCGATGCAGGTCTGTAATCCTTCAGGTCCTCAGCAAAGATCAGAGACACAGGTCTAATCATTCAGGTCCTCAGCAAAGGTCAGATACATGGGTCTGTAATTCTTCAGGTCTTCAGCAAAGATCAGAGACACAGGTCTAATCCTTCAGGTCCTCAACAAAGGTCAGATACATGGGTCTGTAATCCTTCACGTCCTCAGCAAAGATCAGCGACACAGGTCTAATCCTTCACGTCCTCAGCAAAGATCAGCGACACAGGTCTAATTCTTCAGGTCCTCAGCAAAGATCAGATACATGGGTCTGTAATCCTTCATGTCCTCAGCAAAGATCAGCAACACAGGTCTAATCCTTCAGGTCCTCAGCAAAGATCAGTGACGCAGGTCTAATTCTTCAGGTCCTCAGCAAAGATCAGGTATATGGGTCTGTAATCCTTCAGGTCCTCAGCAAAGATCAGGTACATGGGTCTGTAATC
>NC_056517.1:40820205-40820431 GCF_014905685.2 Nematolebias whitei
GATCAGGTACATGGGTCTGTAATCCTTCAGGTCCTCAGCAAAGATCACTGACACAGGTCTGTAATCCTTCATGTCCTCAGCAAAGATCAGCGACACAGGTCTAATCCTTCAGGTCCTCAGCAAAGATCAGTGACGCAGGTCTAATTCTTCAGGTCCTCAGCAAAGATCAGGTACATGGGTCTGTAATCCTTCAGGTCCTCAGCAAAGATCAGCGACGCAGGTCTGT
>NC_056517.1:40820441-40822777 GCF_014905685.2 Nematolebias whitei
ATCCTTCAGGTCCTCAGCAAAGATCAGCGACGCAGGTCTGTAATCCTTCAGGTCCTCAGCAAAGATCAGCGACGCAGGTCTGTGATCCTTCAGGTCCTCAGCAAAGATCAGCGATGCAGGTCTAATCCTTCAGGTCCTTAGCAAAGGGTAGGTGGACTCTCCCTTAGAGATTGGGTGAGAAGCTCAGTTATCCGGGAGAGACTCGGAGTAGAACCACTACTCCTCCACGTTGAGAGGAGCCAGTTGAGGTGGTTCGGTGAGGTAATGGTGACATTATTTACATGAATGACCCTGCCAGCTCCTTGCAGATGTTGGACACTGACTACCATGGTGCACAGATTCAGAACTGGTTGTAACCATCATACCCATCACTGCACGCTGCACTTATTGGTCAGTTGATCATCATTATCCACACAAAGGCACTCACATTGGTTCATTTTCATATAAATCACTCCTTGGTCTGCTGCCTTCATTAATCTCCTACATGTCACGTCATCTGTGCAGCTACAGCATCCCTGACCTGCAGAGAAAACTCATTTTAAGAGTCAGAGTCAGAGTTTCTTTATTGCCATTCGCACCTCATGTGGTACATGTGGTGGAGTGAAATTATGTACACAGGGTCCCAGTTACATCCAACAATAGATATGAACTAAGAAAAACATCAACTAAATATACACTAAGCACTCATAATATAAAAACATTGAACATCAGCACAAACATGAACATGAGTCTGTGTGAGCAGATGAGCATGCATGAACACGTCAACATTGAAACAGATCAGCAGCAACATGAAACAGATCAGCAGCAACATGATTTGATTTTTCACAGCGATTATTCTAGTTAGAGATTCATGAGTCTAACAGCCTCAGGGTATAAGCTGTTCCTCAGTCTAGTGGTTCTACACTTAATGCTCCTCAACCTCCTTCCTGAGGGGAGTGGGGCAAAAAGTGTGTGTGCTGGGTGAGTGTGGTCCTTCATGATGCAGGTGGCCCTCTTCCTGCATCTAGAGGTGTAGATGTCTGTGATGGTGGGGAGGCTGATTCCAACAGACTTCTGTGCAGCCTTCACCACTCTCTGCCTACTACTTGTCTACTGTCTACTTAACTGCCTGTAGTCACAATCATATTCTTTCGGTCACTACCCAGAGCTCGTGGTAATAGGTGAGGGTAGGAACGTACAAACCGGATTCCAAAAAAGTTGGGACACTAAACAAATTGTGAATAAAAACTGAATGAAATGATGTGGATATGGCAAATGTCTATTTTATTTGTAATATAACATAGATGACAGAACAAAAGTTTAATCTGAGTAAATGTAACATTTTAAAGGAAAAATATGTTGATTCAAAATTTCACAGTGTCAACAAATCCCAAAAAAGTTGGGACAAGTAGCAATAAGTGGTTGGAAAATGAAAATGAGCATATAACGAACAGCTGGAAGACCAATTAACACTAATTAAGTCAATTGACAACATGATTGGGTATAAAAAGAGCTTCTCAGAGTGTCAGTGTCTCTCAGAAGACAAGTTGGTAAGAGGATCACCAATTCCACCATTGTTGCGCAGAAAGAAAGTGCAGCAATACCAGAATGGTGTTACCCAGTGTAAAATAGCAAAGACTTTTAAGTTATCATCATCAACCATGCATAACATCATCAAAAGATTTAGAGAATCTGGAACAATCGCTGTGCGTAAGGATCAAGGCCGTAAAACTCTACTGGATGCTCGTGATCTCCGGGCCCCTAAACGTCACTGCACCTCAAACAGGAATGCCACTGTCAAGGAAATAACAGAATGGGCTCAGGAATACTTCCAGAAAGCATTGTCAGTGAACACAATCCACCGTGCCATCCGCCGTTGCCAGCTGAAACTCTACAGTGCAAAGAGGAAGCCATTTCTAAGCAAGCTCAGACGTTTGCACTGGGCCAGGGGTAATTTAAAATAGAGTGTGGCAAAATGGAAGACTGTTCTGTGGTCAGATGAGTCACAATTTGAAGTTCTTTATGGAACACTGGGTCGCCATGTCATCCGGACCAGAGAGGACAAGGATAGCCCAAGTTGTTATCAACGCTCCGTTCAGAAGCCTGCATCACTGATGGTATGGGGTTGCATGAGCGCTTGTGGCATGGGCAGCTTGCATGTCTGGAAAGGCACCATTAATGCAGAGAACTATGTTCAGGTTCTAGAACAACATATGCTCCCATCTAGACGTCATCTCTTTCAGGGAAGACCCTGCATTTTTCAACACGATAATGCCAGACCACATTCTGCAGCAATCACAACATCATGGCTACGTAGGAGAAGGATCCGGGTACTGAAATGGCCAGCCTGCAGTCCA
>NC_056517.1:40822877-40824572 GCF_014905685.2 Nematolebias whitei
TTCTATTCTATTCTATTCCTCTGATAAATAATATAAATCATATAAATGTAGTCTGATAAACAATATTCTTTCTAAATCTGAAATATTGATCTGAAAATGTCTATTTAACTCGTTTTCCTCCGTAATAATAAAAATGCAATATTCTTGCGTCATGACGTCACTGACGTGGTGAGGTGTGGACGCAGAGCAGTCATCGGTCACGGGAGGATAGAGGGCCAGCGTCGTGGACGCGGACAGGTAAAGATGTTACTTTGATTTCAGAGGGGATCGATCAGTGATAAAAGACCAGTTCGGTTCGGTATCGGTTAATCCAAGCCTGTGCTCTGAGTTACTCTGTGCGCGTGAGTGTGTCCAGCTGCAGGACCGCACAGACGCTTCACACTAGGGTCCTGCCCTGCAACAGATTCTCTGATTAATCACTAATTTATCGCTGATTTAGTGATTAATCAGAGGGCTTTAGGTTTGTCGTTGCATGTTTGTGCACGCGCTCTGGACCGAAGTACTGAGCGCGAGCGCACATGCTGAGTCAGCCACTTGACACGAGGAAGAGTGTGGTGGTCTGCTCTGCACCAGAGGTGCCTGCAGCAGCTGATCAGCTCCGATGTCTGATTTTGTGTATACTCCCTGCTTGGAGACAATCCGATCCACGAGGACATCATCTGGGAGAGAGTGTGTCCGTGTGAACTCAGAAGATACCTGATTGTCTACACCTGGTGATCCAAATTAGACGATTTAGCAGGAACAGGATTCTGGTTCCTAACCAGATGTCCAACCGTTCTCCGTACAGGTTTTTGTTGGTTCTGGTTTCACCTGCTTTCTGATTTATTCAAATACAGTTTTGCTGAACTGGAGCATGAACACTGCACATATTTCCTCCTGAACGCTCTACACTCAGAATCTCTCCATCGTCCTCGTCCAAATCAGATTAAAACAGATTGTCTCTCATCTCTAATCTCTCTCTGCGCTGTTACCATGGCAACCGTTCACCTGACAGTTTAATAAGGTCAGCAGCTGTTAACAGCTGTGCTCATGGTGCTGACTTCATCAGAATGAGACAAGCTACTGACAGCTCTGGTTTCTTTATTCGTTGATGATGAGTATTTGTGTTGGTTTTAATAGGAGGGGTCAGTGAAGAGCACCGGAGTTGAGCCGTGTCTTCAGTAGAAAGAGAGAGACATGAAGAAACAATAAAGCCAATAAATGAAAGAGGTCGATAATTTTCTTTCTTCATACAAGTAATTGATTTATTGTTTATTGCTACAGGCCTACGTGACCGATGTAGACGGAACAAATTTGTTTTAAGCCAGGGTCCAACTGTAAAGAATAAAGTGAGGAAAAGTTTGAAATGAAATTCTATTATTAAATTATAGGCAGGTGCTGTTGTTTTAAGACAAGGCTCCCTCCTTCCCCGCTTGTCATTACTTCCGAGTCATCACCTGGCTGACTTAAGATATGTTGTTTTAAGTACAAAGTAGTGGGTAAGTAACCAACAAAGCCCATGCTCAATAATCCAGGGATACAATCCAATTTTCAGTCAGGTCATCTGGACAGTTTATTTAATTTTTTTCGCTGAAATGTTTCACCTTCCATCCAGGAGGCTTCATCAGTCAAGGAAATACACAACACAAAACTGATTCTTTCCCCAACAGCTTACTCCAAAGTGGAACAAACCAGTTATGTTGGTGCTAAGATGGT
>NC_056517.1:40824672-40829002 GCF_014905685.2 Nematolebias whitei
GCAGCAGACCAAGAAGTGATTTAAAGATGAAAATGTACCAGTGAGAGTCTGTAGCTATGTTTACATGTGCAAAATTCTTTGATCGGATTGAAATGTATTCAGATTAAATAAGCCTAATGTATTGTTTACATGGGCACAATCCAAACATAACAAAAGTTTACATGCAGCGTGCTTCTATTCATAATAGATGTACTGGCATGCGCACATTGCGCAGAGTGTTAAACTTTCCTAAAAAAAAAACACACAGAAGAAGTTCTACTTCCGTGATGAACATAAACAAACCAGAGCACGCAAAATGAACCCGCGCCAGGTTTTGATGACGGTGGAGACGTTACTGCACTCCTTGACTGAGCTGCAGGTGAAGCAACGCATGCTTTTAGTCTTACTTCTAGTAGAAATGTTATATTGCTCACCGACCAATTATGCTTCCCCGACATATTAGCATCTAGCCAGGTGAAAATAAGTGATGTTGACATAGGTCGAACATGTTAACTTTAACATGAACTCTTTAACTCTGTTAACTCTGTTCTTGTGTCTAATAAGCACAAGATCCTGAACTGTTTCAACAAACATTTTGTTGCTTCTAGTTCTTTATTTGACACAGTTACTAACGGAAGATCAGCCACTTCACTTAATAACCAAACTTCTACAAATCAAATCCCTCCTACAAGTCAATCCTCAGTTAATCACACCTTCTCTTTTTCTCCATTCTCAGTCAGTGAGGTCAATAAACTGTTAAAAGATCTTGATCCTAAAAAATCTGCAGGTCCAGATGAACTTCCACCTTATTTCTTAAGGCTGGCTGCTCATATCATCACAGTCCCTGTGACCCACATCTTCAATCTCTCCATAAACCAAAACTCCATTCCAGACATTTGGAAAACAGCCTTTGTTCTTCCTTTGCTGAAGGGAGGTGACCCCCCCTCACTGAACAACTATGGACCAATCTCTAAACTCTGCATTTTAGCCAAGGTTCTAGAAAAACTGATAAACTCTCAAATCAAAAATGACCTGGACTCATTTAACATCTTACCTCCACATCAATCTGGTTTCAGGAAACAACACAGCACAACCACTGCTTCACTGAAGGTTCTTAATGACGTTGTTGAAGCACTGGATGCTAAGGATTATTGTGCTGCACTTTTCTTAGACCTGTCTAAAGATTCTGACACTGTGGATCAGAACATCTTGTGTCATAAACTCTCAGAAATCGGTTTCTCAGATCACATCATTGGTTGGTTCTCTAACTATCTTTCAGACCGGAGGCAATGTGTTCAACATAATGGTACTTCCTCCAGTTATTTAACAGTCAACAATGGTGTACCACAAGGCTCAGTCTTAGGACCCACCCTCTTTACAATCTACATACATAATGTAGGTAAAAACATCCCTGATGCATCCTTACATTTCTATGCTGATGATACAGTTTATTGTCAAGCTAAAACTGTTGCTAAGGCTTTCCAGCTTTTGAAATCTGCATTTAACATCATCCAGTCTGATTGTTCCGTCTCAAACTTGTCCTAAATGCCGATAAAACCAAAGGGATTCTTTTTTCAAACAGGAAGTCAGTCCCTTCAGTTATTCCTCTGATTTTATCCTCAAAGGGTGTACCTTTTTTTTCCCCTTGTCATGTCCAGCATTTGACACTTAGAATTATTGTCTGAGTGTCAAAGTGATTCCCAACAGATTTACTTTCACAAGCAGAGCATTATGGCTGGCCTTAATACTCCACTTGATTTATAAATTAAATTTTATTAGAATTTGCTTTGGGCTTGTTTCAGATGTAATGGACATGGTGATGAAAAACAAAGAAGATAAAGCAGAAAAGTGAGAGAAGGGTTAAAAGGTAAAGAAGGAGATAGGAATAGAGGAGAAAGAGAGGGGATAAAGAGAACACAAATCAACATCATTGAACTGTTTGACTTGTTACCTTCAGGGAAGTGCTACAGGTGCATCAGAACAAGAACAAACAGATTCAAGAACAGTTTTTTCCTGAAAGCCATCACCACACTGAACTCACACATGCACTGATTTAATAATCTAACCTCCCAAACCCCTGGATTCTATTGTGCAATACTACTGACATTTCATACTCTCAATCACCTTAACTAGTCAAGTCAAGTCACATTTATTTATATAGTACATATAATCAGCAACAGTTATCAAAGTGCTTACCAAAAAAATCACAGCATCAAATATTAATAACAAGATATTACAGCAACATGAATAAAAGCATAAGAACAATTAAATATAATGAGAAACAATGAAATACTAAATCAAGTCACCCTGCGTTAAATGTCAAGGAGTAAAATCAAAATGGATGAACACAATCATCAACAATGAAATACCAAATGAGATCACACTGTGTTAAATGCCAATGAGTACAGATGTGTTTTGAGGAGAGATTTAAAAATAGAGACTGAGGTGGCCTGTCAAATGTTGATGGGCAGATTATTCCAGAGTTTAGGGCCCCTGACTAAAAACGCCCAATCTCCTCTGAGCTTCAGCTGGTTTTTGGTACGGCCAAAAGCAGCTGGTCTGATGATCTCAAGGCCCGAGAAGGAGTATAAAGATGAAGGAGGTCGGAGAGGTATGAGGGTGCAAGACCATTAACACACTTAAATGTCAGCAGAAGAATCTTAAAATCAACTCTGACACGTACAGGAAGCCAGTGAAGAGAGGACAGAACTGGAGTAATGTGCTCAAACCTGCGAGTTCCTGTTAGTAGCCGAGCTGCAGCATTTTGGACGAGCTGGAGACGCGAGAGAGAGACCTGACTGACCCCAGTATAAAGCGAGTTACAGTAGTCCAGTGGGTTGTAATAAATGCATGGACTCATTTTTCAAGGTCGGATCTGGACAGGACGGACTTGAGCTTAGCTATCTGCTTCACTAATTTCCATAATGCGCAATATAATTGTGAAATACTTGTATTTTTTACTTTCATAGTGCTATTATATCTATATGGCATTACATTTTTTATATTTTTAGTGTGCGTTATTCTTAAGCATGTTTTTGCACTGAAAAAAGGAGTGGCTCTTAATTTCATTGTACTTGTGTACAAACCGGATTCCAAAAAAGTTGGGACACTAAACAAATTGTGAATAGAAACTGACTGCAATGATGTGGAGGTGCCAACATCTAATATTTTATTCAGAATAGAACACAAATCACAGATCAAAAGTTTAAACTGAGAGAATGTATTGTAGTGGACTTAACCTGATGTCAAAACTAAGCCTAAGGTCAAAACCCTTGACCTTAAGAACCTTGTGGGACAGGAACTGTCATTTCATTGATTTGAATCCAGAAATACAGGTTCACCCATCCTGAGACTCTCTTTCTTGAAGATCAAGTGAAGGAACACTCTCTTTTTATTATCATTACTATTTTACAATGTTGATAATCAAAGTGTCTTAGTTCAAACCATTTTAGATGTTGCAGTGAACTAATCAATTTTATTAACTGTGAAACAGTGTAATGATTTTTTGATGCTTATGCAGAGTTAGAATTCATGTTGAGGTCTGTTACAGATTTTTATGCATTTTCTGATTTCTGTCTTTGAATGAGCAAGTGTGCGTTTTCCAAGGTCAGGAGTCGAAGCAGACATGTGTTGGAACAACTGTCTTGTTTACATCCTCTCAGACGTCAACGGAGTTGGCACCTGTTTCTAAAACTCGCCAAAACAAACTCTCTCTGTCTCTGAGAACAGTTTAATCTGTTCCATAACAATTCTTGCTCTTCTCTGACTTCTAGTAACCTCTGACATCACAAAACACACCCCTGTCTGGTTGATATTACCCAATAAGGGACGCTCAAATATACAGGAAATAGAGCTCTTTAAAATGCCGGTACTTCCTAGTTCTCTCAGTTCAGTTCTGCGCGGAGAAGTTCAGTTCGGTGAAGCTTCTGAGGAGTTCGGTTCTGCGCTGAGAAGTTGTTTGGGAGAACAGAAGTCCAGCATGATAAGGCTCCTCCGAGTTGGATTATAATATCCTCCACCTCTGAGTGGAACTTCTGAAGTACCCCACTCATGTGAAGTCTATTGCTGATGTGAGCTGGTGTCGGACGGAATCTCGTCACTACTTCGGACGAGTCACAGCCATCCTATGGAGACGCTGGACAGGTAGCGTTAACTGGACCTCCATATCTGCTGATTAATCTTCAGAAAGGTAATGAGTCAAGTTTCCTACCAAAGCGTACCGAGGGAAGCTGGGTTCTGATGGAGAGTGTGGGTTCTGGTGAACACTTCCCCTCACATACCATCTTTTACTCCCTTTTAAACTTCATTTCCATCTTTAAATTCTTCTCTCAAGTAGAAATCCTTCCAGATA
>NC_056517.1:40829102-40832805 GCF_014905685.2 Nematolebias whitei
CCAGCATGGAGGCCTCTGTTGACATCTGCAACAACTTTACCAGATACTTTGCTGATAAGGTAGAGTTGATTAGGTCATCCATCCCCCAGTCCACAACTGATCCTTCTGTCTTTGTACCTTGCTCAGCTGTCTTCAAACAGTTTGAACCCATTTCACTCCCATTTCTAAACAAAGTCGTTGATCAGATGAAACCCTCTGGTTCCCCTGCTGACCCCATTCCTGCGTCGTTTTTCAAACAAGTTCTACCCACGATTGGACCATCTGTTCTTACTATTATAAATAGTAGTATTGTGACAAGTGTGGTTCCCGATGTTTTCAAACATGCAGTAGTTCATCCGTTAATTAAGAAACCTGGACTTGACCCTTCGACTTGCTCAAATTTCAGACCAATCTCAAAACTTCCCTTCCTGTCCAAAATCCTGGAGAAAATAGTTTTCATTCAATTAAACACGTTTTTGAATGAGAACAGAATCTTCTTATGTATATATATATATATACATATACACAAATATACACACACACACTTATATAAAATACTATTTACTAATTGTACGACTATTCCTACTTCACAGTTTTTCCACTTATCATGGGGCTTCAGGGTATGGATCCACCGCCATACACGAGGGACTACTGTATTAAAGCAACCCGAACCTGAGTCTGTGTGAGCATATAGGTATGAATGAATGAATAAACCCTGTGCGATCAGTTCCACTTTGATTGGGATGTAGAAAGGAAGTGTGCTTGTATTCAAGTGTACAAATGGTTTCATATGTCTGGATTTATTTGTGCGTACACCGTTTTCTTGATTTAAGCATACGCCATGTTTCAGTAGGAAATCTATACAGGTATTTGTAAATGAGGCCCCTGGTGAGCAATAACCAGCAAAACGAATCAATTGTGATCAAACTGACCTCTGACCTGCTTCTTAATCCCCTTTGCTGGATCTAACCAGTTCTACAACACAAAGAGCAAGGTTAGAGATATAGACAGGTGGTAGGACAAAGGGGTCTTTAGACAGACAGGTACCTTGTTATTGTCAACGTCCCTGAAGGTCAAAGCAAAGTAGTCTTTCTCCAGCAGGTTGATGTGATCACAAACCTTCTCAAAGAGATGCAGGCCTCGAGCTCGTTTCTGATCAGGACCACAAAACAATGGGTTTAGGAAACTATTGAGGTTCCACTACCTGAGGTTCCTCTACCTGAGGTTCCACTGACAGATGTTCCACTGTTTGTGGTTCTATTTACTGAAGTTCCACTGACTGCTGTTCCACTGACTGAGGTTATAATGATTGAGGTTCTATTGACTGAAGTTCCACTGACTGAGGTTCTACTGACTTGTTTCTCCTTAAGTTATTTCTACTTACTGAGATTCTACTGTGTTTTGTTTAACTTGACTGATGTTCTTGTTGTACAAACCGGATTCCAAAAAAGTTGTGACACTAAACAAATTATGAATAAAAACTGAATGCAATGATGTGGAGATGGCAAATGTCAATATTTTATTCATAATATAACATAGATGACAGATGAAAAGTTTAATCTGAGTTAGGGCATTAACAGAGTACTCGAGTAATGTACACATAGATTGCTAGGACATCTATCGAGGTTAAAAATGTTATGTCGAGTATCCGTAGTGACGTCATATTATGTGACCACCGTATGATTATAGGGGCCGGTGTTGCACTGCTGCAGGTCACAGAGTATGGTGTAACACCGGGTCCAATCCACCGAACCAGAACCAGTTTCGGTTTAAGTTTTGTTTTTGACGTGCTGCATGTTTCTTCACGTTTGCAGTTTAATAATAATAACTAATAGTTTAGTTTTTCCTGTGACTTATTTGCAGTATGATAAATGGTAGGAGCATAATATACGCTCCCAATGTTTTGTTGGTCTTTTTTTGGTAAATAATCACTTTTTTTGCAGTTTTCAGACTTTATTTATTTATTTTTGTATCTTGAGATCTATGACGTCATCAAATACTCGAGTTCTACTCGGGTTTTATTATGTTAATGTCGAGTTTAAAAATTATATACTCGTTCAACCCCTAATCTGAGTAAATGTAATATTTTAAAGGAAAAATATGTTGATTCAAAATTTCAGTGTCAACAAATCCCAAAAAAGTTGGGACAAGTAGCAATAAGTGGTTGGAAAAAGGAAATTGCGCAAATAACGAACAGCTGGAAGACCAATTAACACTAATTAGGTCAATTGACAACATGATTGGGTATAAAAAGAGCTTCTCAGAGTGTCAGTGTCTCTCAGAAGCCAAGATGGTAAAAGGATCACCAATTCCACCACTGTTGCGCAGAAAGATAGTGCAACAATACCAGAATGGTGTTACCCAGCGTAAAATAGCAAAGACGTTTAAGTTATCATCATCAACCGTGCATAACATCATCAAAAGATTCAGAGAATCTGGAACAATCGCTGTGCGTAAGGGTCAAGGCCGTAAAACTCTACTGGATGCTCGTGATCTCCGGGCCCTTAAACGTCACTGCACCTCAAACAGGAATGCCACTGTCAAAGAAATAACAAAATGGGCTCAGGAATACTTCCAGAAAGCATTGTCAGTGAACACAATCCACCGTGCCATCCGCCGTTGCCAGCTGAAACTCTACAGTGCAAAGAGGAAGCCATTTCTAAGCAAACTCCACAAGCTCAGACATTTGCACTGGGCCAGGGGTCATTTAAAATGGAGTGTGGCAAAATGGAAGACTGTTCTGTGGTCAGATGAGTCACGATTTGAAGTTTTTTATGGAAAACTGGGACGCCATGTCATCCGGACCAGAGAGGACAAGGATAGCCCAAGTTGTTATCAATGATCCGTTCAGAAGTCTGCATCACTGATGGTATGGGGTTGCATGAGCGCTTGTGGCATGGGCAGTTTGCATGTCTGGAAAGGCACCATTAATGCAGAGAACTATGTTCAGGTTCTAGAACAACATATGCTCCCATCTAGACGTGATCTCTTTCAGAGAAGACCCTGCTTTTTTCAACACGATAATGCCAGACCACATTCTGCAGCAATCACAACATAATGGCTATGTAGGAGAAGGATCCGGGTACTGAAATGGCCAGCCTGCAGCCCAGATCTTTCACCTATAGAGAACATTTGGCGCATCATAAAGAGGAAGGTGTGACAAAGAAGGCCCAAGACGATTGAACAGTTATGCCCCTTTTCCACCGTCACGGCGCGGGTCGGATATTTCCGGGTTGAAGCGCGTTTGAGGTCTTTCCACTGTTCCAGAAACCGGCTCGCCTCGCTAAATTCTGGCCCGGCTTCTCAAGGGTTCCGAGCGAGCCGCGCCGTGACGTCAGAAACACTGTCGGTCACTGATTGGTCGGGGGGAGGAGTCTGTGGAGTCGTTCCAAACAACCCGATCCACCATTTTTTTCTCTCCCGCTTGCCATTAGCGATAACACGAGCAGCGTATCTTTTAGTATTTTGAAGCTATACAACAACAATAATATCAAAGCTGTGGTCAAATGCATAAGTGCAGGTGTTGTTCTGCTTGGTGGCCGACGAAAAAAGTCAAAGCGAGCTAGATGGAGGATTGGAGGGTGGTTTGGACACGACTACTGCTCTACTTGAACCATTTATAGAAGATGGTGAGTGTTTTCTAACTTTAAACATATTTTAAATTACTCATCCCATCGGTTCTGAACATATTTTTAACTAACAAAAGAGGCTGACGCCATAATAG
>NC_056517.1:40832905-40837974 GCF_014905685.2 Nematolebias whitei
TATATATGTATGTGTATGTATATATATATATATATATATATATGTATGTGTATGTATATATATGTATATATATATATATATATGTGTATGTATATATATATGTATATATATATATATATATATATATGTATGTGTATGTATAACCCTATGTATTAAGATGTTTTTGATCAACACAAGATCTGTTTCCAACAAGACTTTTATCCTCAATGACTTTTTTAAAGACGAACAGTTGGATTTTCTCTATGTCACGGAATCTTGGATATCTGATGGTGAGTCCAGCGCTTTGATGTAATTATTACCTCTGGACTGTCTGTGCTTTAATGCATCAGGTCGGCGTGGTGGTGGATTATTAACGGTCTTTGAATCAAACTTTACCTGTAAACAGTTGGCCATCCCGGTTTCCTGCTCCAGCTTCGAGCTGAGCGCCTTTGAACTCGGACTTTCTACTCCGGTTCTTTGCGTGCTCGTCTTCTGCCCCCCTCGATACAAGGACTTCATAAGTGAATTCTCTGACTTTTTGGCTGATATCACACCGATACAATCATGTTTTGATTATTGGGGGTTTTAATATGCACGTGTGTTGTCAGGAGAAGCCCTTAGTGAAGGACTTTCTAGATTTATTGGACTCTTTTAATTTAACTCAGCAGGTAAACGGTCCCACCCAAGAACTGTACTCCACTTCCTGCTTGCGGAGCTGGGCCCGGTCTGTTTACATTCACACGGTACTCGAACCATGCTGGAGTTCTCTTCTACCGGACCGAGACCTAGGTTTTAGCCCGGGCCAGAGTTTGCCTTTTGGTTCCATGACAGAGTTCGGTGACGCGTTCACACCTCCCCAAACGAACCAGACTTCCTAGGCAAACGGGCTAGAGTTAGGGACAACAGGGCTGGTGTGAATGCACCCTCAGATCAGAACCTTGGCTTAATGACGTCACTCAAGCCTTTAGACAGCAGTGTAGGAGAGCAGAGCGCAGATAAAATAAATGACTTATTATTTAAAACCATTATTTGAATTTTATTTCCACCTGGTTTTAATGTTTCCTCTCCTTTCCTGGCTGAGCCGGGTCGTAACACTATCTTTTTCAGTGACACGATTCAAACTGATTCAAGCCTACAGCATTTCCATCGTCTGACATCACCGACCTTTCAAGGTAACCGTGTCCTTAACCTGTGACATACTGTTCCTCAGGTGAATCATCATGACAACAGAGCCAGGTGAAGTGCAACCCAAAGAGGAGTGTTTTCCTGAAGCTGCTGCCCACTCAACACCAAAACAGGTGAAAACTCAAAAGACAAATGATCAATAAACTTCATGACATAAGTGCTGCTGTGAAATCTGACATCACTTCCTGTGATCTGAGGGTGAGGAGGGGGTTCTGCCCCATAGCCGAGCTCAGAGCTCACTGGCTGAGGATTTGATGAGTCACCTGTCATCCGGCAGTCACATCGCCCATTCCCCGGCCAAAACCACTCTGAGCTTCAGGACAATGCAGACCAAAGTGACGCTGTTGGATGGATCACTATTTACCTGCATAATGGAGGTGAGACAGGGTTAGAGTTTGGGGACATTGGACAGGAGAGATGGGCATAAATGACCCATATAAGAGTACTTATCAAAATATAGTGATGACGAATGAGTGGAGTCATTATAGACGCCTAAGCAAAGACGAAGAAAAGTCAGTTGAACCGTAGAGCCTCAGTCAAGAGAAACATGATAATAGAACATCAGTCAAGAGAAACAGTGTGTAGAGCTTTGTCAGTAGAACCTCTCAGTAATACGTCATTTAGGAGAAACAGTAAAATCTTAGTCAGGAGAAATGGTCAGTAGAACCTAAATCAATCAATATAACTTTATTGGTCATAACATTCCTTAGATAGAGAACTTTACTAATTGGCTTTTATGTATGTGAATGTTTCTCTAAAGCCCTGAGACAACTTTGTTGTGATTTGGCGTTATATAAATAAACTGAATTGAATTAAATTGAACATTCCATGAATTGGAGATTTAGTCAGTGGAACCTCAGTCAGGAGAAACACGACAATAGAACTGTTGAGGATTTGTTTGGGTTTAACCAGAATTTGTTTATTACATTATTTGGGATATTATAATTTGATATAAGTTACTATTTTAGTTGTAATTGTTATTTCAGATTTAGTGAATATCTGGTTCAAAAGCGGTCTAAATTTGTTCACCTTTAATAGAAGGGACTCCATGTCCCATGATGCTTCAGAAGTAGAAGAACTAAAGTTTGTTAGAGAAAAAATATAAAATGGATGGTTTCTTTCAGAGAGCACATTTTCTGAGCTCCCACATGTTGTCGTAGAGCATTACTATCATTTTTTTCACATTTTTTATTCACTAAAGTTCATCTGAATAAGACTTCTGGCTCCTTCTTGTCTTTGGATTAGTCAAATATACAAACCGGATTCCAAAAAAGTTGGGACACTGAACAAATTGTGAATAAAAACTGAATACAATGATGTGGAGGTGCCAACATCTAATATTTTATTCAGAATAGAACACAAATCATATATCAAAAGTTTAAACTGAGAGAATGTATCATTTTAAGGGAAAAATATGTTGTTTCCAAATTTCATGGCGTCAACAAATCCCCAAAAAGTTGGGACAAGTCCATTTTTACCACTGTGTGGCATCTCCCCTTCTTCTTACAACACTCAACAGACGTCTGGGGACAGAGGAGACCAGTTTCTCAAGTTTAGAAATAGGAATGCTCTCCCATTCATGTCTAATACAGGCCTCTAATGCCCCTTTTCCACCGTCACAGAGCGGATCAGATCAGTTCGGGTTGGTTCAGATCGGTTGTGTTTCCATGTACATTTCTGGACCGGCTCTGTAGGCGGGGACTAGAATCCAACTCGTCTTACCACCTGGTGGCGGTAGTGCTCCCTTAAGCTACTTACTAGCCACCACTAAACGTATTAGAAGAAGAACACCCTGAAGGTTTTGTCACACGATGTTGTGGAAAAGATGTCATGCTCTAATGGAGTACCTCATGAGCTGTAACTTTAGACCTGATTCATAATCCTACCTTACTGCCTTCCTGCTGCTTTAAACCCATGTGTTTTTCATTTTAGTATAGATTTTTACAATAAAGATGTATTAAAAATATCTTTACTTTTATTATTTACAGATATGCACAAGGTTCATGTTAAAATTGCAAAACATCACACTGTGCTGTAATCTTTGAAACTGCTTTTACAATAAGATACAGACTTGAAAACAATTAGATTAAATTTTGTCCTTGAATTTTAAAGATTTGTCTTTCATTAAATTAAAACATAAATTTATTACTTATTAATCTAAAAAAGTCTGGTCCTCTGGACATTCAAAAAACAAAACTAACAAAAAACATTTAGTTTATTTATTATAAACTGTATTGTTTGTTTTGTGAATGTCCAGAGGACCAGACTTAACTTTTTAGATTTTTCTACCTGGATTATTGAGCAGCATCAGGATATTAATTAATAGTCAGTTGGTTTGTGAACACCATGGGGTCCTAGAAGAGTTGAAGAGGAGGCTGTTGATGTCTGTGCCTCCCTGGTGAAGATGCTGCTCCCACAACCCTGAAGCAGAAGAGGATGGATGGATGGATGGACGGACGGGTGGCGAAGGAGGAGACCATCAAACAGCAGGAGTGGTCAGTTCAGGTGAACACCTGCCTGTTTGCTTCAGATCAGCTGTTCAAATCTCTGCAGGTTCAAATAAAAGGTGCACCAGGACTTTCAGCTGAATCTCTCGGGCCACAGTTGTATGGACGATAAACGATAACTGCTAAAAGATAACTGATGACTGATAATTGATAACTGTCCTTTCTGAATTTTTGACTGTTTTTGTGTCACTTCATCCTAGAACAAAACATTTATAACATAATAACAGTTGAGCAGATTCTAGTAATCTTTTCTTAGGATTCATTAAAGATCAAATGCAATTGGAAATTCTTCTCAATTCCAGTATGAATTTAAACAAACACTATATGAACTTAACATTGTAAAATTTGTTTAGGAAATTTAATGTTCAAGGACACCACTTAAGAAAAAAATTGTTTAATATGAAAAGTAAGAAGTGAAAAATGTACAAAAATAAAAACTACTGCGTCCAACTAATGATTGTGTCTGTCCCTTGTCTCACGGGCTTCATCCAGAAGAAGACACAAGTGTTGTTCCTGCTGTGTCCGCTTCAGTTCTTCATGTTCATTCAGTGATGGAATAAAACTTTTCTTTACTTGACTCTTTTCTCTTTCTCTTCACTAGAAAGAAGAAAAAGTGGTTAATTCAAGCTACATACTGTTTTTGAATAAATGCATGAAACAAAGAAAGGTGCTGCTAACAGCTATAATAGATATATTAATAATAATAAACTGATCAAATAAGAAAATGAAAAATAAATTGATTTAAAAATAATGAAAATGATAATAATGGATATATGAATCAGAAAGTATTATACAGATGCAGATATTCTTTGTCATTCGCACCACATGTGGTCCATGTGGTGGATGATCAAAATTATGTTCACAGGGTCCCAGTTACATCCAACAATAAAATATAAAAGAAAAACAGTAATAAGATTTAAGATATGAACTAAGAAAAACATCAACTAAAAATATGATAAGCTCTAATAGCATAAAAACATTAAACACAATACACAGAACAGCAGCACGGACATGAGTCTGTGTGAACTGATGAGCACGAATGAACACAGCAACATGAAACAGATCAGCAGCAACATGAAACTGATCAGCAGCAACATGAAACTGATCAGCAGCAACATGAAACTGATCAGCAGCTACATGATGTGATTCTTCACAGTGTTATATATTCATGAGGCTGCACAAACTCAAGTTCATGTTGCTGTTTGACGTATTGTTTTGATTGTTTACTGCTATTAGTGCTTAGTGTTTTATTAGTAGATGTTTTTTAGTTGATATTTTTCTTAATTCATATCTTAGATCTTATTACTGTTTTTATTTTACATTTTGTTGTCTGTAACTGGGACCCTGTGTACATAATTTCATCCCAATTCAGTATTTATTCAACATTTTAGTTTTTTA
>NC_056517.1:40838074-40840421 GCF_014905685.2 Nematolebias whitei
TGGACTGGGGGATGGATGACCTAATCAACTCTACCTTATCAGCAAAGTATCTGGTAAAGTTGTTGCAGATGTCAACAGAGGCCTCCATGCTGGCAGACCGAGGCACGTTTAAAATGGAATTTAGGGTATTAAAAAGAACTCGCGATTATGACTGTTTGAAGCAATGATTTGGGAGAAGTATTTGTTCTTTTCAGATTTAACGATGCTCTGATAATCTTTCAAACATGTTTTTAACATAATAAAAGAAACCTGTAATTTGTCCTTTTTCCACTTGCATTCAGCTCTCCTGCATAGACGTTTGGCCGCTCGAGTGGTCGCGTTCAACCAGGGGTGTGTTGCCCGCTTTGGTCGCCTGATTTTTAGCGGGGCCACGAGGTCTAAGATCTTAGAGCAGGTCGCATCATGCCTACTGAGCAGCTCCTGTGTATTAATATAGGCAGAGGTTTCAGGGACTGAAGCAGCATCAGTAAGGAATGCAGAGGGAAAAAGAGCAGCGGTTGAAGAGTTAAATATCCGACAACTCCTGGCTGGAGCGGGGGATTTAGACTCATGAATAACAGAAGTTTGGAATGAAATGGGTTTGTGATCTGAAACAATAGCATCCCCAATTTCCATATTAACCACAGATAAACCGTGAGACAGAACTAAATCAAGTGTATGGCCCTGTTGATGAGTTGGACCAACAACATTTTGCACAAAGTTGAAAGATTGGATCAGATTTAGAAACTCTTGCACCAGAGGCTTGTCAGGACAGCAAACGTGCACATTAAAGTCTTCCAGAATCAAGACCCTGTCCTAATTGACCTTTTTGGAATCCGGTTTGTATTTTACACTAGAAACACCACAAAGCAAGGCAGTAACGTGCAATGTCTGCAGAGCCATAGCACCACATTAAACCGCGGTAAAGTTAGTTTTACGATGGACATTCGAGCTCCGGGACTTCAGCGGTCTGGTAATTTCGTTCAGTCCGGAGAAGGCAGTCTGATTTTGGTCAGTTGCGCTCAGTCTGACCCGCTCAGTCTGACCCGCTCAGTCTGTCCTTCTCTGAGGAGGGGCAGACTGAGCGTGGCTGACCGAGATCAGACTGCTTGCTGCGGATTGAACAAGAAAAACACATCGCTGAAGCCCCGGAGCTCGAATGTTTACTGAGAAGTTGCTAAACTTGATCATAATTAATGACCAACCACTATCGGTTGTAGAAAACGAACGATTTCGCAGCTTGATACTTGCAGCCAAGATATAGTTTACCCTAAAGGAGATATTAATCAGTACAACAATAGACAATTATAAAAAAACATCCTGATGCATGCTCAATAATCCAAGTAGAAAAATCTAAAAAAGTTCAATCTGATCCTCTGGACATTCAAAAAAACGAAACAAAGCAAAACAACAAAAAAATGTAGAAACGTTTCGTCTCTCATCCGAGAGACTTCCTCAGTCTGAGCTGCTGTTTTCAGCTCAGTCTCTTAAATAGCACCTTCTCAGAGTGGATCGACCAGTTTTGCTGCTGACAACCAAAACCAGCTGATCACATGCTCAAGAAGGACCATCAGCCTAACAATGGATTATTAGTACACTGATGGCTGTTTACTATTCACAGAGGGCTGAGTGATTCTAGCAATCACATCATTGTAAGAGGGGGACAATTGAACACGTAGGCCTCCACCCCTGTTTAACGATGGACAATTTCTTTTCACAAATATGGTCTCCTTTACTCCTCTCTCAAACCATCGTTCCTCTCTATCCAGGATGTGCACATCTTAATCCCTGAAAGAGTGACCGCTGGCCTGGAGATGAGTGTAGACCACAGAGTCCTGGCCTGATGATGTTGATCTTCTGTGCTGGGCCATCCTTTTGGCCAGTGGCTGTTTTGTTTCCCCAATGTAAGACTGATCACAGCCCTCCTGACAATGAACAGCATACACAACATTACTCTGTTTATGCCGGGGGACTGGATCTTTGGGATGAACCAGTCTTTGCCGTAATGTATTTTGGGGTTTAAAAGCCACTGGGACGTTATGTTTAGAAAATAAACGTCTCAGTTTCTCTGATACCATACCAATTTATTTATAAAGCACTTTAAACAGTGACAAAGCACACCAAAGTGCTGTACAGGGACAAACAGAACAAGCACATAGCAACAGATTACATAACAGGGCACCAAAAAGTAGAAACCAACAAAAACAATAATGGATAACAACAACAACCTCAACATGACTAACACAGTGTGATGCACACAGACTCAGCACAGATCACACAGTGCAGAAAGCTAGGAAATAAAAGTGTGTTTTTAAGCGAGATTTAAAACTGTGAGGGAGGGGGCCTGTCTAACGAGCAGAGGTAACTC
>NC_056517.1:40840521-40842602 GCF_014905685.2 Nematolebias whitei
CATCCGAGAGACTTCCTCAGTCTGAGGTGCTGTATTCAGCTAAGTCTCTTAAATAGCACCTTCTCAGAGCAGTCCCTTCGTCCATCGTTAAACAGGGGTGGAGGCCTACGTGTTCAATTGTCCCCCTCTTACAATGCTGTGATTGCTAGTATCACTCAGCCCTCTGTGAATAGTAAACAGCCATCAGTGTGCTAATGATCCATTGTTAGGCTGATGGTCCTTCTTGAGCATGTGATCAGCTGGTTTTGGTTGTCAGCAGCAAAACTGGTTGATCCGCTCTGAGAAGGTGCTATTTAAGAGACTGAGCTGTATACAGCACCTCAGACTGAGGAAGTCTCTCGGATGAGAGACGAAACGTTTCTACTTTTTTTTGTTGTTTTGCTTTGTTTTGTTTTTTTTGAATGTCCAAAGGACCAGATTTAACTTTTTAAGATTTTTCTACCTGGATTATTGAGCATGCATCAGGATATAATTACAAATACAAAATAGGTTGAGCAGAGTAAGTAAAGACAGTAGCAGAGTGAAAAGTGTGGTCAGTTTGTCCTCCAGTAGTCTAAGCCTTTAGCAGCATAATTAAGGGATAGCTCAGGAAACCCAAGCCAACCCTAACTATAGGATTTATCAAAAAGGAAAGTCTTAAGCCTAGTTTTAAAACTGGATAATGTGTCAGCCTCACAGACAGAGATTGGAAGTTGGTTCCACAAGAGAGGAGCCTGATAACTGATTCATTCTGTTTTTGTAAATTTTAGGAACCACAAGTAAACATTCAGCCTGAGAGCGAAGCGCTCCGTTAGGAAAATATGGAACAATAGGATCTGTAATATAAGATGTAGCCAGGTTGTTGAGAGCTTTGTAGGTTAAAGTAGGATTTTGAATTCTATTCTGGATTTGACAGGGAGCCAGTTGAGAGAAAATATAACTGGAGCGATATGATCTCTCCTACTAACTCCAGTTAAGACTCTGGCAACAGCATTTTGGATCAACTGAAGATGTTTTAAAGAAGTATTTGGACGCCCAGATAACAAACCATTGCAATAGTCCAGTCTAGAAGTGACAAATGCATGGACCAGTTTTTCTGCATCATTTTTAGATAAAATGTTTCTAATTGTAGTGATATTAGGCAGATGGAAGAAGGCAGTTCTAATAACTTTTTTTTATGTGGGGGATAAAACCCTTGTCCTGACCAAAAATAACACCAAAATTTTTAACATTAGAACTGGAGGACATATTAATGCCATTTAAGGAGGGAGAAAGACTGAAAAATTAATTCCTAAGGTGCTCGGGTCCAAATACCAAAAACTCAGTCTTGTCTGTGTTCAAAAGGAGAAAATTAAGGGTCATCCAGGTTTTTATGTCTTTAAGACATGCTTGTAGTCTAAGTAGCTGATTGGATTCATTGGGTTTAATGGACAAATATAATTGTGTGTCATCAGCATAACAATGAAAATGTATCCCAGGCTGTTTAATTACTTTACCAAATGGAAGCATATATAAAGTAAAGAGTATTGGCCCAAGCACTGAGCCCTGAGGAACTCCATGAGTAACTTTGGTGTATGAATAAGATTTATTATTTACATTGACAAACTGGAATATATCAGATAGATAAGATTTAAACCATTTTAGAGCTGTTCTTGTAATCCCAATATCATATTCAAGCCTCTGCAGTAAAATATTGTGATCAACCGTATCAAATGCAGCACTGAGGTCTAACAGGACCAGTATAGACATAATCAATCAACCTTTATTTAGACAGGTACATTCCATTGAACCTCGAGGACTCATTTACAAGAGAGACCTGATTTCAACATAGAAAGATGACAACAATGGACAACAGCAACAACAATAAACAATTATAAAAAGTCATACTGCAGGTTTTTTTTTTTTACAAATAGGATGGCTAAAAGGAAAAGGTAACAAAACAAACAAACAAAAAAGCTAGATTCTAAGGCGAATGTAGAAAACTAAAAACAGGAACGTCTGCATTGGTCCCTGCCAGGAGTCCAACAGATTCTTAAAGCCACTTAAGAGAGGTCAAGGTCGAGAGCTTCAAATCTTTTTGTAAGATATTCCAGGAAACAGGC
>NC_056517.1:40842702-40844600 GCF_014905685.2 Nematolebias whitei
TTGATGGAAGAGATTGTTTAAATTTGGTTACAGCATTTTCTGATAACTACCTGCTGAGATGAAGTTTACTCTCAGTGACTGTGTAGTCCCAAGGATCACGCTTTTAAGCCTCCCTGGTAAGGTCTATTCGGGGATTCTGGAGAAGAGGGTCTGTCAGATAGTTGAACCTCGGATTTAGGAAGAGCAGTGCAGTTTTTCTCCTGGTCGTAGAACACTGGACCAGCTCTTCACCCTCAGCAGGGTCCTGGAGTGTGCGTGGGAGTTTGACCAACCAGTCTACATGTGCTTTGTGGACTTGGAGAAGGCGTTCGACCGCGTCCCTCGGACAACCCTGTGGGGGTACTCCGGGAGTATGGGGTACCAGGCCCTTTGATACGGGCTGTTAGGTCCCTGTATGACCAGTGTCGGAGCTTGGTCCGCATTGCCGACAGTAAGTCAGGCTTGTTCCCAGTGAGAGTTGGACTCAGCCAAGGTTTCCCTTTGTCACCAATTCTGTTCATAACTTTTATGGACAGAATTTCTAGGTGCAGGCAAGGTGTTGAGGGGATCTGTTTTG
Organism: Nematolebias whitei; assembly: GCF_014905685.2. Lineage (NCBI taxonomy): Eukaryota > Metazoa > Chordata > Actinopteri > Cyprinodontiformes > Rivulidae > Nematolebias > Nematolebias whitei. Next base: position 40,843,259 of record NC_056517.1, read on the forward strand.
GTGGCCTTAGGATCACTTCTCTGTTTTTTGCAGATGATGTGGTCCTATTGGCTTCATCAAGTCATGATCTACAGCTTTCACTGGAGCGGTTTGCAGCCGAGTGTGATGCGGCCGGGATGAGGATCAGTTCCTCCAAATCCGAGGCCATGGTCTTGAGCCGGAAAAGGATAGAGTGCCCTCTCCGGGTCGGGGAGGAGGTCCTGCCCAAGTGGAGGAGTTTAAGTATCTCAGGGTCTTGTTCACGAATGAGGTACAAATGGAGCGTGAGATTACTAGTCGGATAGGTGCAGCGTCAGCAGTGAAGCGGGCGCTATACCGGTCTGTCTTGGTGAAGAGAGAGCTGAGTCAAAAGGCAAAGCTCTCAATTTGCCGATCGATCTACGTTCTTACCCTCATCTATGGTCATGAGTGTTGGGTTGTGACCAAAAGAACGAGATCTCGGATACAAGCGGCCGAAAAGAGTTTTCTGCGCAGGGTGTCTGGGCTCTCCCTTAGAGATAGGGTGAGAAGCTTGGTCATCCGGGAGGGACTCAGAGTAGAGCCGCTGCTTCTCCACATCAAGAGGAGCCATTTCAGGTGGCTCGGGCATCTGGTTAAGATGCCTCCCTGGTGAGGTGTTCCAGGTACGTCCCACCAGGAGGAGACCCAGAGGAAGACCTAGGACACACTGGAGGGACTATGTTTCTCGGCTGGCCTGGGAACGCCTTGGGATTCCCCTGGAGGAGCTGGCACAAGTGGCTGGGGAGAGGAAAGTCTCGGCCTCCCTACTTAGGCTTCTTCCCCTGCTACCCGACCCCGGATAAGTGGAAGAGAATGGATGGATGGATGACTGAAAATCTTCAGCTATTGATGAGTCACTCAGCCTGCCATAACCTCCCCACTTTCATTCTGCTCACTGCTTGGAACCGTCAGAACAGCTGCACCACACTGGCGAAATGCAGCTAAGCAAATGTTAGACTGAGACACACCTTTGGTATAACTTCAAGTAAACAAATAATTGTTTAGGTGCTTTTCTTGTTAATTTGCGGATAAGTGAGCCACTTTCCTTCTTCCTTTTCTCTTCCTCTGCACATTCACATAGCCCTGATGCAGCAAAACTATTTTTGAAATACAGCTGATTGTAGTGAACTAGACCTCCGACATCAATCTGTCTCTGAAGACCTTCAGGGGACAGGAACTGTTATTTCATTGATTTGAATCCAGAAATGCAAATTATCTCATCAAGAGACTATTTAATTGTATCCTGAATTAATCAATTGAAAGAACACTCTTCTTTTTACATTATCAGTAGTATTTTAAGATATCTTGATAATCAAAAGTGTGTTTAGTTCATACCATTTCT
>NC_056517.1:40844700-40852128 GCF_014905685.2 Nematolebias whitei
TCTCTGGAGCAGGTAATGTGCAGCATGAAGCCATCTGGTTCCCCCTTTGATGTGGTCCCCCCTCGACTACTAAAGGAAGTTTTTCCTACCCTGGGTCCTTTTATCCTCACTATTCTGAATAGCAGTTTATCCTCAGGTGTGGTGCCAAAGACTTTTAAACATGCTGCTGTCCAGCCCCTCCTGAAAAAACCTAACCTTGACCCCTCAGTCATGTCCAACTTCCGGCCTGTCTCCAGACTCCCATTCACCTCTAAACTACTGGAAAAAATTGTGGAGTCTCAGTTGAAACAGTTTTTGGGGGATCACGCTATCCTTGAGTTATTCCAATCTGGCTTCAAATCTCTCCATAGCACTGAAACTGCTCTACTGAAGGTTTTTAATGACATTTTCATATCCACAGACGCAGGTGATTCTGTGCTGCTTGTCCTATTGGACCTTACATCTGCTTTTGACACCATTGACCACAATATCCTCATTTCTAGACTGGAGCAGTGGGTGGGCATCACAGGGTCAGCCCTTAAATGGTTTGGGTCCTACCTCTCTGACAGAACCTTCTGTGTCAATATCAAAGATTTTAGTTCGGCATCGACTGCACTCCAGTGGGGGGTACCGCAGAAGTCCATCCTCGGCCCCCTTCTCTTTTCTTTATACCTGCTGCCACTAGGTGCTATCTTCCGCAAACACGACATACCCTTTCATTTCTATGCCGATGATTGCCAAATTTACTTCCCCCTGTGGCACAGAGGCACACGCTCTATTCAGCCTCTTCTTGACTGCCTGGCTGACATCCGGGACTGGATGGCTTTAAACTTCTTAAGCTTCAATGAGAAGAAGTCTGAAGTCATGCTGTTCCATCCCAGTGGCTCACTCATGAACTATGACATTGACCTATTCTCTCTAGCCCCGCTAGAGAAACAAAAGGTGACTAATCTGGGGGTGATAATGGACCCGTCCTTAAAACTCAACAGTCACGTAAACATGATGGTCAAATCCTGTTTTTTTCAGCTGAGACGGCTGTCTAAGCTGAAGCCTATACTCAACAAAAAGAACCTCGAGACAGTGATCCACGCCTTCATAGCATCTAGGCTTGATTACTGCAATTCACTTCTGTTTGGAATCAGTCAGTCCTCCATTGCTCGTCTACAACTGGTCCAAAATGCTGCAGCCCGATTTTTAACTGGTACAGGCTATAGAGAGCACATCACGCCAGTTTTGGCCTCCCTGCACTGGCTACCCATTCACCTTCGGATCCATTTCAAAATTCTCATGTATGTTTTTAAATCACTGAACAGTTCCGCCCCATCCTATCTCACTGATCTTCTGCAGCCATATGTCCCACCGCGCTCTCTGAGGTCAGCAGACCAGATGCTTCTCTCAGTCCCAGAAACCCGTCGTAAGCTCAGAGGTGACAGGGCTTTCTCTGTTGCAGGTCCACGACTGTGGAATGAGTTGCCACTGAGTGTCCGGCAGGCTCCCACACTCTCAGTCTTTAAGTCTCGCTTGAAGACCCACTTCTATTCGCTTGCCTTTAACACGGTGTGATTTGTTTTGGTCCGGTCTGTTCTCTACTCTGTTGGCCATTTTAGTTAGCTTCTGCTGCTATTTGTATCTGTATTTCTATTTTATGTTTTCCTGTCCGCTGTGCATGTTTGTGTTCTTTTGTACAGCACTTTGGTTGGCCTTGTTGCTGTTTTAAGTGCTATATAAATAAATTGGTATGGTATGGTATGGTATCATGTGTGTCCGTTGTGTACAATAATAGTTTTCACATCAACGATTTTCCAGCATCACCTCTGTCGCCAAAGGACCAGGAAACATATAAACGTGCGTACACCGGTAACCATAGAAGCGTGCATACACCAGCATACACCAGCTATGAAGTTATTGCTGGCTGCACATGTTTCATTCTAGATACATCTGTTGCATTTAAAAGGGCGTACGCCACATATTTGTAAATTCAGTCTGTGCATGAGGCCCCAGGTGAGCTCAAGGTACAGTTCTTCATTAATTGATTTTTTTTGTTTTGGTGTCTCAGGTGTTCCTTGGAACTTCTTATTTAATGTAAAGTTTTACCCTCCTGACCCCTCCCAGCTTACTGAGGATATAAGCAGGTAGGGTCACACACCTGTCAATCAAAGGTCAGCCTTCAGTTTTCACCCATTGAATGATAAATGTATATATAGCTCATGTCTATCTAATCAAGATATTCAAAGCTCTTCACAACCCATTCTGTGCTTTCTTTACCTCCACACACATTCATACAGCACTCTACTACATCTCTCCAAAGATAATCTGAATCTTTAGAGACTAATCTGAGCTTTATCACATTCATATGCTGATGGTACACACATCAGAGGCAATGGGGGGGTTCAGTGGCTTGCTCAGGGACATTTAAACACGTTGGTGGAATCAAACCCACAACTCTCCCATTGGAGGACAACAGCTCTAACCACTCAGTCTCAGCTGCCCCACGTGTCCCGTCAGGCAGGTGATGTATTCTTTTTTTGTCTCTCTGCAGGTATTTCCTGTGTCTTCAGCTCAGACAGGATATCGTTTCCGGACGTCTTCCTTGTTCATTTTCTACTCACACTGTCCTTGGGTCTTACACTGTTCAATCAGAGCTTGGAGACTATGATCCAGGTACTGAAATTTCACCTTATACATACCATATTTTTTGGCCTATAAGTCATGTTGTTTTTTTTGCATAATTTACATGCCCTGTGACTTGTAGGCCGAAGCAACATATTTATGGATTTTTTCCTATAATGGCAAATTCAAAAAAGTTCAAGACAAAAACAACTGGACCTTATTTATTATACTTTAGTTTTTACTTTATTGTTTTTGTCTTGAACTTTTTTGAATTTACCATGTCCTGGATGACTGAGACCCCTCCCTGAGCTGCCACCATACCATGGTGGAGGGGTTTGAGTGTCCCAATGATCCTAGGAGCTATGCTGTCAGGGGCTTCATGCCCCTAGTAGGGTCACCCAAGGCAGACAGGTCCTAGGTGAGGGACCAGACAAAGTGCAGCCCAAAGACCCCTTATGATGAGTACAATCTATGGAATCAATGTTCCCTCACCCGTGGGTCATTGGGGCCCCACTCTGGAGCCAGGCCTGGAGATGGGGCACGCTGGCAAGCGCCTGGTGGCCGGGTTTTTACCCATAGAGCCTGGCCGGGCACAGCCTGAAGAGGTGACATGGGTCCCCCTTCCCATGGCCTCACCACCTGTGGGAGGGGCTAAAGGGGTCGGGTGCAATGTGGGATGGGTGGTGGCTGAGGGTGGGGACCCTGGCGGTCTGATCCTCGGCTATAGAAGCTGGCTATTGGGACTTGGAATGTCACCTCTCTGGTAGGGAAGGAGCCTGAGCTGGTGTGTGAGGTTGAGAGATTCCAGCTAGAAATAGTCGGACTCACTTCAATACATGGTTCTGGCTCTGGAACCAGTTTCCTTGAGAGGGGTTGGACACTCTTCCACTGGAATTGCCCCTGGAGAGAGGCGTCAAGCAGGAGTAGGCATACTTGTTGCCCCCCATCTTGGTGCCTGTACGTTGGGATTCACCCTGGTGAACGAGAGAGTAGCCTCCCTCGACTTACGTGTGGGGGGACGTGTTCTGACTGTCGTTTGTGCTTATGCGCCAAACAGCAGCTCAGATTACCCACCCTTTTTGGAGTCCTTGGAGGGGGTCCTGGAGAGTGTGTCTCCTGGGTACTCCCTTGTTCTACTGGGGGACTTCAACGCTCACATGGGCAATGACAGTGAGACCTGGAGGGGTGTGGTTGAGAGGAATGGCCCCCCGATCTGAACCCGAGTGGTGGTCTATTATTGGACTTTTGTGCTCATCATGGATTGTTCATCACGAACATCATGTTCAAGCATAAGGGTGTCCATATGTGCTCTTGACGCCAGGACACCCTAGGCCACAGTTCAATGATTGACTTTGTTGTCATCTCATCTGATCTGCGGTCGCATGTCTTGGACACTCGGGTGAAGAGCGGAGCTGTCCACTGACCACTACCTGGCAGTGAGTTGGCTCTGATTGTGGGGGAGGATGCTGGTCAGACATGGCAGACTCAAACGTATTGTGAGGGTCTGCTGGGAACGTCTGGCAGAGTCTCCCATGAGATGGAGATTTAACTCCCACCTTCGAGAGAGCTTCAAACACATTCCGGGGAGGCGGGGGGACATTGAGTCTGAGTGGGCCATGTTCCGCGCCTCTATTGGCTGGTGATGTTGCACGTTCGTGGTGAGACGTATTGTGTCACTTTCTGTTTGTCTGTTGGTAGCTCGAGTGAATTGTTTGCTTGAGTCGTCTCTGTTTTCTGGATTTATCTATCTTTTGCACAGTTTTTCATTCTAGTTCACAAACGCTTAGTACAGTTGTTTTTCTACTGTTAGATAGTGCTTAAATCGCCTTTTATCTTTCAACACTTCTCGGTTTTTATTGGTGTATTTGGCTCTGCTAGCTCTTGCTGCATTAGCTTAGCATGGCTGCTGCTTCTCTCCCGTCTTCTTCTGTTCTCACTTGCTCTGTGTGTCAGATGTTTAGCTACTCCTCTGCCTCCTTTAGTGATAATGATACATGTAACAAATGTAGTCTTATGGTAGCTTTGGAGGAGAGGCTGTCTGAACTGGAAGCTCGGCTCTGCGCTGTAGATAAACCAGTAGCTAGCCAGGTCCCCTTAGACAGCGTGGAACCACAGAGACTAGCTCCCGTTAGCAGTCCTCCAGCAGACCCCAAGCAGCTGGGATCCTAGGCCCGCCGGGTGATGGTCCGGAGCAAGCGTAGTGCTAAGTCTAAGCCCCCAGTTCACCACCGACCCGTTCACATTTCTAATCGATTTTCTTCGCTCAGTGACACACCCGCTGAGTAGCAGACCCTGGTTATTGGCAGCTCCTTAGTCCGAAACGTGGCTTTAGGGACTCCAGCAGCCATAGTTAAATGCATTCCGGGGGCCAGAGCGGGCGACATAGAATCTTATCTGAAACTGCTGACTAAGGCTAAGGCTATAAGATTGTTAGTCACGTCAGCGGTAATGACACCCGGTTACGCCAATCGGAGGTCACTAAAATTAATGTTGCTTCGGTGTGTGACTTTGCTAAAACCATGTCGGACTCCGTAGTTTTCTTTGGCCCCCTCCCCAACCTGACCAGCGATGACACGTTTAGCCGTATGTCGTTGTTTAACCGCTGGGTGTCCAGGTGGTGTTCTGACAACGACGTGGGCTGCATAGATAACTGGAGTTATTTTTGGGGAAAACCTGGTCTGATCCGGAGAGATGGCATCCATCCCACTTTGGACGAAGCCGCTCTTCTTTCTAGAAATATGGCTGATCTTGTTTATCCCCCAAATTATTGACAACCCAGGATCCAGTCCAGGAAGCAGAGTTGTAGTCCTCCACACCTCTCTGCTGCTTCTCCTCTGTTACCCACCCACACCCCCATTGAAACGGTGTCAACTCGACCACGGCTCAAATGAAACAAACCAAAAATCAGCTATGAAAATATAAACCATAAAAATCTGATTAAAATAAACAGTTACTTTACCAGATCAAAATCATAAAATCATTAAATGTGGATTATTGAACATCAGATCTCTTTCCTCTAAACCCCTGTTAGTTAATGAACTGATAACTGATCATCATATTAATTTATTCTGTCTGACAGAAACTTGGCTACAACAGGAGGATTTTGTTGGTATAAATGAATCCACTCCTGTTACTTATTTAAATTTTCATGTTCCTAGAATGAACAGCACGGTGGCGCAACTGGTAGAGCTGCAATCTCTCAGCGAGCAGGTTCCTGGTTCAAACTCCGGTCCTGGGGCCTTTCTAGGTGGAGTTTGCTTGTTCTCTCCGTGCATGCATGAGTTTTCTCCGGGTACTCCGGTTTCCTCCCACAGACCAAAAACATGCATGTTAGGCTGATTGGTAACACTAAATTGTCCCTAGGTGTGAGTGAGAGAGTGAATGGTTGTTTGTCTCTATGTGGCCCTGTGATGGACTTGCGACCTGTCCAGGGTTTACTCCGCCCCTCAAACAGTAATTGCTGGACACGGGCACCGGCGACCCCCGTGACCCCAAATGGATGAAGCGGGTAAAAGATAATGGTTGGATGTTTCTAGAACAACTGGCCGAGGTGGAGGAATAGCTTCTATTTTTCAGTCAGGATTATTGATTAATGCCAAACTAGTTATTAGTTATGATTCTTTTGAATCGCTGTCCCTCAGTCTTTCTCATCCAAAATGAAAATCAGAAAAGCCACTTTTATTAGTCGTTATATATCGTCCACCAGGCGCTTACTCTCAGTTTTTGTCTGAATTCTCAGAATTCTTAACTGACTTACTATTAAATACTGATAAAGTCATAATGATGGGTGATTTCAATATTCATGTAGATGTTGAAAGTGATTGCTTAAGCATAGCCTTTAATAATTTAATAGACTCGTTTGGTTTTACCCAAAACGTCCGCACATCTACTCATTCTTATCATCACACTCTTGATTTAGTTCTGACCTATGGTATAGAGATTAAGGACTTTGTAATAGTTCCTCAAAATCCTATTCTGTCCGACCATTTTTTAATAACCTTTGAGTTTTCATTAAATGACTACACAGTCACTGAGAGTAAATTTCGTCTTAGCAGGTGCTTATCAGAAAATGCTGTAACCAAATTGAAACAATCTCTTCCATCAATGTTTCCTCTGTCTTGCAGAGTAATGCATCAGAGAACAGAGACTTAGATCATCTAGTTGATCATCTTACAACTTCAATGCAAACTTCACTTGATAAAATTGCTCCACTGAAAAAGAAAGTAATCAATCAAAGGAAACTGGCTCCTTGGTTCAATTCTGAGTTACGTACTTTAAAGCAGGGCTCTAGAAACCAGGAGAGAAAATGGCGCTCTACTAATGTTGAAGAATTTTATTTAACTTGGAAAGATAGTCTGCTAACATATAAAAAAGCTCTCCGTAAAGCTAGAACTTTATATTACTCATCTTTAATAGAGGAGAATAAAAATAACCCTAGGTTTCTGTTTTGTACTATTGCTAGACTAATTAAAAGTCCCATTTCTGTTGAACCATGTATCCCTACAACTATAAGTAGTGATGACTTCATGAGATTCTTTATAAATAAAATTATTTCAATTAGAGAGAAAATTCAAACCACCCTTCCTTCTACTATCTCTAGTCCCCTGTCAAATGAGGCAATTTTAAAAATGTCACTAGAGCCTGATTTGTGTTTGAACAGTTTTGTCCTGTTGTGCTCTCTGAATTGTAAAAAATAATAACCTCAACCAAACCATCCACATGTCTAAAGTGTGTAAAACATTTACAAAGCCTATTTTTATTTTACAGAAAAGAGCTGTAAGAATTATCACTAGAAAGCATTACAGTCACCCATCAAGCACATTATTTTATCAACTAAAG
>NC_056517.1:40852228-40854765 GCF_014905685.2 Nematolebias whitei
AATAGGATGGCTAAAAGGAAAAGGTAACAAAACAAACAAACAAAAAAGCTAGATTCTAAGGCGAATGTAGAAAACTAAAAACAGGAACGTCTGCATTGGTCCCTGCCAGGAGTCCAACAGATTCTTAAAGCCACTTAAGAGAGGTCAAGGTCGAGAGCTTCAAATCTTTTTGTAAGATATTCCAGGAAACAGGAGCGGAGTAGGAGAAGGCCATTTTGCCTAGTTCAGTCCTCATTGAGGGAACACTGCAGGTAATAATGTCCTGAGAGCGCACTCCGTAGCTGCACTCACGCAGAGACATGTAGGAGGAGATGTATGAAGGCAGCAGACCAAGAAGTGATTTAAAGATGAAAATGTACCAGTGAGAGAGTCTGCGTGAAGTTAATGATGTCCAGTTAACCAGTGAATACTGTCCATAAGTATATGGACTGTATGGACTGTAATGGACTTATCCATAAGTAAATAAGTCCATTGCCTAAGGCCATGAGAATATCATTAGTGACTTTTACTAGTGCTGTTTCTGTGCTATGATGAGCTCTAAACCCTGACTGAAACTCTTCAGATTATCTCTTTGTAGATGTTCATGCAACTGACCTGCAAATATTTTCTCTAGAATTTTTGAGATGAAAGTTAAGTTAGATATAGGTCTATAGTTGGCCAGAATTTCTGAATCAAGGTCAGACTTCTTAAGTAAAGGTTTAATTACAGCAACCTTAAAGTGCTGTGGTACATAACCATTCATTAAAGAAAAATTAAGTAGATCCAAAATGTGGACATTAATTAGGGGAAATACCTCTTTAAACAGTGTGCTTGGGATGGGATCTAGCAGACATGTATGGTATGTTATGGTATGGTATAAAGTTTATTCATTTTAAAAAACAAAACAATTCCATAAACTTAAAAAATACAAGAAATTTAAAATGAAAGGCAGCAGAAAGAAGAAAAAAATCTTATTATATCTGCCCCTTTTTTCAAACAATTTGTTCAACGATAATCTTCAAGTAACAGAATAAACGAATAACTCTTTCTAATTTTTCTAACTTTAATGCAATACACACTAAGCTACTTCATTTTTTTAAACAATTCAGCATTGATCTTTTTCTTAAATGTACACATTGACTTGGCATTTTTAACATCACTCCCTAGACCATTCCTCAATCCAATTCCTTGGATTGAGGTAGACCTTCCCTTCAGATTAGTTCTGAATTTTGGTTTGATAAATATCTCTATCTCCTTAAGATTATAACAACGTTGCCTTTTAACAAAATTTCTTTGGATATTTAAAGGTAATGTGTTATTTTGAACCCTATATATAACTGATAAAATACTATAATCTACCAATTCATGGAACTTTAATAACTTTAGTTGATAAAATAATGTGCTTGATGGGTGACTGTAATGCTTTCTAGTGATAATTCTTACAGCTCTTTTCTGTAAAATAAAAATAGGCTTTGTAAATGTTTTACACACTTTAGACATGTGGATGGTTTGGTTGAGGTTATTATTTTTTACAATTCAGAGAGCACAACAGGACAAAACTGTTCAAACACAAATCAGGCTCTAGTGACATTTTTAAAATTGCCTCATTTGACAGGGGACTAGAGATAGTAGAAGGAAGGGTGGTTTGAATTTTCTCTCTAATTGAAATAATTTTATTTATAAAGAATCTCATGAAGTCATCACTACTTATAGTTGTAGGGATACATGGTTCAACAGAAATGGGACTTTTAATTAGTCTAGCAATAGTACAAAACAGAAACCTAGGGTTATTTTTATTCTCCTCTATTAAAGATGAGTAATATAAAGTTCTAGCTTTACGGAGAGCTTTTTTATATGTTAGCAGACTATCTTTCCAAGTTAAATAAAATTCTTCAACATTAGTAGAGCGCCATTTTCTCTCCTGGTTTCTAGAGCCCTGCTTTAAAGTACGTAACTCAGAATTGAACCAAGGAGCCAGTTTCCTTTGATTGATTACTTTCTTTTTCAGTGGAGCAATTTTATCAAGTGAAGTTTGCATTGAAGTTGTAAGATGATCAACTAGATGATCTAAGTCTCTGTTCTCTGATGCATTACTCTGCAAGACAGAGGAAACATTGATGGAAGAGATTGTTTCAATTTGGTTACAGCATTTTCTGATAAGCACCTGCTAAGACGAAATTTACTCTCAGTGACTGTGTAGTCATTTAATGAAAACTCAAAGGTTATTAAAAAATGGTCGGACAGAATAGGATTTTGAGGAACTATTACAAAGTCCTTAATCTCTATACCATAGGTCAGAACTAAATCAAGAGTGTGATGATAAGAATGAGTAGATGTGCGGACGTTTTGGGTAAAACCAAACGAGTCTATTAAATTATTAAAGGCTATGCTTAAGCAATCACTTTCAACATCTACATGAATATTGAAATCACCCATCATTATGACTTTATCAGTATTTAATAGTAAGTCAGTTAAGAATTCTGAGAATTCAGACAAAAACTGAGAGTAAGCGCCTGGTGGACGATATATAACGACTAATAAAAGTGGCTTTTCTGATT
>NC_056517.1:40854865-40865995 GCF_014905685.2 Nematolebias whitei
AGTAGTTATAATTTAAAGGGAATAGAAATGTTTGTTAAACCTAAGTATAGAACAAGTTTAAAGGGTAGATCTACTACAATAAGAGGAATTGATCTTTGGAATGGTTTGGAGGACAATGTAAAAAAAGCGAAGTCGATATAACATTTAGGAAAATGGTTAAAACTATTTTGTTAAAGAATTATATTTAGTTGTTTCTATTTAACAAATTATAAAGGTATTTTGATGAGACTATTATTTTGTATTACAATAAGCAAATTAATGTTTGAATTGATTGTTTGAATTTGATTGTTTAATAGGGAGCAGATATAATAAGAAATGTTTTCTTCTTCTGCTTCCTTTCATTTTATGTTTTTTTGTTTAATTTTTTTCTTTCTAAAAATTGTCATTGTTTTTTATATGAAATGAATAAATTTACAATAAATAAATAAATAAATAAATAAACATCACTACATGATTTAACCATTAAAGTGCATTTATGAAATAAATGTTAGACTGAGACACATCGTTGCTATAATTTTGAGCAAACAAATAATTTTTTTAGGTACTTATCTTGTTAAATTTTAAAGAAATGCTGCTACTGGTCAAGCTGCACATGCCCGCTTCACAGCACCTCAGCAGCAAAAATATTTTTGAAATTCAGCTGATTTGACCATTAAAGTTCATTTATTAAGCAAACGTTAGATTGATGCACACTTTTAATATAATTTTGAGCAAACAAATAATTGTTTTTAAGTTTTAATCTTGTTAAATTCTTGTTAAAGTCCTCCCATGCACGCTCCCACGGCCGCCATTTGACAGCCCATCGTTTTTTGGCACAACACCGGCCCATATTTCCTGGTTTGGCCCACATTTCCGGGTTGTCAGCGGTGACGCGTAACAAAGGCAATGCATCAGCGGTGACTCATAATAGATGCGATATATACGGTGAAGCAACATATTTATGGATTTTTCCACTTTATTAGACAAATATGGACTGATGCGACTTATAGGGCAGTGCGACGCATACGGTGGAAAATACGGTACTTGAAATACCCCAAAACATTAATACGGTCCCCCCTGTTGACTTTGGTCTGTCTTTTGTCCATTTATCTCTTTCAGAGGAATGTGGTGTGGACTATGTCAGCGAGCTGTGTTTTGCTCCAAATCAAAATAAAGAGATGGAGGCTAAGATCATGGAGTTACACAAAACTTACAGGTGGTCTTTTGTTGTGTTCACTGGGAGTTTAATTGGTGTTCCTGTGAGTTTGTGTCACTTTAACATGTTACTTTGTGTTTAGAGGAATGAATCCAGCTGAAGCAGAGATGAACTTCTTGGAAAATATAAAAAAGCTCTCCATGTATGGAGTGGACCTCCATCATGCAAAGGTAATAATGAGATGTTTTCTTGAAGTTTTGTCAATAAACTGTAACACAAAAAGTCGATGTTGTTTAGATATCCATGAATCATCTTCTTTTGGCTTTTCCCTCCTCAGGGAAGGACACAACGAGTCATCCTCCTCCATCACACTGTCCTCTTTTTTTAAATTTTATTCAACCTTTTTTTATACAGGTTAATCCCATTGAGCCTGGGGAACTCATTTACAAGAGAGACCTGATTTTAACAGAGAGTGATGACAACAACAAAGTCTATGCTCAATAATCCAGGTATACAATCCAACATTTTTCAGTCAGGTCATCTGGACAGTTTCTTTTTTTTTTTGTGCTGAAACGTTTCGCCTTCAGTCCGGAAGGCTTCATCAGTCAAGGAAACACACAACAAAACTGATTCTTCCCCCAACAGCTTACTCCAAAGTGAAACAAACCAGTTCTGCTTGTGATAAGATGGTCTCTTCGGTACGCCCCCTCCTCCATTGCCAGCCCTCTTCCTTGGTGACAGTCTTGTCAAACTGGTTGAAAACAACAAAGTCTATGCTCAATAATCCAAGTATACAATCCAACATTTTTCAGTCAGGTAATCTGGACAGTTTATTTTTCATTTTTTGTGCTGGAAAAAAAAAGAAAGAAGATGGAGCAATGGAGGAGGGTGCATACCAATGAGACCATCTTTACAAGCAAAACAGCTACCGAATAGTAGTGGGTTTTTAAACAGGACTTGAAAACTGAGAGGGAGGGGGCCTGTCTGACAAACAGAGGTAACTCGTTCCAAAGTCTTCATCCTACTACAGAGAAGGCCCTGTAATCTCTGCGTTTAAGACGAGTTCCTGGAACTGTGAGGAGCAACTGGTCCGCTAACCTCAGGGAACGTGGTATATGGTTGTAGCAGATCAGAGGGCGAAACTGTTCAGTGATTTGTAGACATACTATTTTGAATTGGATTCGAAAGTGAACCTGTAACCAGTGCAGTGAGGCCAAAACTCGTGTAATGTGCTCTCTTTTGCCTGTACTGGTTAAAAATTGGGCTGCTGCATTCTGGACAAGTTGTAGTTGTGCAATGGAGATCTGACTGATACCAAACAAGAGCGAATTGCAGTAATCAAGCCTAGATGTAATGAATGCATGTATTACTGTCTCCAGGTTATTTTTGGACAATATGGGCTTCAGTTTAGACAGCCACCTCAGTTGGAAGAAACATGATTTAACAATCATGTTTACGTGAGTGTTAAGTTTCAGGGAAGGGTCCATTATCACGCCCAGATTAGTGACTCTTTGTTTTTCTGACAGGGTTAGAGCGGAAAGGTCGATGCAGTGGTTTGTGATCGTGTCGTTGGGAGGGAACAACATGACTTCAGACTTCTTTTCATTGAAACTTAAGATCCACTCCCTGATGTCAGCCAGGCAGTCAAGCAGAGGTTGAATAGAGCATGTGCCATTGTGTCTTAGGGGGAAGTAAATTTGACAGTCATCGGCATAGAAGTGGAAGGGCATGTTGTGTTTCCGGAAAATAGCACCAAGTGGCAGCAGGTATAGAGAGAATAGGAGGGGACCAAGGATGGACCCCTGCGGAACTCCCCATTTAAGCTCTGCCGCTGCAGAATTAAAAACCTTGATGGAGGCACAAAAGGATCTGTCAGTGAGGTAAGATCTGAACCAATTGAGGGCTGACCCTGTGATGCCCACCCACCACTCTAACCTAGCAATGAGGATCTCATGGCTGATGGTGTCAAATGCAGCTGTGAGGTCCAACAGGAGAAGCAACACAGAATCACCGGTATCAGTGGTTAAGAAAGTGTCATTAAAGACCTTCAGCAGGGCAGTTTCAGTGCTTTGGAGAGGTTTAAAGCCAGATTTGAATAGCTCTAAGATGGCGTGACCCTCCAGGAAGCACTTCAACTGGGACTCGACTATTTTCTCCAGTAGTTTTGAAACAAATGGGAGTCTGGAGACAGGCCGGAAGTTGGAAACGACTGAGGGGTCAAGGTTTGGTTTTTTATGAGAGGCTGGACAGCAGCATGTTTAAAGGTTTTTGGCACCACGCCAGTGGATAAACTACTATTTACTATAGCCAGAATGGATGGACCTAGAGTAGGAAAAAACTCCTTTAGTAGTTGAGGGGGGACCGCATCAAAGGGGGAACCAGACGGTTTCAAGTTGCACAGGACCTGCTCTAGAGAAGATAGAGTGATGGGTTCAAAATGGTCAGATAGCGCTACAGATTGAGGTGGGATGGATGAGTCATGAGTTGGAGGGGAAATGAGATCCCGGGTGGTCGCAATTTTTTCCAAAAAGAAATGTAAGAAGTTGTGGCACAGCTCAGTCTAGGCTTCCAGAGGTGATGGTTCAGTGAGGTGGAGAACAGAGTTTAGGGTGGAGAAGAGGACACGTGGGTTTCAAGAGTTTGAGATAATTATATCAGAGAAGTTTTTATATTTAGCATCTTTCACTGCTTTCTGATAACAGCGCCAACTCTCTTTAAGTATTTGAAAAGAGACCTGCAGCCTGTCTTTCCTCCACTTGCACTCCGCCCTCCTACATTGCTGCCTAACGGCCTTGGTGACGTCACTCAGCCAAGGTTCTGCTCTGAGTTTTGATTTTTTGGTTTTAACAGGTGCAACATGATCCAGAGTCTTTAAGCAGACAGAGCTGAACTGGGATGTCAGCTCCTCAGTAGTGGTGAGAAACACTAGGGGCTGAATGATCATTTCAGCGTCATAAACATCTGTGAAACGTGCGGCAGTGAAATGGTTAATGGCCCGGCTACTACGTGCAGGAACGCACGGCTTAGGAGTTAGCTGGGGGAGGGTGAACTCAAACCAGACTTGCATGTGGTCTGACAAAACATTATCACCAATTTCAAGATTACTAAGGGTGCATTCACACCTGATGGTCCGGTAGACTCGGTTCGGTTGGGGACCAATATTCATGACATTTTGTTTACATTTGAGCTGGTGCGTTTGCATTCACACTGCACTGTGCAGCCGAGCCAACCTGTTGAACCAACCTATTCCCCCGCTCGCCTGTGGGGGCGCTGCACCAAGAACTACTGAAAGAAACAACACAAAAACCTCTGACAACACTTCTTCTTCTGGAAATAAAAACAAAAACGGAGTGGCATCAAGTTTTAGCAGTTTTAGGAGTTATATTTTGTCATTTTTCAAAAGTGGACTCAGCATGAGCAGAAGATGAGGCAGAAGACCATGGAGAATATTGTTTTTCACACAAGGCAGCTGATGGCTCCATATAAGGTCAGAGAAATGCGTGTTTGTTTGCCCTGCGCTGTACTCCACTTCTTGCTTGTGGAGCGGGGCTCGGTCTGTTTACATTCACAGTGTACTGGAACCGCGCTGGAGTTCTCTTCTACCGGACCGAGACCTAGGTTTTAGCCCGGGCCTGAGTTCGCCTTTTTGTTCCGTGACAGAGTTCGATGGCGTGTTCACACCTCCCCAAACGAACCGGACTTTCTAGGAAAACGAGCTAGAGTTCGATTAAAGTGGACTTAACAGGGCTGGTGTGAATACACCCTAACAGTCATATCACGTGTTAAAACAAGGTCCAGTGTATGTCCGCGCTCTTGGGTGGGACCGTTTACATGCTGAGTTAGATTAAATGAGTCCAATAAATCTTTTTTTTTTCCCTTGTCCTGTCTGGCATTGTGACATTTAGAATTATTGTCTGAGTGTCAAAGTGATGCCCAACAGATTTACTTTCACAAGCAGAGCATTATGGCTGGCCTTAATGATCTACTTGATATATAAATTAAATTTTATTAGAATATGCTTTGGGTTTGTTCCAGATGTAATGGACACAGGGATGGAAAACAAAGAAGATAACAAAGCAGAAAAGTGAGAGAAGAGTTAAAATGTAAAGAAGGAGATAGGAATAGAGGAGAGAGAGAGGGATAAAGAGAACACAAATCGACATCATTGAAGTCTGCCTCTAGACCTGGGGTGGCTGCCGGTTTCTGGCGGGGGCTCGGCTGTGGTTGTGTGTGTGTGTGTGGTCGTTGGTAGTGCGTGGCGGCGGTCGGCGGCGTGGCTTCACTTCGACGGGGTGCTGGCTGGTCGGTCTGATGTGACATTCACGGTGGGGGGTGCTGTGTGTGTGGGGGGGGTGCATGGGTGGCATGCCGGGGCCTCTCCGGGCCTGTAGTGTGGGGCTTTCATTGGTGTGCTGGGACGGCCTTCCTCGGCTGCTGCTCCCTGATGCTCTTGCCCCCGGCCTGGGGCCGGCTTGCGGTCACTGTTGGGTGGGTGGGGCGCATGGACGGCCTGACAGAGGCTCTGTCGGGCTGTCTCTGTGTGCCTGTTTGTCTCAGGTTGGGTTTTAGGTGGTCCCCTCTCTTGGCTCAGTTTTGGCCCCCCATTCGTGCTCCCCTCTGGTGGTGGGCCCCCCTGCCTCCGGTGCATTGGCAGCTCTTAGCAGCTGGGGCTGGGTGGTGGGGTGTGTGTGGGCCCACCCTGGTAGCTGCCTGCGGGGGCCTGGGTGCCCTGGCTCTGTCGGGCCTCTGTTGGGGGGTGGTATGACCTTGGGACTCGGGGCTTGGTGTCCATGGCCGGATCCACTCTGGAGGGGCGGGTTGCCGGTGGGACCTGTTGACTCGTCACTACAGCCTCCTGGGGTTTCTGCATTTTGGTTGCTGGGGATCGCCCGGGGCTTCCCTTTGTTTCTCTCTCTGGGGAGTGCGGGTGTCCCTGTTGGGAGACTCCCGGAGTTCTGGGCTTGGGGGTCGCTGTGTGTCTGTGGTTCTGGTCTTCCCTGTGTTACCTTCGTGTCCTGTGGGGACGAGTTTATGGGTCCCCACATCCACTATTGAACATTTTTATGGAGAAACCTTATAGTGATAAGCATGCTCACACAGGTGTTTAGATTCAGGTGTTTATCAGATACACACTCAGTTGGGTTGTGGTGGCCATCAAATATATCTTGTATTACCATGTACTGTATAAAATACTTTCTAATGATGTTATAAGTATCATTATATATGTTGTTTGTTGTTGTGAGTCAAATAAATCTAAAAAGTCCTTAACCAAGGGCTTCTCCTGACAGCACACATGCAAATTAAGGTCCCCATTAATGAAAACATGCTCATCTTTTGGTGTGATTTCAGCCAAGAATTCAGAAAACTAATTTTTGAAATCCTGAGATTGAGGTGGGCGGTAGACGAGTGCAAATAACGTTGGAGGTGAGTGGCCGAGTTCAAAGACGCACAGCTCAAAGCTGGCGCGGGAAACTGGGATGGGCAGTTGTTTACAGTCAAAAGTTGATTTGAATATTGTTAATAATCCACCACCGCGCCGGCCCGATGGCCGCGGGGCATTAAAATACAGACAGTTCGGTGGCAATATTTCCATCAAGGCGCTGGACTCACCCGGAGACATCCAAGTCTCTGTGATGCAGAAAAAGTCCAACTCGTACTCTTGAAAGTAGTCCCTGAGGATAAAAGTTTTGTTGGTAATAGAACTTGCGTTGACCAAACACATCCTGATACTGTCCAAAGTGGAGCCAGCAGCGGTGAAGTTCGCGCACTTAAGTGGCCGCAGGTTTTCAATAACAGCCCCTCCGGGTCGGCCCGAGCTGCGCACTGGCTGACAACTCCCGTTGTTTACCTGGTCCGGGCACGCGGGAAGCTGGCGATGGAAACCATGACCACCAGCTGAAGAGGAAGATGCAATGCGCAGGGCTTTAAGCTTTACCAGCCGCCCAGCATGTTTTCCTCGGCATTTGAAGCAATGTCTCCGGGCAGGCAGGTGAGGAGCCCAGAAGAGGTATGCTGGCACATCTGCCAGCAGGGGGGGAGGAGGGGTGGCTCCAGAGGTATGCTCATATTGGTCCAAATAAGCGACATCGGTGGCAGAAAAATCAAGATCCAGAAGCTGTTGTCGGTCATAAACCAGCAGCGAGTTTATGTCCCAGACAAAAAACAAACAAAACATAAATAATCCGAACATCATCAGCAGAGGTGGATTACAAGCCATGTACATGGGCGCCATCTTACCGAAAGTCATTTATCATACTGTAACTAAGTCACAGGAAAAACTAAACTATTAATTATTATTATTATTAAGCTACAAAAGTGAAAAAACATGCGGCACGTCAAAAACAAAACTAAAAACTGTGGGGCGGACGACCACCCCCCACCACCGCCAGCTGTGGTGCGCATTAGGTTTAGTTTTAGAGATTAATATGTTTATAAGTTTTTTAAATAGGTTTAGAGATGAATATTTTTTGTTTTTTGTTTGTGAAACAAGGTCAGAGGAAGCTGGTTCTGGTTCGGGCGATTGGCCCCGGTGTTGCACCATATTCTGTGACCTGCAACAGTGCATGCAACACTGCCCCCTACGGTCACAATATACAGTGGTCACAGAATATGGTATAACACCAGTTCACAACGAGCGCCAAAGAGTCAGGAAGTCAGGATTCATTTCTATTTCCTTACGGTAGTTGAACCGGAAGATACATCCAGATCTGCCAGTCCCCCGGTACAAACAGAGTAATATTGTGTATGCTGTTCAGTGTCAGGAGGGCTGTGATCAGTCTTACATCGGGGAAAATAAAAAGCCACTGGCCAAAAGGATAGCCCAGCACAGAAGATCAACATCATCAGGCCAGGATTCTGCCATCTACACTCATCTCCAGGCCAGCGGTCACTCTTTCAGGGATGAAGATGTTCACATCCTGGACAGAGAGGAACGATGGTTTGAGAGAGGAGTAAAGGAGGCCATCTTTGTGAAAAGAAATCGTCCATCATTAAACAGGGGTGGAGGCCTCTGGGTTCAACTGTTCCCCTCTTACACTGCTATGATTGCTATTATCACTCAGCCCTCTGTGAATAGTAAACAGCCATCAGTGTGCTAATGATCCATTGTTAGGCTGATGGTCCTTCTTGATCATGTGAGCAGCTGGTTTTGGTTGTCAGCAGCAAAACTGGTACAGAGCTTTAAATGGCCAGGCTCCTGTGTATCTTTATCAGCTTTTAACCAAATACTCTGCTGCTCGTGGCCTTCGTTCCCAGTCTCAGAACCCCTTGGATGTTCCACGTATGTGGCTGAAAACTAAAGGGGACAGGGCTTTTCAGTCTGTGGCTCCAAGGCTGTGGAACAGTTTGCCACTGCAACTTTGTTCTGCAGACTCTGTTGAGGTTTTTAAAAAGCAACTGAAAACACTTTTATTCTCAAAGGCTTTTATGTCATGATTTTATTGTGCTTCTTGTAGTTCTTATGCTTGTTTGATTTTTTGTATATTTTAGCGTTGATTTTTATTGTACAGCGCTTTGTGATTTTTTTGTTTGTGATAAGCGCTTTATAAATAAACTTTACTTACGTACTTACTTACTTACCTCATCTGTGTTCTTTGTTAAAACAGGTCTCTCTTGTAAAAGAGTCCTCCAGGCTCAACGAGACTAACATGTAGTAATACCGTATTTTCCGCCATGCACCTTGCACCACCTTATAAGTCGCATCAGTCCAAATATGTCTAATAAAGTGGAAAAATCCATAAATACGTAATTTTGCCGTGTAAGTAGCATATATTATGCGTAACCGCTGACGCGTTGCTTTTATTACACGTCACCTCTGACAACCTGGAAATGTGGGCCGGTGTTGTGCCAAAAATTCACCACTTGCTCTTGCCGAGATCGGATGCTTCCCCCCTCCCTCTCTGCTTTGCTGCTCTGTCTGTCTGTAAAACTGCTTGTGAGACTCTTGCATTTCTTCTGAACCATAATTATGGACTTTTTGATCAGTTGGTCCCTCAACTCAATTTACAACATTTCTTTGAAGAGAAGACGGGCTTTAGGCGAGCCGGTTTGCCCTGTTGGCACGCATGCAGCTGGATATCTCATCGATTTGGAAGACTTGATGATGTGTCTATCTCTGCTGCCATTTGTGGATTTTATGGACGCATATTTAATTGGATTTTTGATAACTGGTTCCTGATTTTTGGATTCGGCTGGTTGCTGGTTTTATCAATCGATCAAGGAAGTCGTCGGCAGCAAATTTGGACCCGATCACGCTGCTTGCCTTTATGATGGCTTGGTTCGTGTCTCGAATACCCGGACTCAAATGCTTTGGGCAGAATGGATCAGATCTTGGGGATTTTACTCAGTCACTTTCCTTCGGTGTGGCCATGTATTTTGGACATTTTGGAATCGAGTGGACCAACACAGACTGAAGGTAGGTGTTATTAAGTACTGCCTGTCCCCAAAACAACTGTGTGTTTATCTGAATTTGGCTCTCTTGGCTGGCCTTAAAGGTCATCTTATCTGAATTCACCTGGAGAAAATGTGATCTGACGCTCACCACCCCCTCCCTGAGGAATTTTCAACTGATAACCAGATGAAACCAGCTGAATAAACTTTGTGTCATCATTTCAGGACTCTTGGATTCTCATAGACTTTATTATTAGCCATTCCTTGACATACCTCGAGGATGTTTATGGATCTCACCGGAGGACATTGACTGATTATTCCATCCTTATCAGAACTCTTACAGTGACCTCGAGAGCATCTATGAACATTGCTCACCGCTCTCAGCTCCCCCTCTGCAGATTGTCTATGTCACTATGTGCTTGTTTATGCAAGGTGTTTTTTTTAATATTAGGTTTTTTTTCTCAGGCAGGAAAAAAAAAGTCTGAAAGGAATTTTTTCATCTCCAACTCCTACATGTGTCCATTTTACCACTTTTTTTTTCTGTCCAAACAGGTCTCACTTGTAAATGAGTCTTTTAGGCTCAATGTGATTTATCTGTTTAAATAAAGGTTGAATGAATGAAAAAAAAATCAGTTGGCTGCCAAATGGCGGCCACAGGAGCGTGCATGGGAGAACTTTAACAAGAATTTAACAAGATTAACACTTAAAAACAATTATTTGTTTGCTCAAAATTATAGTAAAGGTGTGTCTCAGTCTAATTTTTGCTTAATAAATGCACTTTGACGATCAAATCAGCTGTATCTCAAAAGCTGATAGGCGGAAGTAGGCGTGTGCATGAGAGGACTCGCTGTGCATTTTTTTTAATTTAACAAGATAACCACCTAAAAACAATTATTTGTTTGCTTGAAATTATAGCAAAGGTGTGTCTCAGTCTAGCTTTTCCTTAATAAATTCACTTTGACGGTCAAATCTGATTTATCTGTTTAAATAAAGGTTGAATGAATGAAAAAAAAAAAAGCAGCATTTCAAAATCCAATTGCGGAAGCACGCAGAGGGATGAGTCACTGTGCATTTCTTCAAAATTTGACAAGATAACCACATAAAAACAGTGTTTGGTCGACTTTATAGTAAATGTCTGTCTCAGTTGAACTTTTACTTAATAAAAGGACTTTAGAGTCAGAGTCAGAGAGATTTATTTGTCATACGCACCGCACGTGGTATATGAGGCGGGACGAAACTATGTACACAGAGTCCCAGTTACATCCAACAAAAATACAAATTGTAAAGAAAAACTAGTAAGATCCGAGTCATGAACTAAGACTGTACTACATTCACTAAACTAAGAATACACAAGACTAAGAATACGCTAAGCACCAGCAGCCCAAAAACAACATGCCAAAACAACAGCAGCACGAACATGAGTCTGCGCGAGCAGATGAGGACCAATGAACACAGCAACATGAAATAATCAGCAGCATGAGATCAGCATCATGGATATACATCCATCCATCCATCCATTTTCTTCCGCTTATCCGGGGTCAGGTCGCGGGGGTAGCAGCTTAAGTAGGGAGGCCCAGACTTCCCTCTCCCCAGCCACTTGGGTCAGC
>NC_056517.1:40866095-40868061 GCF_014905685.2 Nematolebias whitei
TCTTATACATTTTATTGTTGGATGTAACTGGGACCCTGTGTACATAATTTCGTTCCACCACATGTACCACATGATGTGCGAATGACAATAAAGAAACTCTGACTCTGACTCTGACTCTGTTTCTTCAGGTGTTAGCTGTGTCCTCTGGTGTTAGCTGTGTCTTCAGGTGTTAGCGGTGTCTTCAGGTGTTAACTGTGTCCTCGGATGTTAGCTTTGTCTTCAGGTGTTAGTTTTGCCCTCAGGTCTTTGCTGTGTCCTCAAGTGTTAGCTGTTTTCTCATGTTAGCTGTGTCTTCAGGTGTTAGCTGTGCCCTCTGGTGTTAGCTGTGTCTTCAGATGTTAACTGTGTCCTTTGGTGTTAGCTGTGCCCTCTAGTGTTAGCTGTCTTCAGGTATTAACTGTCTTCAGATGTTAGCTGTGTCCTCAGCTCTTAGCTGTTTCCTCATGTTAGCTATTTCTTCAGTTGTTAGCTGTGTCCTCTGGTGTTAGCTATGTCTTCAGGTGTTAGCTTTGTCTTCAGGTGTTAGCTTCGTCCTCAGGTCTTAGCTGTTTCCTCATGTGTTATCTATGATGCATTCATGAATCTTTGATATGTCTTTGTCTTTGTGCAGGACTCAGAGGGTGTGTCCATCATGCTGGGTGTGTGCAGTAGCGGTCTTCTGGTGTACAGAGACAGACTGAGGATCAACAGGTTTTCGTGGTCAAAGATCGTCAAGATTTCATATAAAAGGAACAATTTTTACATTAAAATTCGACCGGGAGAGGTGAGATCCTCCACCTGTGCTCCACAGTGAATAGTCAACACACTGATCCTGTTCTGTCTGGTCATTTTTAATAACCTTTGTGTTTACATCAAATGACTACACAGTCACTGAGAGTAAATTTCATCTTAGCAGGTGTATTATCAGAAAACGTTGTAACCATATTTTAAGACTCTTCTATAATTTTTCTCTGTCTTGCTGAGTAATACATCAGAGAGCAGTGACTTAGATCATCTGGTTGATAAATTTACAACTTCTTTCCAACCTTCATTCAGTAAAACTGAATAAGAAAGTAATCAATCAGCGGAGATTGGTTCTGTGGTTAAATTCTGAGTTATGCATTTTAAAACAGGCATCTAGGAAGCTGTAAAGAAAATGATGCTCAAAGTCAGAGTTTTTATTTGTCATACGCACCGAATGAAATTGTGTACACAGGGTCCCAGTTACAGCCAACAGAAGTATAAAATGTAAAAGATGAACAGTAATAACATCTAAGATATGAACTAAGAATAACGTTAAACTAAAAATACACTAAGCACTAGTAGTATAAAAACAATATGCCAAACAGCAGCATGAACATGAGTCTGTGTGAGCAGATGAGCACGTATGAACACAGCAACATGAAACAGATCAGCAGCAACATGAAACAGATCAGCAGCAACATGATGTGATTTTTCACAGTGATTATCCTGGTTAGAAGCCACTCCCTGTCTATATGGACTTCCGTCCTCAGCAGTATGAACTCAGTGACACATAATATTGCTAAACATCTGACTGGTATTTTAGCTCCTCTTGTAGGAAACGCACATCATCACATAAAGGACTCCATTGATTTTGCCAACAAAGTTCAATACTTGAAGCCAGCTGCAGGTGAAAACCTTGTATCACATAATGTGACTTCTCTCTTCACTTGCATACCCATTTCAGAGTCAGAGTCAGAGTTTCTTTATTGTCATTCGCACCTCATGTGGTACATGTGGTGGAGCGAAATTATGTACACAGGGTCCCAGTTACATCCAACAATAAAATGTATAAGAAAAACAGTAATAACATCTAAGATATGAACTAAGAAAAACATCAACTAAATATACACTAAGCACTCATAACATAAAACATTGAACATCAGCACAAACATGAACATGAGTCTGTGAGGAGATGTGCACGCATGAACACATCAACATTAAAACAGATCAGCAGCAACATGAA
>NC_056517.1:40868161-40871897 GCF_014905685.2 Nematolebias whitei
TGTTAGTATTTTTGTTGATTTAAAAAAAGCATTCGATACTATTGACCACACTATTCTCCTTGAAAAATTAAATAAATATGGTATAAGAGGACCAGCAATACACTGGGTATCTAGCTATTTAAAAGATAGGAAACAGTTTGTACAAATAAATGGTGTAAGGTCTGACCTGTGCAATATCACTTGTGGAGTTCCTCAAGGCTCTGTACTTGGACCAAAGTTATTTATTTTATATGTGAATGACTTAGTGAATGTATCAGGACTCCTTTCGAACCTTTAGATCAGGTTTCAATTAAATTCTTGTCACTTAAAACAGCCCTGCTGTTGGCTTTGACATCTGCAAAGAGAGAGTGATTTATCCACGCGCTCTGTTGCCCTGTCATGCCTCAGGATTCAAGCTGATGGCAGCTCAGCTGCTCTGAGACCTAACCCAACTTTTATGCCTAAATTAAATCGAGAATGATAACATTGGAGGGGTTCTTTCCTCCTCCCCACAAATCAGAAGAAGAAGCATCTTTTCATCTCCTCTGCCCTGTGCATGCACTGGCATGTTACATAACACGCACGGCCACACTGCGTCAGACTCAACATCCATTTGTACATTATAGAGACGCCTCTGCGGGTCGTCGGTTATCTACCCAGCGTCTGTCACACTGGCTGCGAGGCCATTTCTGAAGCTTACAGAGCATCAGGTTTAGAGCCCCCTGACAACCTAAGAGCTCATTTGACCAGAGGAATTGCATCTTCGACAGCTTTGCATAATGGTATGACAGTGCAGGATATTTGCACAGCGGCCGCGTGGTCATCGCCTTGCTCATTTATTCGCTTTTATCTGCGTGATGTTTCGGCTCGTTCCATGGCCCATTCTGTCCTCAGTGCTTTAACAGAAAGAATCTTATTGTTTTCATGGAATTTTCGTTTAAACTCACATCTGACTGCATGCAATTACAGTGTGAGATATTTATTATCAGTCACAAATTTTGTGACTGTTGTTTTTTGTTCTATTGTTACTAATCAGTTCATGACTACTGTTACCAATCAGTTCATTTGATTACTAATCAGTTCATTTATTATTAATCTGTTCATAATGAAGAGCTGTTGATCTGCTCTGTTCATTGTTTTCAGCCTTCCCCTTTTTGTTCCCCCCGTCAAAAACTTATCTCTCCAGGGCGCTCCTGTACACGGTGCGCGTAATTACGCACATAGAAGGCTGAGTGATGAAATGTTTTTTGGTGCAAGCGGGCGCTTCATATTGTGTCTGAACGGACCCAGTGAGGCATAGACTACATCCTGCTTCGCCTTTAACCCACTAGCGAGGGCCTTAAAGGGCGAAGCCTATATGAAATAGAACGTTGGTTACGTACTGTAACCCCCGATTCTACGAGTATAGGCGTAGCCCTTTAAGCTCTGGGCCTCACAGGTTCCTAAATGGCTGAAGAAAAAGCTGTTTGGGAGCCGATTACCCGCTATCAACGTAATTTATACGGACCAGGTGAGGCCCACACAACAGGTGGGCGTTGACTAAAGGTTTTAGTGATACACTTCGCGTGACGGGATAAAACCCACTAGCAAGGGCCTTAAAGGGCTACGCCTATACTCAGAATCTGGGGTTACAGTACGTAACCAACGTTTTAGAACCTCAACTATTCACCTAAACCTTGACCCAAACGAACCTTTAGCTCATCAGTCTGGTCAGAAATTAACTCTTTAGCTAAAACAGGTAAGATATTTATCATTTATAATTTTCTATGGAATCCCATTTCATAAACTTTAAAAAAATTATTTTCCTGTTGATGCTGACACACACAAAAGTGATAGAAATTGGTTTTAACAGTGTGTCTCCTAGGTAACCAATGTTGTAATTAAACAAACCAAGGTTCAATTTGTTGCCGAGTTGAACTAAGATCACGCCAGTTTGTTTTCTTCTGTCCCTCCAGAATAAGCCTGGTAGTATTTTAACAACAAAACCCCAGGATCAGTGTTTGAGTGGCCAATGCCGAGAAGAAAAGACGTCTGACTGCTTCCAGGCTTTTGCATGCTTATGCCCCAAAGCCCGGTCTCAGGCTCGAGTTTCTGCCTAAAGATATGCCGAGGGCCTCAGCTGGAATTGTTCATTATTTGGTGGATGGGGCTGAACAATCCTGTGAAAAACTTGATAGGCTTTAGGAGGCAGCTAATGCACTGATCAAATTCATTCAATCAACCTTTATTTATACTATTTATGATTTTAGTTGCATTCTGCACTTTGAGATTTTTGTTAATGAAAAGTGCATTACAAATTAAATTCATTATTATTATTATTATTATACAGGTTAATTCCATTGGGCCAAGAGAGACCTGAATTTTTTAAAGAGTGATGACAACAGTGGACAAAGACAACAGACAACCATAAAAGATGTGAACATTTTTAAAAAAGTTAAAATAAAATGGCAACCAAAAGAACAATCAAAAGGACAAGTAGAGATAAAAACCGCTAGATCATAAAGCGGTGTAGAAAACTAAAAACAGGAACATGTCTGCATTGGTTTTTGCCAGGAACTTAACAGATGTTTGAAGCCACTTAGAGAGGTCAAGGTCGAGAGCTTCAGATCTTTTTACAAGATATTCCAGGAAACAGGAGCGGAGTAACTAACCCTAACCCAATGCTGTAAAGTTCTGATGACAGAGAGTTTGTGTTCTAGTGGATGGTGAGAGTCAAACAGAAGATACTAGCCTGTGTGGACTGGTTTCTTGTAAACTTCACTGTTGAGGCTGTCCTCTCTTTCCATGTGAACCAAACAGTCCAAAAAAGGCAGCTTGTTGTCGTTTGCATCCTCTCTGGTGAACTTGATGTTGTCAACAGAGTTGATGTGTCTGGTGAACGCTTCTACTTCCTCAGCTTGGATTTTGACCCAGGTATCATCCACAAATCGTATGTCCCACCACGTTCCCTGAGGTCAGCGGACCAGTTGCTCCTCACAGTTCCAGAAACTCGTCTTAAGCGCAGAGGTGACAGGGCCTTCTCAGTAGCAGGCCCAAGACTTTGGAACGAGTTACCTCTGCTTGTCAGACAGGCCCCTTCCTTCTCGGTTTTCAAGTCCCGTTTAAAAACCCACTACTATTAAGTAGCTTTCAACCCCAGATGATCTGTGTTTTGAACCTGTATGCTCCACACTGGTTAGTCGTCATATTTATTAACTCCATCGTTTTTATGTCTATATTCTGATTTACCTCATTTTGTATATTGCTTTGCATGTTGCCTGTTTTTATGTCTGTACAGCACTTTGGTTGGTCTTGTCACTGTTTTAAGTGCTCTATAAATAAAATGGTATGGTATTGTATGGTATGGTATATCTGAACCAGTGGCTTGGTGTTGTTCCCTCAAAGGAGTTTGGGCTCTTTGTTCCACTTCCTCCGTGTAAAGAATGGCAACAATGGGTGACAATGGAGATCCCATGGCACAGCCGTGCTTCTGTCTGTAAAAACTGTCATTGTACTTGAAGTAAGCGGTGGAGAGGTAGAGGTCCAGCAGGGTGCAGATCTGGTCTGGAGTGAAGTTGGTCCTGTTGTTTAAGTCCTTGACTTGTTGAAATCATTTTCTGAATGTTTCTACGGCTTCAGAAATGACTGAATGACAGTGACTGGTCTGAATGACTATCGGCCAGTGGCCCTCACCCCGATAGTCGCTAAATGCTTTGAAAAACTGGTCATGACTCGCATCAAAACAACCATCAACATCAACGAGGACCCTCATCAGTAT
>NC_056517.1:40871997-40872108 GCF_014905685.2 Nematolebias whitei
CCTCTGGACATTCAAAAAAACCAAAACAAAGCAAATCAACAAAAAATAATAATAATAAATTTGATTGATTTGCTTTGTTTTGGTTTTTTTGAATGTCCAGAGGACCAGATT
>NC_056517.1:40872208-40876319 GCF_014905685.2 Nematolebias whitei
TTGATTTGCTTTGTTTTGGTTTTTTTGAATGTCCAGAGGACCAGATTTAACTTTTTTAGATTTTTCTACCTGGATTATTGAGCATGCATCAGGATAAAAGGTTGAAGTGGCAACAGAACAAAACTAGAGTCACCAACGGGCACAAAAATGAACCTGGATTGGCATAATGGTCCACTGCATGAATTAAATGAGCCAGACTGATAAACTAAATAATTAACACTTTAGTGATAACAAACGGGAACAGGTGAGAGTGGGCGTGGCAGAAGCAGAGAACACCTGAGGATGGTTAAGCTGAAAAAACGGAGTGACCGAAACCACAGGGGTTACTAAAAAATACTGATCATGGACAGAACTTTGGGAAACTAAACTGATTACATAAGAGTAAACTACTCTCCATTGGCTCCCTGTCAAATTCAGAATTGAATTCAAAATCTTACTTCTAACCTACAAAGCTCGCAACAACCTAGCTCCATCTTATATTCAAGATCTTATTGTTCCATATTTTCCTAACGGAACACTTTGCTGTCAGACTGCAGTCTTACTCACCTCTCAGACTGCAGGCTTACTCACGGTTCCTATGGTTTCCAAAAGCAGAAAGGGGGGAAGATCTTTCAATTATCAGGCTCCTCTCTTGTGGAACCAACTTCCAATTTCTGTCCGTGAGGCTGACACATTGTCCAGTTTTAAGACTGGGCTTAAGACTTTTTTATGCTGTTATGCTGCTATCGGTTTACACTACTAGAGGACAAACTGACCTCTTTTCTTTAAATGAATTGTTAAAATTGAATAGTTTTCATTTGATACTATTTCTATTTTAACATGTGATGCTTGACCTGCCATTGTGTATCTGTTCCTCCTTCCTGTTCCTCTCAAACCCAGCCGGTCAAAGCAGATGGCCATTTATCCTGAGTTTGGTTCTGCTAAAGGTTTCTTCCTCATGAGAGAGTTTTCCTTTCCATTGTCGCCTTCATGCTTGCTCAAGAAGAGAGTTCTATGATGGAGTTAAACTAAAAGCAGTCTGCTCCTCAAATAAATAGTGTTAAAATTATTTTTATTTATGAATGTTTCTGTTCAGTGCCCTGAGACAACTTCTGTTGTAACTTGGCACTATGTATATGAACTGAATTGAAACTGAATTGATTTCATCCTAAACCATTAACGTAGATGATGTGAGCTGTTTTTTCAGCTGTTCCATAGAAAAATCTGCACGTCGATAAAGTTTTGACACCAAACTTTTCATTAAAACACGCCTAAGTAACCCAAACTGACACACCTGGTGGTCAAACAGCTTGTTTATTTGGATGTGTTCGAATGCTCAGAGTGTTAGAAAATATTCTGTGTAACGTCTCCAACTGCTTTAATTGAAAGACAAATGTCTCTCTGTACCAGTTTGACCAGTTTGAGTCCATTATTGGTTTTAAGTTGCTGAATCACAGAGCAGCAAAGCGGCTGTGGAAGGTCTGTGTGGAACATCACTCCTTCTTCAGGTCAGTCACTCATTGTGTCCAAACATATTGAACTATGTGACCAGGAGATATATGACCTATTTGTTCCACAGGCTAGTGTCTCCAGAGGAACCACCAAAAAAGTTTCTGTCTCTTGGTTCAAAGTTCCGCTACAGTGGACGGACTCAGATCCAGAGTCGTAGAGTCAGCGCTCAGATTTCCAGACCTGCACCAAACTTTACACGATGCATCAGCAAGAGGAACCTGCTGAGCCGTAGCCTGGATGGAGGTACTGAGTCTGATTCAGGAGTAGTAACAGTAGTCCCCTTTATGTTTTTAGACATACTGTTCCAAGCATAGATCCTTCTGATCCTAACTTTAGTCCCTGCTCTAATCTTAATTGAAAATGAACCCCTCATTGTCTCTGATGTGTGTCCCATCTGTGTATGAATGTGATAAAGCACTGGTTAGTCTTTGTATCGATCTAGTAGTGTGCTGTATGAATGAGTAAATGAGGGCACATATTGTGTTGTAAACTCTTTGATTATCTTGATGCTAGAAAGGCACATTTTAAGTGCAGTCCATTTACCATTTAATTGGAACAGTTCTGGTCCTGTGGTAGTTCTGGTCCTAGATGTAGATCATACAATAGAAGCTGTCTGCATCAGGTTTGATAGTCTACTTCTTTCTCATACCATTTCTGTAGCCTTGCTTCATTTGTAAAAAAGACTATGACTGGTGAATTAATTAATACAAATGCTCATTACCCATTTATGACTGGTCTTCAGCCTCCAGGGCCACGCCCACCTCTTCTCTGATTGGCTCCCCAGCCATCACGGCGTTCTCTAAAGTCAACGGTGGTGCCATCTCAGGTAGTTCTAGCCTGCAGCCAGTAGAGCACCATTGTGGTGCGATTGGTCTTAGCTTCTCTAAGCTTTTTGGGAATGTTTTTTTTTTTCTGAATGGCTCTGCATTTTTTCAGACCCACCTCTGAATATTTGTTCATGTTGATGCAATCATAAGTCCAACTTGTATGCTGTCATCAACACAGGTGCCTGAGGTCATACTCAGAGGTGGTTTAAAGCTATAAAAGAACTATTACTCTGAAATAAACAAAAGTAAAACTATAATGTAAATTCTTGATGATCACTTCAAACATCTTCTGCATCATTCTTCAGCCCTCAATCCTGCCTCTGCTCCTCTTAGTTCATCAACTTTCAAAGAGCAGAATGGGAGGAAGATCTTTCAGTTATCAGGCTCCTCTCTTGTGGAACCAACTTCCAGTTTCTGTCCGTGAGGCTGACATATTGTCCAGTTTTAGGATTGGGCTTAAGACTTTCCTTTTTGATAAATCCTATAGTTAGGGTCGGCTTATGTTGCTATAGGCTTAGACTACTAGAGGACCTCATTTCCTTAAATGATTTGTTAAAATTGAACAGTTTTCATTTGATACTATTTTTTATCTTAATGTGATTCTTGACCTGCCATTGTGTATCTGTTCCTACCAAACCCAGCTGGTCGAAGCAGATGGCCACTTGTCTTGAGCCTGATTCAGCCAAAGGTTTCTTCCTCTTGGGGGAGTTTTTCCTTTCCATTGTCGCATTCATGCTTGCTCAAAATGAGAGTGCGATGAAGTTGTCAGTTCAAGTCAAATTTATTTATTAAGCACATTTAAAACATCAAAGTTCATGCTTAATCATCCAGGTACAAAATCCAATAGTAGTCAGTCAGATCATCTGGACAGTTTCTTTTTTGTGAAAAGACATTTCGCCCTCTATTTGGAGGGCGTCATCAGTCTAAGGAGTCCTAAATAAACTGTTTTCCCCACTAAGCAGTACACTCCTTTAGTGGACCAACCTGTTTGCTAGTGATAAGAGGGTTTCTGAGGGCTGTCCTGTCCCCCGTTGACTCCTCCCAGGCAGGCAGCCACAGCCAAAGTGGTTCACATTTAAAACAGCAGCTGTTACCAAAGTGCTATAGAATCACAGCATCAAGTAAAAAAATAACAAGATATAATTAATAGTAGGGCTGCAACTAACGATTATTTCAATAATCGATTCATCGGATGATTATTTTTCGATTAATCGATGAATCGGCTAAAAAAAAAAGTTTTAATTTCCACCCCTTTATTCCAAAATTGAACATTTGACTGACATAGCAATTCACACTAAAAACAGGTCGCTATTTGACTATTGTGTTAGTAAAATATTGAATAATAAAAAAATAAAAGTTAGCCAAATAGCTTAAAAAAATAAATGTACACAAAAATATATACAAATGTATCTTTATACCTGCACAATATGTAGCTACTTTGTAAAATGTGTCCTTGAGGGAAGAGTGTAACCTGGATTAAAAGTGTGGATTATTGTAACCTGGATTAAAAGTGTGGATCATTGTAGTGAAGCCTTCGTCTTCAACCATGGACAGAGGCCTCATGTCAGTGACGATCATTTAAGGATGTTTCAGTGAAGACAGCTGCTGCTGTGGTGTCCATGATGTCTGTCCATCATGAAGGCTTTTGTTGTTGTTGTTTTCTGGAGTGAGACAGTAAATATGTTTTATAGCATAATTATTACAGCAACTCAAGAAATGCCTTATTTCACTTACGGCGTTAGGTTCAGGCAAAAGTAGCTAAAAGAGCAATTAAACACACACACACACACACA
>NC_056517.1:40876419-40880127 GCF_014905685.2 Nematolebias whitei
TCCTCCCCCCTCGCTCTGTTCAACTCACGCTGCAGTTTTTTTTTTTCCAAACTTTATTCAGTCAGTCAGCATTGACAATGAACTGCAGGTGAACAAAACGAAACGGCTCCGCAGCGCCGTGAAAGACGCATAATTGCACGACACAACGAATCGATAACGAAATTCGTTGCCAACGCTTTTAATCATCGATTTTTATCGATTTTATCATCGATTCGTTGTTGCAGCCCTAATTAATAGCATCAAAAGTAAAAACATAAAGACACAAGCACAATGAGAAACAATGGCATAATAAATCAGATCATCCTGTGTTAATTGTCAATGAATACAGATGCGTTTTCGGGGAGATTTAAAAGTAAGGACTGAAGTGGCCTGTCTAATGTTGATGGGCAGATTGTTCCAAAGTTTTGGGCCAATGACTGGAAAAGCCTGATCTCCTCTGAGCTTCAACCTGGTTTTTTGTACAACCAAAAGCAGCAGGTCAGATTATTTCAGTTCCCGAGAAGGAACATAAGGTTTAAGTAGGTCAGAGACGTATGAGGGTGCAATGCACTTAAATGTCAACAGGAGAATTTTAAAATCTATTCTGACAGGGAAGTGCAAAATGGCCACTGATTGATGAACTGCGTTTTGATAGGCTTCCATCAGCCCCACTGAAAAATTGTCTTTTATAATTATATACTTGCTGTCTCCACACTGGATTCTACCTCTGAGATTGGTGTCGCTACATGATTGACTCGATGGAGCTGTAATATGGTCTCTAAGCTAAAGAAATCTAAGTCAGCGATGTCTTACCCCATGTGGCTTGTTGTCACAGCCTCAGGCTGCTGTGATGGAGCGGCAGGTATAACGGTATGTACGTCGCCCCCGCCCAATTTTAAACATTTAAACAACTTTTTTTTTTGATAAATGAACACTGCCTTTGGTGAAAGAATATGACTATGGAGTCATGGCCATCTCGGACCACGGTCCACTTATTATGAAACTGCTTATCCCGGTCACAAAATCTGTATCTCGTCCTTGGAGATGTTTGTCTACCCAGTGAGATTACCACATGAGTTATGGCAAAATCCCACTGCAGCCTCTCCTCTAAGGGGTATCATCGGACCAATCTAGCACTTGAGCTTTACCCAAAATGACGTTAGATTAATTCCACTTAAGGCTGTATTGGAAGTGATTCACCCAGACTGTTCACGACCATCAGCTGTGAGCCACACCCTTATCTCACCCCTAGACTCGTCCAACCTAGTAGTCGGGGTTAGGATGTTAATCAAGGGGAAACTGGCATTTTTAGGCCACTCACCTCCTATTGTAGAACTGCAATTGTTACCTATCTGGTAGTTTTAGAATCTAGGCACAAGATTCCAGGGTGTTGTTTGATCCAAGCTGCGAAACCTTTAAAAACCTCCTTTTCTTGATGAATTTGAACCAAGCTTTTCCAACTTTTTGAACCCGAAGTGTAGAAATGATGGTCCATAATTTTACATTTTATGCTTTGCTTTAATCAAGGATTTGCAGGGGCACAGCGTTATCAGCACATTATAATTGATTACATTTGATCATTCCAACAATTCTAAAGACAGAGAATTCATGCCTGGTTCCAGAGACTGTCTTATGGGTTTTGTGTGACATTCAGGGTCCTATTGTGTCCACAAGGCGTGGCTCCCCTGACTCCGATGAGCCAGGTAGGAGAGTCCTATCTTCTAACTCTTGAGTTGTTATTATAGAGCAGCCTGTTCCTACACAGTGGACTGATATGCGCTTGGAGCCCCAAGGCAGGATAAAACCCCTCAAACCTCTGTCTGTCTCACTAACCAACCAACCAACCAACCAACCCTCTTTTTCCCTTCACTAGTTCGATCTGATCGGTGATTGGATGTAGTTTGTCATTGTGCACTTTTAAGGCATCAAGTTGTTACTGCTCTACTTCTTGGTTCACAAGTCACTGACATACGATCTTTCTTACAGCCCGTTTCCTTTTATGGTAAAGGAGCTGCTTTTCTCGATTTCTACATGTAATTCTACAAGGTATTTACACACTGTTCTGCTGAGGGCAGCCTGCAGCCTTCCAAAGGAAATACAGCATCTCTCTGGAATGCTGTTAGGCCCCCCCAGACATCAGCTCCCTCAACTTGCTTTTCTCTCTCTTTCAGAACATAGCCTGAATCCCTACACATTTCATTCATTTTACTTAACCCTAATCACAGGATGCAATATAGAATACAATAATCACCTCATGCATGAATACAATACTGTTATGATTCATTCATTCATTCAACCTTTTTTTAAACAGATTAATCACATTGAGCCTCGAAGACTCATTTACAAGTGAGATCAGTTTGGACAGACAAAAAACAGTGGTTAACTAGACACATGTGAGAGTTGGAGGCAAAAAAAATTTCTATCAGACTTTTCTTGGCTGAGAAAAACCTCTAATATTGAAAAAACACCTCACACAAACAAGCACATATTTATGTAGACATTTTGCAATAGAGCAGAGCAGGAAGAAGGAAGACGAGACCGGTCAACAACGCTTACAGATGCTCTCGAGGTCACTGTAATCAGTCAATGTCCTCCGGTGAGATCCATAAACATTCTTGAGGTATGTCGAGAAATGGCCAAGGATAACCTCTATAAGAATCCAGAGTCCTGAAATGATGACACAGAGTCCTCAGGGAGGGGGTGGTGAGCGTCAGATCACATTTTCTCCAGGTGACTTTAGATAAGATGGCCTTCAAGGACAGCCAAGTGTAATGAAATAATACCTGTCTGATATTATCCATAATTTAAAGATTCTTTCATTTTTCTGGACTGAGTAATATCGCGTTTTGAATATTAAATGTAGACGGAAACGTGTTTAAATTTCTGACTCACCAACAACAGTGAGCCGTTTAATTAAAAACGATTTAAACACATCACACATTTACAATAATTGGCAGATTGATTACAATAACACAGCTTAATTAATGAGCTTTACAATGAGAAAATCATACGGCCATGATTTTCACTTGCAACTGAAATACAACAGACATTTCTGAAAATATCTGGATTAATTACTGGCAGATAGAAGAGTTTTAAAGATGGGAAATGAAGGAGTTTAAATGGAGAGAAAAGATGTGTGAGGGAAAATGTGTCGACGAAGAACGGCACCCTCCTTTCGAACCCAGCTCTACCTCGGTACACTTCGGTAGTGAGGGACTTGTTACCTTGTAGAAGATGTCTCCACTGGTACGGAGTTCCATTTAACGCTACCTTTCCAGCGTCTCCGTAGGATAGCAGAAAAACGTCCGGAGTAGTGACGGTACTTCGTTCAACAGCACGCTCACCTCACAGGTGGACTCACATGAGCTGTGAGTCCGTCAGAGGTTCCACTCAGATGTGGAAGATTCCATAATCCCCACGAGACTCGGAAGAACTTCGGATCATGTCTGGACTTCTTGTTCTCTCCAGCAACTTTTCTGTTCGGTTCTGCTCTCCGAACTGAACTTTTCGGAACCCTTGTTCTGCTTGGAACTTTGTTCCGCTCTGGAACTCTTGTTCTGCCTGGAACTAGGAAGTGTCGACCCTTTTAAAGAGGTCACTTCCGGTTCCTTCTGGGAACTTCCTGATTGGTTGAACGAACCAACAGGGGTGTGGTTTCAGTGACGCCAGAGGTTATTACAAGTCAGAAAAACAGCGGAATGTTTTTGGAACAGACGGAGAAATGTTTTT
>NC_056517.1:40880227-40883286 GCF_014905685.2 Nematolebias whitei
TGAATGAGGATTAAAAATCATTAATACTGTTTCACAGTTGATTTAAAGTGAGTAGTTCACTTCAACATTTAAAAATGATTTGAACTAAACACACTTTGATTATCAAGATATTGTAAAATAGTAATGATAATAAAAAGAGAGTGTTCTTTCAATTGATCAGTGCAGGATACAATTAGAAAGTCTCTGGATGAGCTTAATTTGTATTTCTGGATACAAATCAATGAAATAACAGTTCCTGTTCCAGGAAGGCCCTCAGGGTCAGGACTTGACCTGAGGCTTGGTTCACTACACAAGGCAACCAAAATTTAGATAAACACACAGTTGTTTTGGGGACAGGCAGAACTTAATGACATCAACCTTCAGTCTGTGTCAGTCTACTCGGTTCCGAAATGTCCCTATTAACATGGCCACACCAATGGAATGTGTCTGAGTAAAAAAACTCAATATCTGATCCATTCAGCCCAATGCATTTGAGTTCGGGTACTCCAGACATGAACCAAGCCATCATAAAGGCAAGCAGCGTGATCGGGTCCAAATTTGCTGCTGATGACTTCCTTGATTGTAGATAAAACCAGTACCAGCTGAATCCAAAAAGCAGGAACCAGTTATCGAAAATCCAATTAAATATGCGTCCTTAAAATCTACAGATGGCAGCAGAGATAAACACATCATCAAGTTTTCCAGTCGATGAGATATCCAGCTGCGTACGTGCCAACAGGGCAAACCGGCCCGCCCAAAGCCTGTCTTCTCTTTGAAGAAATGTTGTAAATTGAGATGAGGGACCATCTGGTCAAAACAAGTCCATAATTATGGTTCAGAAGAAATGCAAGAGAGTCTCACAGCAGTTTCACAGACAGACAGAGCAGCAAAGCAAAGCGGAGAGGGAGGTAGAGAAGCATCCGATCTCGTGGGGAGCGAGTGGTGAAGTGAAGATTACTTTTATATAATATTGTACTCCACTTTAATCATAGTGTAGAGTACAAATCTGTCAAATGTGAGTGTCCTTGGCAGAGCCGATTTCATTCCAAACGACCTCACTTGACAAACTTCTTACTCCTATTTGAGGAAGACTTTACCAAGTTTCTTACATCTGAAATTGAACATTTTCTTGAAGTTAACCAAACACAAGGAATGCCACTCTGTACTGTCTGGGGGGCATTAAAGGCCTATCGGAGGGGTCAAATAATTTCTTATTGTGCAAACCAAAAATAGGACTTGTCACTACTAGAACAGTTAATGGATGAGATATTACATTTAGACAAAAAACTTGTTGCGACTTCACTTCCTGCAAGCTGAAGGATGGCAGCTCCCCCAGCTTCTCTGCAGTCCTATAACATCAAACTGACCCAAATGTTCGGTCCCTCTTCCAACCGAGTTTGGTGAGACTCAAAGAGACGGAACCGTCCAAATTTATTTATTTATTTATTTTTGGTCCAGGACCATCCGCTTCCACCCCATTGGTCACTCCGAGCGCATCCTGCCGGCCAGGTGGCTCCTTGAATGAGGGAGTCGTCCAAAGGTCCGGCGTCTTCTTCTCCGGACTCCATCCGAACTTTTCATCTGGACCTCTGTGGTTCTGTTTGGTTCTATCAGGATCACAGTGTAGTATTGTGCCCTCTTTCTTTTGGACCTGCTCCTCATGGGTGTCTGCTGTCAGCCGTGGGGAAGTTGACCCAAACAGAACCAAGCTGGGCTGTGGGGGAACTGACCCAAACCGAGCCAGTCTCAGCCTCAGCGGGCAGCCCGATGCTTTTCATTGAAGGACTATCCACCTCCGTGGGATTGCTGTTGGCTGCAGAGGAGTCTGATGGAACCGGACCAAAACAAAACCGAGCCAAGGATGGCTCCAGCCTCTCCGGTCAGTCTGACCACTGCATGCCTGGAGTAAGCCTCTCATGCTGGGAAGGTCTGAGGAGGAAGAAGACCGGCGTCTGCATCATAGTTCTGCTGGGCTTCCATCTGCACTCACCTGTATTAATTGGATCTGTGCAGAACCACCACTTTCAGAGCTGGTCAGATGACAGTTCTGTTCCGAACAACTGTGTTGGTACCAGCTGTTTATCTCTTTGAACTCAGTTCGGATAGACCCCGAACCCATGAAGGCTTATACCTGAAGATTTGTTTTCTTCTCATCTGGATCAAATCTCTATTGATCCATGTCAAACCAGGACCATGCCTTGTAGTGGATTTTCCGGCAGCTTGCTTTGTTCCTTGTTGTGGATTACCTGCTTCTGCCTGTCGGTTCTGAACACAGCATCTGTTAGAGCAGCTGGAATGATCTGTCTGCACCTGGGTGCAATTGGAGCTCCCCTCGGTCCAATTCAATCTGCAGTTGGAACACCATGTTGGGCCTGTCAGTTCATTTGATCTATGAAGCAATCTGATCTGAGACTTTTCTGCACCATTCCCATCATTTTCAGATCTATGTTTATTTGTAGTCACTGAACCTTGTTAACACATCTGGATCTGTCTCTCCTTGCAAACTTCACTGTTTTTGGGTCTGAGTAATCATGTCTTTATAAGCTTTTCTCATTGTTCGATTATGGGGACTAATTGTCACAATATTAATTCCTGTAATTACAAATCAGTCACAAAATCACAAGAAAATGTCTAATAATAATGTTTTTACTCTTAGGGATCCAGCCCAACCCTGGACCCCCCCCCCCCCCCACACACACACACACACACACACACACACATTACACCAAATTATTTTAAAAACATGTCAGGTCTTCATTTTTTTGCACGTTAATGCACGCAGTGTTCCAAAAAAACTTGATACTTTGAGAATTTTGGTCTGTACTTATGAGGCTGATGTAATTTTAATTTCTGAATCCTGGCTGAACAAATCTAACTTAAATAAGTGTAGTGAACTAAGCCTCAGGTCAAAGTCCTGGCCTTGAGGGCCTTCCTGGAACAAGAACTGTATTTCATTGATTTGAGTCCAGAAACACAAGATTAAGTTCATCCAGAGACTTTCTAAGTGTCCTGCACTGATCAATTGAAAGAACACTCTTTTTCTATTATCATTACTATTTTACAAATGTTTGATAATCAAA
>NC_056517.1:40883386-40885340 GCF_014905685.2 Nematolebias whitei
CTCCATTTAAACTCCTTCATTTCCCATCTTTAAAACTCTTCTATCTGCCAGTAATTAATCCAGATATTTTCAGAAATGTCTGTTGTATTTCAGTTGCAAATGAAAATCATGGCCGTATGATTTTCTCATTGTAAAGCTCATTAATTAAGCTGTTATTGTAATCAATCTGCCAATTATTGTAAATGTGTGATGTGTTTAAATCGTTTTTAATTAAACGGCTCACTATTGTTGGTGAGTCAGAAATTTAAACACGTTTCCGTCCACATTTAATCATTCAAGGCACGAGAGTACTCAGTCCAGAAAAATGAAAGAATCCGTTTAAATTATGGATAATATCAGACAGGTATTATTTCATTACATACTGGTGGACTCGTACGGTTTCATGAAATGGACTGTGCTATTCGTGTAACAATTGAATTTATCATGTTGGCATATCTGATCTTAACTGAAATTAGCTTAAAAGTGCAGATTTCTGTTCGACTGTGAAACGCAGCGTTTTGCATCTGTGGTGTTCAGAGAAAATTCAGAGAAAGTTTCAGTTGTGGTGTTAAGAGAGCTGAAGTTAAGTCAATGTGTTCATTTTAAAAGCTGAAATTTGTACATCTGTTGTGTAACTGAAGCTGGGTTTGTGGTAAAACGCTTTATTCTGTTAAACTGTGCAGAGAGGGACGGGGGTTCTGACCCGTTTTGGCTGTCGGACTCGGTTCAGATTCTTTTGAACGAGTCGTGTTTTGAATGGATAAACTGCTGTTTTGAAACTGGGATCTGTCTCAGGCCACACTTAAAATTGCTTCGTTACATCTGTAACAGTGAAACTGTGCATTTTGAGAAGTTAATGGACAGAAAGTTGACCGGACTTTTCAGGCTAAAGCTAACAGCTAGCTAGAATAACGAGCAGTGATTGGTCGAAAACCGCTGTTTGAGTAGCTCTGATTCGCTGAGAGACGAGTGACGTGTCTGTCGTCACTTCCTCTGATGTCAGATTATAAAACCCACCCCCGCTGCTGCTCTGATCATTGGTTGATTCAGTCACGTGACCCCAGAAATGAGTCTTGGTTCAACCGAAGCCTCCGCTGTGTTTAAAATCGCTAAATGGAGCTGCCACTGTTCCCACAAAACTCATGTTTCATGCATAATAGACGTGCTTGTTAAAGCGACGTCGCGTTTAAGCTTTAAATCCGTTCAGAAATGTTGATTTGACCGAGTTTCGCCGATGCTAATTAAGCTAACGGCTAACAACCAGATGTCAACGGAACGATCCACAGGAAGTTGTCATAAACTCCTGCTGGTACATATAAGCTTACACCGCCACCTGCTGTTGAGAGAGGAGTATAACAGTTTTCCTGAAGGGGAGACTGATAATTCCTCTCATTTGTTTTTTCTTTTTCTTTTTGTTAACATGACCTGGTTTATGAGTAACTGTTAAATAGCGAATTTCTGGAAAAGAACGGCTTAAAAAAGCGTTTGAAAACTAAAGTTGCTGTGAGACTTTTAGAAAAATTGCAGGTTTATTTAATTTTTAGTGCTTTTGAGGAAATAACACTGAGAAGGCCTGGTTCTTGTATCTGTTTGATTTGAGCACATTAACTAACACTGCCAGAAAGAGGCATTTACTTAAAAATATTCATGCATTGGGGTAAAACCTACGAATAGGTGCCCATTCATTTGAAGAAGTGGCTTACAAAGTACTGTTGAGTGAACCCAGAGCTAAAAAGTGTGTGAAACTCACATGACACTTGAATACAAATATTTACCTGTTAAAATAATCTGAAGTTGGCAACTGTTTAACCAGATAAGTGCTGAACAGTGAATAACCATGGCAGGTGTGACAGAAAAGGATTTTGATCCTTGTGAGATGAAGGACTGGTTAGAGGGAGCGTTGACGCTGCTCACAGAATCCTTACATCCATATGGTGAACAGGTGGACAGCATGAACTCAAAAGAGTTATTGGAC
>NC_056517.1:40885440-40887273 GCF_014905685.2 Nematolebias whitei
AGGCCTCCACCCCTGTTTAATGATGGACGGTTTCTTTTCACAAAGATGGCCTCCTTTACTCCTCTCTCAAACCATCGTTCCTCTCTGTCCAGGATGTGAACATCTTCATCCCTGAAAGAGTGACCGCTGGCCTGGAGATGAGTGAAGACCGCAGAGTCTTGGCCGGATGATGTTGATCTTCTGTGCTGGGCCATCCTTTTGGCCAGTGGCTGTTTTGTTTCCCCGATGTAAGACTGATCACAGCCCTCCTGACACTGAACAGCATACACAACATTACTCTGTTTGTGCCGGGGGACTGGATCTTTGGGATGAACCAGTCTTTGCCGTAATGTATTTTGGGGTTTAAAAGCCACTGGGACGTTATGTTTAGAAAATAAACGTCTCAGTTTCTCTGATACTCCCTCAACATATGGAATGACCACTGGTCTGGGTCTGGGTTCCTCCTTTTCACCTGTTGGCTGACTGGAGTCCTGTTTGGGTTTCTTCTCTGCTTTCAGGAAGGCCCAGTTAGGATATCCACATTGCTCTAGAGCCTGTCTTGTGTGGGATTTCTCCTTCTGCCTGGCTCCTGAGCTAGTGGGGACGCTGTCTGCTCTGTGATACAGAGTCCTGATGACTCCTAACTTGTGCTCGAAAGGGTGATGGGAGTCAAACTGCAAATACTGGTCTGTGTGGGTGGGTTTGCGGTACACCTCAGTTTGCAAATGTCCTCTATATCCTCTGACTCTGACTCTGACTCTGACTCTCTGTCTCTATCAGAGACTGAAACCTCACAGTCCAAGAAAGCAGTCTCTGATAGAGGACATTTGCAAACTGAGGTGTACCGCAAACCCACTCACACAGACCAGTATTTGCAGTTTGACTCCCATCACCCTTTGGAGCACAAGTTAGGAGTCATCAGGACTCTGTATCACTGAGTGGAATAAGGTCCAACCCCTCTCAAGGAGATCAGTTCCAGAGCCATGCTGTGCGTCGAGGCCAGCCCCATTATTTCTATTCGGTACCTCTCAACCTCGCGCACAAGCTCAAGCTCCTTCCCTGCCAGAGAGGTTACATTCCATGTCCCAAGAGCTAGCTTTGGTAAGCCAGGGTCAGAGCGTCAAGGTCCCCGCCTTTGGCCACTGCCCATAGCATCATGCACCCAACTTTTATGGCCCTTCCTGCAGGTGGTGGGTCCATAAGAAGCCATACCATACCACTTTATTTATAAAGCACTTAAAAACATCAACAGCGCTAACCAAAGTGCTGTATAACAAAACAAAGTAACGGACACAGAATAAAATACATAAATCCACAGCGGTAAAGATAAAAAACAAAATGACTAAAATAATAAAAACACAATGAAGTTAAAATCAACTCACACTGAATGGAAAGCCAGGGAATAAGTGTGATTTCAAATGAAACTTTAAAACTGTGAGAGAGGGAGCCTGCCTGACATGCAGTGATAAATTATTACACAGTTTTGGACCTGCAACAAAGAAAACCTTGGAACCAATAAAAACAACTGGTCTGCAGACCTCAGAGAGTGCTATGGGATATATGGCTGCATCAGATCAGCAAGATAAGAGAGGGCAGAACTATTCAGAGATTTAAAAACATGCAGAATGATTTTTAAATTATTTCAGAAGTGAACAAGGAGCAAGTAGAGGCAGTGTTTCCCCTACCATTATACAAGCGGGGTGCCCCACCCTGTCTACAGAACTGAGCGCCCTGCCTACCAACCCCCCACCATTACCACCACCTGTTGGCACTGACGTAACTTTTAACTAGCATCTTGCAATACAGGTGTGCTAGCTAAAAAGCTAAAGGCAGCCTCTTCCCTCATGCTGAACC
>NC_056517.1:40887373-40897587 GCF_014905685.2 Nematolebias whitei
CATAAAAAGAATCTGTCGGTACAGACCTCTCTCGCACGGCTAAGACGTGTCTGTCTCTCTCCTCTCCCCCACCCCTGCTCTAAAGCTGTAAAACTGTTGGTGCAACAAACAGTGCGCAGCTTTGCCTCTGCCACCCCCCCCTCCCCCCCGACTGCCGGTATAAACCCTGCGCTTCACAGCTCAGGGGGTGTCTTCGTCCCCCCCTCCCCCGCCAGACAAAACTCATGGACGAGATGAGCACCCAGCCATGGCAAGTTATCTAGGGGAAACACTAGAATGAAGCCAGATTTGGAGAAATGTACTTTCTTTTGCCTGCACTAGTTAAAAATCAGGCTGCAGCATTTTGAACCAGTTGTGAATGTGCAGTAGAGGTCTCACTGATTCCA
Organism: Nematolebias whitei; assembly: GCF_014905685.2. Taxonomy (NCBI): domain Eukaryota; kingdom Metazoa; phylum Chordata; class Actinopteri; order Cyprinodontiformes; family Rivulidae; genus Nematolebias; species Nematolebias whitei. The sequence goes on from NC_056517.1 coordinate 40,887,760, forward strand.
AAAAGAACCACATTGCAGTAATCAAGCCTGGATGTCATGAAGTCATCTATAACTGTCTCAAGGTTAGTTTTGGATAATATGGGCTTCAATTTAGACAGTCACCTCAACTGTGGAGCACTCAATTTGTGCGTTATTTCATCCTGTATTGACTGGAGATGCCTTGGATCTTCTACAGCTTGTCCAAACTCCTGACCTCTAAAGTCTAAAAGGGACAGAGTTTTTGAACCAGTCTTGAACTCTATCCTTCAAAATATCTGAAGAAGTTTTTTTAGATTGCCATTTGGGTTGCATTTAGACTTTTCTGCTTTAATATTGGCGCTCAGTAGTTTTGCTTTCATTTGACCTAGTGTCATGTTATTGCATTTTGGTGTGGTTTTAATCCTAGCATTGCAATATAGTCACCCTTTCTGCAGCTCATCATTATTGATGGATCGGAGGTTGAGGTGGTCTCAACCTATTAAGTATCTGGGGCTACAGCTGGACAACAAACTGAACTGGACTGCAAATATGGATGCTGTGTACAAGAAGGGGCAGAGCAGGATGCACTTTCTCAGAAGGCTGGCCTCTTTCATGGCCTGCTTGAAGTTATTGCATATGTTCTACCAATCCATTGTGTCCAGTGTATGTTTTTTTTTTTGTATGTATGTGTGTGTGTGTGTGTGTGTGTGTGTGTGTGTGTGTGTGTGTGTGTGTGTGTGTTGGGGAGGGCAGCACTAGGAAGAAGGACATCTAAGGCTGGATTGGCTCATCAAGAAGACAGGCTCTGTGGTGGGACTGGGCCTTGACTCTGTGGAAAAGGTGGTGGAGCAGAGGACACGCTCCAATATCAGGGCTATCATGTCCAATCAGGGCATCTCCTTGAACACTGTCTTCTCTAATCAGCAAAGTTCAATGAGCACCAGACTCCATTTAATGAGGTGCTCTACTGAGAGACTAAAGAACTCGTTTGTCCCTTGTGCCATTAGGCTGTGTAATTCAGCCACTCCTGGGTGGAACCTGAGAAGATAGCTGGTTATGTCCCACATAGTTGTTGCTTGATCTCCGTGTTAGTGTTGTTTTTAATTATTTATTGATTTTTTTAATACCCCTTTTTTTATATCTGTGTGTTTTTACCTTGTTATTTGTATGAATGGGAGCTACAGACCACCATATAATTTCTTTTGGGATCAATAAAGTATAAAGTAGTATAAAGTATCCACTTCAACACTTGTTCTTGTCAAGGGCATATGCCTTCTTCTCCGCTCCCTCTACGCTTTGCTTTTGCTCTGTCCTGTCTGTGAAACTGCTTAGAGCCTTTCTTCTACAAATCTTCCGAATCATAATTTATGGATTTGCATTTGGTCAGTTGGTCCCTCAACACACTTCATAACATTTCTTTGAAGAGAAGACAGGCTTTAGCTGAGCCGATTTGCCCTGTTGGCACACACGCAGCTGGATAGCTCATCAACTTGGAAGACTTAATGATGTGTCTATCTCTGCTGTCATTTGCGGATTTTAAGGATGCATATATAATTGGGTTTATGATAACTGGTTCCTGCTTTTTAGATTCGGCTGGTTCCTGGTTTATCTACAATCAAGGAAGTCATCTGCAGCAAATTTGGACTCGATCAGGCTGCTTGCCTTTACATGATGGCTTGGTTCATGCCTCGAGCACCCAGCCTCAAATGCTTTTGGCAGGATGGATCAGATCTTGGGGATTATTCTCATGTACTGTCCATTGGTGTGGCTATTTTATTTGGATGTTTTGGAACCGAGCGGACCGACACAGACTCGAGGTAGATGTCATTAAAGTTCTGCCTGTCCCCAAAACAATTGTGTTTATCTGAATTTGACTCCCTGACTGGCCTTTATCTTATCTTAATTCTCCTGGAAGTTTTGTAAACCTTGATGCTCTGCCCCTTCCTCCCCTCCTACCGAGGAATTCCATGAACTTTTCAGAGGGACCCAGCTGAATAAACATTCTGTCATCATTTCAGGACTCTGGATTCGTCCTTGGCCGTCCTCGGATTTCTCCAGAGAGAACTATTTGAACTGAGTGATTTTATCTGAACTCTGCAGTGCCTCTGTGTGTTGTCTGTGGACTGCTCACAGTCCTTGTGCCCTCCCTCCCCCAGTGTAATGTCAGCGTCATTATGTGCTAGTGTGCAAGATTTTTTTTCATTATCACACCGTTGACCTCCAACCTCTGCGCCACCACTCCCCTGAGTGAATGAATCTGTCTGTCTGTCTGTCTGTCTGTCTGTCTGTCTGTCTGTCTGTCTGTCTGTCTGTCTGTCATTCATTCATTCATTCATGTTAGTTACTTTGCAGCTCAGACTTCACAGCAGAACCATTAGATAAATGGATTTTCCATGACTTAACTTCCGTTTTCAAATCTTTAATGCTTTTTACACAACCACAGCTGAACTTTGATCAGTTTTGAAGATATTCCCACATAATGTTGGACTTGTTGGACATCAGAACCACAGCTGAATTTTGATCAGTTTTGGAGATGTTCTTACAAAATGTTGGACTTGTTGGACGTGTAATGATGTCAAACTTTTGGACTCTTAACTTTCCAAACTCTCCTAACTCCAGCAGTTTTTGTCCTTCCTTCCACACAGTGTGTCTCTCTGCTGTAGGACTGATGTGTCCTCTCAGAGGTCAGGGGTCACACCCACACAATCCTCATGGCAATCAGTGACTCATTAGATTTATTGGCTTCTATATTACCCAGCATGCTTTTCTTCAATTTTCTTCATAGATAATCCCGTACTCTGATGCTCTGGATAATTAAGTAAGAGGGTCGGGTGAATTCAAGATTTAAAGTCATAAACAAACAGACGAGACGTTTAAATCTTCAGTTTCAAAATAAAGCTCATAGTCTAGTGGCATCTACATTAATACTTTTGGGTTCATTAAATAAAACAGTAGACACCTTGGTTCTGTTTGACAGCAAATGTGGGTTTTCTTTGAGGCTTAGCCCAAAAGGCTGAACAGCCAGGGATACCTCAGGACCTCAAAAGGCAGAACCCCTGTCTAAATACAGTACAGTATCTTATTTTATACCTTTCATTGACATCAGAAGTCAGAAGGTTGTATAACACTTTATCAGTCCTTTCCCATTTTAGAAAAAACACTTGAGAATAACAGATTCTTCTTAGGTCAGCTTGACATAAACCAGCACTCGTTGCTAAAACAATTCTGAGTTATCAAAACAGCTCTGATGGAAACGGTCTTATACAAACAGTTGATCTTACGCCCAGAGATTCCTGGTACTTTTAAACAAGTACAGGTCAGTACAGGTCAACTTCAAGCACTTCTCAAAATCTGTTAAAAGTACGTTCTGTTGGACACAGTTGTTGTAAGTTGAGACATTTGCTTTTGGCCTCATTAAACAGATGATCAAATTAATTAAGTTTCTTAGATTCTACAATAGATATTCTTCAGAATAAACATCTGGCTCGGTCATAGCTTACATTCGACAGTAATTTCAAAATTTCTGTTGGGCATTGCTTGACATTTTTAGACCGTAGCTTCAACATTTCTGCAGAAAGATTTTAGTTTCACATTTTATTTTTTAAAAACATCATGTGAACAACAGCTTTTACTGTGAAACATGTTTTCACCTAAATCTGCATTATAAACCTGAACAACTCATTCTTATCACAACACTGCTAACAAACTGTAGGATGTTAACTTGGCAGAACTTGGTGACACTGCTCTTTGCTGATTGGTTAGCCTAGGATGCGCTGCATGTGCCCTGAACTCTGGTTGGCTAAATGTGCTGTTGCCTTAGCAATGAGCTGTTCTAATTATTTGCTGCTTATGAGCATCACAGTAGTTGCTGTGGTAACTTTGTTGGCTGCTGTGCTTCCTGTCTGAATGAGGTAACAGCATGTCATTGACCTCACAGTCCTGTGTGTGTGCGTGTGTGTGTGTGTGTGTGTGTGTGTGTGTGTGCGTGCGTGCGTGCGTGCACATGCATGCATGTGTGTGTATGTTCAGATATGGGCTCGGGGCTGTATGGAGCATCTAAAGACATCGCTATCAGTGACCTCCTCATCAAAGGAACACCTGAGAGGGCAGATGAGAGGAGGCAGGAGCCAGGTAAGAAACCCACCTGAGCTGCATGATGGCTACTTTAATTGACAAAAACTGAATACAGAAAACATTTAATTTCCCTTTGGGATTAATAAACATCTGGTAAGATGGCCGCGCTCAGAGCAGTTGCAGCTTCACAGGCTCCCGGTACTATCCCAGTTTTTAGAAGTTTTGATATTGACTCTGTGCCTGACTCTGCAAGATTTATGCGTGTGAACTATAGCCGAACCAAATTGATGAGAATAGGAGCAGATTTGCCACGAAATATAGTAGAAATCAGCAACAAACTCAAAACTACGCTCGACAGAATGCAGATCTTAAAGTCATCTACCTGGAAGCTGCAGTAGAGGCATTCCAGTGGGCAGAAGAGGAAGCGCTGCTCCCGGCTTAAGAGTAGAGGATGCCGGGCGGGGGTTATGGTGAGGCTACGAGCTAACGCTAAATCCGGAAAACTCCCCATGCCGTCTCTCTTTCTGTCGAACGTCCACTCGTTGGACAATAAGTCCAACGAGTGGACAATGGTCTAAAAAAAACATCTGATTGAGCCTGTCTGTTGGACCTGTGGACTGTTTGACTGAACCAGTTTGGTCTAAAGAACCATCTGATGGAGCCAGTCTTTTGGACCAATGGAACATCTAACTAAACAGGTTTGTTTGGTCTAAAGAACCATCTGATGGAGCCAGTCCAGTGGAGCCGTCTGAACCGGTTTGTTTGGTCTAAAGAACCGTCTGATGGAGCTGGTCTTTTGGACCAATGGAGCGTCAAACTAAACCGGTGTCTTTGGTCTAAAGAACCATCTGATGGAGCCTGTCTGTTGGACCAGTGGAGCCGTCTGAACCAGTTTGTTCGGTCTAAAGAACCGTCTGATGGAGCTGGTTGGTTCGAGGAATCAAACTGTGCAATGGAGCTGTCAAGCAGAGAAATTATATTGTTTGAATGAGCTGGTCGATGGATGGAAATTTTGTTCTTGACCACTTTTTTCTCCTGTTTAACAGAGGAGGTGCAGGTGGTATTAGAGGAGGAGGTACAACAAGAGCAGCAGCTGGATGAGTTGAAGAAGGAGACAAGAGATACTGAAGTTTCTCAGCAGAGTCCTCCAACTCCTCAAAAACAAGACACAAAGGTAACTGTCTTGCCTGTATAATCTGTCCTACGTCTTACCTGTCTCACCTGCTCCACCTGTCCCATCTGTTTTATGGTCCACATCTCACACTCATCAGTTGACCTTAAATGTTTTCTTCCCTTTGACACATGCAACTAAAAACTTTTCTTTTGTATTTTCAGACTGAACTGACGGATACAGCTGTGGATGGAGACCTGACAGCAACAGAGGTAAAAACTTTAATCACATTTTCTGGCTACTGAAACACGACTAGAAAACTCTCTCAGCTGCTTTGCTCTGTCCTTCCTGTCTCACAGCAGGATATTTTGGACATTGTAAGGAAGATTCACAAAACGTTCAATACAAAAACAACTGGACTTTATTTGTAACAGAAGACTTTTCGCTCCTCATCCAAGGAGCTTTCTCAGTGAGTGAGGGGTTCAGGTTATAAGGCTGAGTGAGATAAGATACACATACATATGTAGATTGACAATTCACACTTCAGCACCTTAACAGTAGGGTTTAAAAAAGTTAAATCTGGTCCTCTGGACATTCAAAAAAACTAAACAGAGCAAATCAACAAAAAATGTAGAAACGTTTCGTCTCTCATCCAAGAGACTTCCTCAGTCTGAGGAGCTGTATTCAGCTCAGTCTCTTAAATAGCACCTTCTCAGAGTGGATCAACCAGTTTTGCTGCTGACATCCAAAATCCAGCTGATCACATGCTCAAGAAGGACCATCAGCCTAACAATGGATCATTAGCACACTGATGGCTGTTTACTGTTCACAGAGGGCTGAGTGATACTAGCAATCACAGCATTGTAAGAGGGGGACAGTTGAACCCGGAGGCCTCCACCCCTGTTTAACGATGGACGATTTCTTTTCACAAAGATGGCCTCCTTTACTTCTCTCTCAAACCATCGTTCCTCTCTGTCCAGGATGTGAACATCTTCATACCTGAAAGAGTGACCACTGACCTGGAGATGAGTGTAGACCACAGAGTCCTGGCCTGATGATGTTGATCTTCTGTGCTGGGCCATCCTTTTGGCCAGTGGCTGTTTTGTTTCCCCGATGTAAGACTGATCACAGCCCTCCTGACACTGAACAGCATACACAACATTACTCTGTTTGTGCCGGGGGACTGGATCTTTGGGATGAACCAGTCTTTGCCGTAATGTATTTTGGGGTTTAAAAGCCACTGGGACGTTATGTTTAGAAAATAAACGTCTCAGTTTCTCTGATACTCCCTCAACATATGGAATGACCACTGGTCTGGGTCTGGGTTCCTCCTTTTCACCTGTTGGCTGACTGGAGTCCTGTTTGGGTTTCTTCTCTGCTTTCAGGAAGGCCCAGTTAGGATATCCACATTGCTCTAGAGCCTGTCTTGTGTGGGATTTCTCCTTCTGCCTGGCTCCTGAGCTAGTGGGGACGCTGTCTGCTCTGTGATACAGAGTCCTGATGACTCCTAACTTGTGCTCCAAAGGGTGATGGGAGTCAAACTGCAAATACTGGTCTGTGTGGGTGGGTTTGCGGTACACCTCAGTTTGCAAATGTCCTCTATCAGAGACTGAGACCTCACAGTCCAAGAAAGCCAACCTGCCATTTTTTACATCTTCTCGTGTGAACTTGATGTATTTATCCACAGAGTTGATGTGGTCAGTAAAATGTTGGACTTCCTGAGATTTGATTTTAACCCAGGTGTCGTCAACATACCTGAACCAATGACTTGGTGGTGTCCCTGAAAAGGACGTCAAGGCTCTCTTTTCTACCTCCTCCATGTACAGGTTGGCAACAATAGGAGAAACTGGAGACCCCATAGCACACCCATGTTTCTGCCTATAATATTGTTCCCCATATGTGAAGTAGGTTGACTGCAGGCACAGTTTCAAGAGTTGACACAGTTGTTCTGTGGAAAGCGTGGTCCTGCTGCTCAGAGTGGTGTCTGATTTTAATTTTAAACTGACCACCTCTACTGCATCATCAACAGGAATGCACGTAAAGAGTGATGTGACATCAAAAGAGATCATTGTTTCATCATTCTCCATGATGACATCCCTCACCTTATCCACAAAGTCCATGGTGTTCTGTATGTGGTGTTCTGAGCTGCCAACTAAAGGGATGAGTACAGACGCCAGATATTTGGAAACATTGTAGGTGACAGAGTTAATCATACTAACAATTGGTCTTAAAGGTACACCTTGTTTGTGGATTTTAGGTAAACCATCCAGACTAGGTGTGGCCTCCCCTGGGTACAGTCTGTGGTACAGAATATGGTCAATAGCCTTGTCCTGCTCCAAAATTTTCAGGCAATCTATTAACTTTTTCTTGTAACCACTTCCTGGATCTCTTTTCAGAGGTTCATAAGTGTTTAAGTCACTAAGGACTGTCATAACTTTCTCATGATAGTCTTTCTGGTTCAAAATCACTGTGCACCTTCCTTTGTCTGCTGGGAGAATGATGATGTTTTTGTCCTTGCTTGCATGCACTCACCACTCTTAGCAATAGGGAACCCAGACCAGTGGTCATTCCGTATGTTGAGGGAGTATCAGAGAAACTGAGACGTTTATTTTCTAAACATAACGTCCCAGTGGCTTTTAAACCCCAAAAAACATTACGGCAAAGACTGGTTCATCCCAAAGATCCAGTCCCCCGGCACAAACAGAGTAATATTGCTGTTCAGTGACAGGAGGGCTGTGATCAGTCTAAAAAAGTTAAATCAGCATCCTGATTATTGAGCATGCATCAGGATGCTGTGATCAGTCTTACATCGGGGAAACTAAACAGCCACTGGCCAAAAGGATGGCCCAGCACAGAAGATCAACATCATCAGGCCAGGATTCTGCGGTCTACACTCATCTCCAGGCCAGCGGTCACTCTTTCAGGGATGAAGATGTTCACATCCTGGACAGAGAGGAACGATGGTTTGAGAGAGGAGTAAAGGAGGCCATCTTTGTGAAAAGAAATCGTCCATCATTAAACAGGGGTGGAGGCCTCCGGGTTCAACTGTCCCCATCTTACAATGCTGTGATTGCTAGTATCACTCAACCCTCTGTGAATAATAAGCAGCCATCGGTGTGCTAATGATCCATTGTTAGGCTGATGGTCCTTCTTGACCATGTGAGCAGCTGGTTTTGGTTGTCAGCAGCAAACTGGTTGATCTGCTCTGAGAAGGTTCTATTTAAGAGACTGAGCTGAATACAGCACCTCAGACTGAGGAAGTCTCTTGGATGAGAGACGAAACGTTTCTACATTTTTTTGCTTTGTTTTGTTTTTTGTTTTTTTGTTTTCTTGTGTTTTGAATGTCCAGAGGACCAGATTGAACTTTTTTGACTTCTCAGGTTGGTTTGTTCGAAAGTATCACAGGCTATTCTTTAGGTTTACCAAACTCTTTATTGATGAACAAAATGCATGAACAAAAATACAGATCTGGATAATTGCTTCTAACTGTACTGCCCAACAATTCTGAAAGTGATGAGCTGTACATTAGATTTTATACTATGATGTTATGCCCTCCCCGCTGGGTGGATCAATGGTCACAGTTTTATCTAGCTACTCACAGCTCACTTTGCCCTGGTTACACAGCTCATTTTTCTAACCATATCTTCCTGGCTCAAATCACGTACACACATACTTATCCAAAGAGTATCGCATCTTGTCCTTCACCCATTTTTATTATCTCACACTCTAAGCTGCAGTTTTGAGTGATTTTAAAATACACATCATTCTTAACCTAAAAATGATACAGTTTAAGGCCTTTGCTCTAAACATGTACAATTGCTACCACTATTTCTACGTATATTATTTCCACACGTTCCTATCTACACTAATGGCCATGAACTCTGGGTAGTGACCGAAAGAATAAGATTGCAAATACAGGTGGTCGCAGATACAGGGTTTCTCTGCAGGGTAGCCTGACTCTATCTCAGAAATAGGATGATAAGTTCTGTTATCCAGGAGAGACTTGGGGTTGAGCCACTACTCTTCAACATTTGATGATCCAAGATGGCGCCGGTGTGTAGGGCTGCCCGTCTCTCGCTCTCTGCTTGTCTTTTATTTTTGTTATTTTTACAATGGTTTGTGCAGTGTGCCGAGTCATATTTTCAGTATGATCGTCGGGCACTTTTGGAGCTCCGTACTTTTGCTGAAATTCCTGCGGAGTTTTTGAACAGCGGCCAGCACTCTCCCCCACCGGTCCTATCTGAGATTCCTGCGTTCCTTCTGCGTGACCCTGGCCTTTCTCCATGGAGGAAACGTCGCAGACGTCGTGGGAAGCGTGCAGGGATCTTGGTGAAACTGAGGCAAAGAGTGGATTATTCTTTCAGGACTCGCTCTGGATCTGATCATCTCCTCTCTGACCCGTGGTGCTCCCGGGGCCCGGCTGCTGGCCAGCTGCCCGCACGCTCAGTCCATGGAAACACCTGGAGTTGTTTACCTGTGCGCCGCACCAACAGACCAGGAGGAGCTGTTCTTCATAACCTGCGCCCGCTGGCGTGCGCTTCTCCATCCACGGCTGTGCCTGTGTTGGACAATATCAGGATGTGTTTAATCAACGCAAGGTCTGTTTCCAACAAGACGTTTATCCTCAATGACTTTTTAAAAGATGAGGAGTTGGATTTTCTGTTCGTCACGGAATCTTGGATTTC
>NC_056517.1:40897687-40900675 GCF_014905685.2 Nematolebias whitei
GAGGTGAGTCTGGTGCTGGGTGGTCTGTTCGGGTCTTCAAAGCGTGCATAGAACTTGTTGAGGGCATCAGGCAGAGATGGGTCTTTGGGGCATTGTTCGCTCCTTCCTTTATAATCTGTTATGAACTTAATGCCCCTCCACATGCTCCGAGGGTTTTGTGAGATGAATTGACCCTCGATCCTCTTTGCATATGTGGCCTTGGCCCTCTTAATACCAGCAACCAGCTCTTTTCTTGTCCTACTCAGCTCCTCTGAGTTTCCAGGCCTGAAGGCAGTGTTCCTGGCTTCCAGCAGGGTGTGCACCTCTGCATTCAGCCAAGGTTTTCTGTTTGGGTAGCTTTTAATATTTCTGATAGTGGAGACGGTGTCAGTACATGTACTAATGTAACCCAGAACTGAGGATGTGTATTGGTCAAGATCAAGCGAACCTCCATTTTCAGCAGCTTCTCTGAAAACCTGCCAGTCTGTTCGGTCAAAACAATCTCTCAGTATGGGGCCACTGTCCTGGATCCAGCATTTAACTTTCTTTTGTACCGTTCTGGAGCGTCTCAGCGGGGGCATGTAAGCAGGAGCCAGGAAGATTGAGATGTGGTCTGACAGTCCTAGGTGGGGGCGGGGTTAGGGTCAGGGCGGGGTGATATGCACTGCTGAATAATTAATGAAGCTGTGTTCCTTCATACTCATCTACTCACACAGACTCATGTTCGTGCTGCTGTTGTTTGGCATATTGTTTTTGTACAATCATACTAGTTTTCCATTAGTAATGGTACAGCACGACTCGACTCAACGCGCTTTCAAGGCTTTTCCATTAGTAACGGTATGTAGAACTGGTTTCTTTTTTCAGAACCTTTTTCTCTGTGGTACCAGCCGGGCCGAGCAGGTACCAAAATGTGACGTCAGAACACTGTCGGTCACTGATTGGTCAGGGTGCGGAGTCACTGGATCTTTCAGAAATTTTTCAAAACACCGATCCGCCATTTGCAATTTCTGAGACTGTTCATTTGTGTGATAAAAATGAAAAAATCAACAGAAGGTTAAAACTTTATTTCTCCTCTGTACCTGCAGTGGCTCAAGGTGATAAGACTGAGCTACCTGCAGATGCATCTGGACACACCTGTATACAGTCATTGAGTCATGTTACTAAGGTTGGCCTGACTCACCTCCTCTGGATCTAGAGGCTCGATCATCGGAGAGTCATCCGCTCGAAGCAGAGGTGAGGAGGCAAGACGTTTGTCCCACTCACTCGTTCCTTCTCCTGCTCCTGCTGGTCCTCCCTCTAAGAAGAAGCGTCTGAGAGTGCTGATGCTACTCTGTGGGTTCTGCACCTCCTCGGGACTCCCTAAAGTTTCCTGAAGATGGCAGGGTGATAGTTGTCAGTGAAACATTTTTAATAAGTAAAGTTTGGTTTGACACCATAAACATAAAACCAACTGTGCAGTGATGGATGATATACTAGCAGAGTTGGTCCAATATGTTTTCTGAGGTCCAAGGCCAATTCAGTCATCTGCCAGGAAGTTTTAGAGCACTTCTTGCTTCCTGCTACTGACCAACTTTATGGAGATGCAGTTTTCAATTTTCAATAGGACTTGGCACATGTACACAGTGCCAAAGCTACCAGTACCTGGTTTAAGGACCATGGTATCCCTGTTCTTAATTGGCCAGCAAACTTGCCTGACCTTAACCCCATAGATTAACCCCATAGAGAATCTATGGGGTATTGTGAAGGGGAAGATGTGACACGCCAGACCCAACAGAGCTCAAGGCCACTATCAGAGCAACCTGGGCTCTCATAACACCTGAGCAGTGCTACAGACTGATAGACTCCATGCCACGCTGCATTGCTGCAATAATCCAGGCAAAAGGAGCCCCAACTAAGTATTAAGTGCTGTACATGCTCATACTTTTCAAGTTCATACTTTTCAGTTGGCCAACATTTCTAAAAATCCTTTTTAGAAATTGGTCTTAAGTAATATTTTAATTTTCTGAGATACTGAATTTGGGTTTTTCATTAGTTGTCAGTTATAATCACCAACATTTTTCAAAGCAGATTCATAGGTTAAAACACTTTTCTGACACACTGATGGGTTTTGATGTAGGCCTTCATCAAAAGGAAACCATACTACAATAAATACAGTCAGGACAAAAACCACAAGAGTGAAGGCTATATAGCAGTTGTAGTTGATTATTAACAGAAAGCATTTTGTTTTGTTGATAAAATAGAACAGATCAAATAAGAGGATGGAGGCCTGAGGACCTGGACACAACTTAAATATATGTAAATTATGGTAGATGTCCTTTAAAGTTTGAAGACATGGTGCCTTACAGCAACAAGAAGTCCAGTTTACCTGAGTCTTCAGATCTTCATCCTGATCAGACTGTCAAACAGACAGACAGACAGACAGACAGACAGGCAGACAGGTAGGTTAAACTATCCACATGAAAAACATTACATGTGTGATAAGAAGGCAGGTGTGATGAAAGGATGGATAATTAAAACGTTATTAATAATAATCATCATCATCCAGCCAGCCATCCATGATCTTCCTCTTGTTCTGGAGTTGGGTCGTAAGAGCAGCAAGTGGAGCAGAAAAGTCCAGCCATCTCTTTCCACAGCCACCTCTTTCTGGTAGGACCCCAAGGTCTTCCCAGAAAAACAGTGACATAGTCACTCCAGCATTACCTGGGTCTACCAGGGGTCTCTTCCTAGTTGGACATGCCTGAAGCACCTCCCTAAGGATGTGCGAATGGTCTATTCCTTACCAGATACCTGAACATATCAATGGCCCCTCTCAATGTTACCATACCATACCAATTTATTTATATCAATCAACCTTTATTTATACAGATAAATCCCATTGAGCCTCGAGGACTCATTTACAAGAGAGACCTGATTTCAACAAAGAAAGATGACAACAATGGACAACAGCAACAACAATAAGCAGTTATAAAAACTCATACTACAGTTTTTTTTTTTTTTTTTTTAACAAAT
>NC_056517.1:40900775-40908633 GCF_014905685.2 Nematolebias whitei
CTGATCAAGAAAGCTCATCAGAGACTCTACTTCCTCAGACGGCTGAGGCGAGCTGGTCTGGGAAGCTCAGTCCTCACCTCCTTCTACAGGTGTGCAGTGGAGAGCATCCTGTGCTCCAGCATCAACGTGTGGCATGGAGGCTGCACAGCTGCAGAAAGAAAAGCTTTGCAGAGAGTGGTGAAGGCTGCACAGAAATCTGTTGGAATCAGCCTCCCCACCATCACAGACATCTACACGTCCAGATGCAGGAAGAGGGCCACCTGCATCATGAAGGACCCCACTCACCCAGCACACACACTTTTTGCCCCACTCCCCTCAGGAAGGAGGTTAAGGAGCATTAAGTGTAGAACCACTAGACTGAGGAACAGCTTGTTGGTGACCCTAACCCTAACAGCTCCTCCAGGTCTGCTGGTGCGGCGCACAGGTAAACAACTCCAGGTGTTTACATGGACTGAGCGCGCAGGCAGCTGGCCAGCAGCCAGGCCCCGGGAGTACCACGGGTCAGAGGAGAAGATCAGATCCAGAGCGAGTCCTGATAGAATAATCCACACTTTGCCTCAGTTTCACCAAAATCCCTGCACGCTTCCCACGACGTCTGCGACGTTTCCTCCATGGAGAAAGGCCAGAGTCACGCAGAAGGAATGCAGGAATCTCAGACAGGACCGGTGGAGGAGAGTGCTGACCGCTGTACAAAAACTCCGCAGGCGTTTCAGCAAATGTACGGAGCTCCAAAAGTGCCCGACGATCATACTGAAAATATGACTCGGCACACTGCACCAACCATTGTAAAAATAACAAAAATACAATACAAGCAGAGAGCGAGAGACGGGCAGCCCTACACACCGGCGCCATCTTGGAAAGCAGCATTACGATCATTATGATTAAACAAAGCGAGACTGGTGGCAGATAGTCAGAGGTTTAGGAGTTGATGACGTTCATAAACCAGCAGTGAGTCGATGTTGTAGGTGAAAAATGACAAAAACAGAAAATACACAATCACTGCAGACAGAGGTGGAGGGCAGGCCATGCACAGCGGCACCATCTTCCCGGAAGTTGTCAGAACACCACCTGGACACCCAGCGGTTAAACGACATACGGCTAAACATGTCATCGCTGGTCAGGTTGGGGAGGGGGCCAGAGAAAACTATGGAGTCTGACATGGTTTTAGCAAAGTTACACACGAAGCAAAATTAATTTTAGCGACCTCCGATTGACATAACCGGGTGTCATTACTGCCTTAAGCCCTGTGACCTTTGCCCCAGTCTTACTGTATTTAGCCTTAGCCTTAGTCAGCAGTTTCAGATAAGTTTCTGTGTTGCCCGCTCTGGCCCCCGGAATGCATTTAACTATGGCTGCTGGAGTCCCTAAAGCCACGTTTCGGACTATGGAGCTGCCAGTAACCAGGGTCTGCTTCTCAGCAGGTGTGTCACTGAGCGAGGAAAATCGATTAGAAATGTGAACGGGTCAGTAGTGAACTGGGGGCTTAGCCTTAGCACTAAGCTTGTTCCGGACCGTCACCCAGCCAGCCTGGGGTCCCAGCTGCTCGGGGTCTGCCGGAGGACCGCTAACGGGAGCTAGCCTTTGTAGTTCCACGCTGTTTAAGAGTGCATTCGCACCAGCCCTGTTTAGTTCGCTTTAATCGAACTCTAGCTCGTTTTCCTAGAAAGTCCGGTTCGTTTGGGAAGGTGTGAACGCGCCATCGAACTCTGTCACGGAACAAAAAGGCGAACTCTGGCCCGGGCTAAAACCTAGGTCTCGGTCCGGTAGAAGAGAACTCCAGCGCGGTTCGAGTACAGTGTGAATGTAAACAGACCGGGTCCCGCTCCACAAGCAAGAAGTGGAGTACAATGCAGGGCAAACAAACACACATTTCTCTGACCTTATATGGAGCCATCAGCTGCCTTGTGTGAAAAACGATATTCTCCATGGTCTTCTGCCTCATCTGCTCATGCTGAGTCCATTTTTGAAAAATGACAAAATATAACTCCTAAAACTGCTAAAACTTGATGCCACTCCATTTTTGTTTTTATTTCCATAAGAAGAAGAAGTGTCTTCAGAGGTTTTTGTGTTGTTTCTTTCAGTAGTTCTTGGTGCAACGCCCCCACAGGCGAGCGGGGGAATAGGTTGGTTCAACAGGTTGGCTCGACTGCACAGTGCAGTGTGAATGCAAACACACCAGCTCAAATGTAAACAAAATGTTATGAATATTGGTCACAATACAATACAGAGTAACAGGAAACATTACAGCCTAACAGGAACTGAACATGATTTAAGGTTTTGTTGCAGCCTGAATTACAGTGATGGGAAAAACTGGCTATACTTGTTACAGTCTGACAATAATGAAACTCACACCCCCTCCCATTTGTTCATGCTTTTTCTTTTTGCTTTCTTTTCAGACTTCAGAGAAAGTGCAACCAGTCTTCCTGCTAACAGAGTCATGTCACCAAGATCAGCTAATGACGGATAAGCCCAAGGTAGCAACAAGTCTTGTGGGCCCGCCCCCCATTAACTCCCTGCCTCCTCCATCAGGAGTTGCCATGAAGCCTCATGCTGATGTCATAGAGCAATGGGCAAGTGCTTCAAAATATAACATGGTTTATGAGCCAGTAGATAAACACAATGTCAGAGCTGCTGCTGATTATAATGATAATGATGATATGGAGGAAGATGTCAGTAATAAGCCTAGTAATCAAGCAAGCACTGACAGTGATAAAGAGGCTAATGAGACCAGTGAAGATGTTATCAGTGTGTTGGCACAGACAGAAGTTCATGAAGCAGTGGACTCAGCAGTCAGACACATTATTGATGCTAGCCAGGGTAGCATCAATGTTAACTTTACAGTTAGTGTTAGCAATCAGCTAGCTAATACTGATGCTAGCAGCAATTTTACACCCAAGTGTTACCATGACAACAAAGAGGCTGACAGCTCGCAGGATGAAGGAAGCTGGGGATTTGAGGAAAACTCCCCTCCTACAACTTTACCCCGCCTCACATCCAGGCACTCAACCAACTGTACTCACTCATCAACCTACAGAGATGATGAAGATGAGTCTGAACCTTTGCAGGAGGTAACAATTTATGCATCTCCAATCTAACCCAGTGATCCTCGCGCCATCACCAATGATCTTAGCCCTAGTGATTTTTACCCCATTGACCTCAGCTCCTGTCCCAGAGTCCTTAGGCCCTGTGACCTTTGCCCCAGTCCCAGTGACCTCTACCTCCATAGACATCTTCCCCAGTGACCTCTGTCCAAGTGCCAGTGATCTCTTTCCTAGTCACCTCTGCTCAGTTACCAGTGACCTCTTTCCAAGCCCCATTGACTTCTGCTCAAGTTCCCAATGACCTTTGTCATAGTAACCTATACCCCAGTAACCTCTGCTCAGTTACCAGTGTCCTCTGTCCAAGTTTCAGAGTCAGAGTTTCTTTGTCATTCGCACCACATGTGGTACATATGGTGGAATGAAATTATGTACACAGGGTCCCAGTTTCATCCAACAATAAAATGTAAAAGACAAACATTAATAAGATCTAAAATATGAACCAAGCGTATTTTTAGTTGATGTTTTTCTAAGCACTAATAGCATAAAAAAATTAAAACAATATGCCGAACAGCAGCATGAACATGGAGTCTGTGTGAGCAGATGAGCACACATGAACACAGCAACATGAAACAGATCAGCATCAACATGATGTGATTATTCACAGTGATTATCCTGTTTAGAGATTCATGAGTCTGGCTGTGGCTGAGTGGTTAGAGCAGTCGTCCTCCAATGCAAGAGTTGGGAGTTCGAATCCACCAGCAGTCACATGCCGAAGTTTCCCTGGGCAAGACACTGAACCCCTCAATGCCTCTGATGTGTGACCATCGGTGTATGAATGTGATAAATCACTGATTAGTCTCTTTAGATCTATTTGTTCGATTAGCTTTGTACAGATCTAGTAGAGTGCTGTAAGAATGGTAAATGAGGGCACAGGTTGTGTTGCAAAGCACTTTGAGTATCTTGATAAGATAGAAAGGCGCTATATAAGTACAGTCCATTTACCATTACCATTTAAAAGTCTCAGGGTAGAAGCTGTTCCTCAGTCTAGTGGTTCTACACTTAATGCTCCTTAACCTTCTTCCTGAGGGGAACAGGGCAAAAAGTGTGTGTGCTGGGTGAGTGGGGTCCTTCATGATGCTGGTGGCCCTCTTCCTGAATCTAGAGGTGCAAATGTTTGTGAGGGTAGGGAGGCTGACTCCAACAGACTTCTGTGCAGCCTTCACCACTCTGCAAAGCTTTTATTTCTGCAGCTGTGCAGCCTCCATGCTACATGTTGATGCTGGAGCACAGGATGCTCTCCACTGCACACCTGTAGAAGGAGGTGAGGACTGAGCTTCCCAGACCAGCTAACCTCAGCCGCCTGAGGAAGTAAAAGTCTTTGATGAGCTTTCTTGATCAGGCTGGTATTGTTGTTGCCCCAGCTGAGGTTGTCATTCAGGCGCACACCCAAGCACTTGTAGCTGGAGACCACTTCTGCCCCAGATCCTATTTTCAGGTGGGGTAGGTGAGTTTGTTCCTTCTGAAGTCCACAACCATCTCCTTCATCCTCTTCACATTGATGTGAAGGTTATTCTCTTTTCACCAACTCTCGAGGTGTTCCTTCTCCTGCCTTTAGTTATACTCATTGTTGTTTGTGATGTATCCCACTACTGCTGTATCATCTGCAAACTTTACAATATGACAGCCTGAATGGTTAGGTGCACTGTCATACATGAGCAGAGTGAACAGGACAGGGCTCAGCACACATCCCTGAGTGGAGCCAGTGTTGAGGGTTATGGTAGAGGAAGAGAATGTTGGATATTTCTTATCTAGACTGGTCCTATGGTTTTGCTCAGTCAGAACCGGGTCATAATTTCATTATAATCCCAATAAAGTTGTGGATCCTCACTGACTATGGTCTGTTTGTTAAGAAGTCTAGGACCCAGTTGCAAATGGAGGAGCTTAGTCCTGGTGTGAGTAGTTTGTCCATCAGGGTTTGGGGGATCATGGTACTGAAGGCAGATGTGAAGTCCACAAAGAGCATACAGATGTAGTAGTCCTTCTGCTCCAGGTGGGTGAGAGCAGGTTGGACCACAGAGGAGATGGCATCCCCTGTTGATCGGTTCTCACGGTATGCATACTGGTGAGAGTCCTAGTTGTTATTGTTGATGGGTTTTTCATTCAACCTTTATTTAGACAGGTAAATCCCATTGAGCCTCAAGGACTCATTTACAAGAGAGACCTGATTTCAACAAAGAATGATGACAACAATGGACAACAGCGACAACAATAAACAGTTAGAAAAAGTCATACAGATTTTTTTTATTTTTTTTATTTTTTAACAAATAGGATGCCTTAAAAAAGAAAAGTAACAAAAACAGCTAGATTCTAAGGCAAATGTAGAAAACTAAAAACAGGAACATGTCTGCATTGGTCCCGGCCAGGAGTCCAACAGGTTCTTAAATCCACTTAGAGAGGTCAAGGTCGAGAGCTTCAGATCTTTTTGTAAGATATTCCAGGAAACAGGAGCGGAATAGGAGAAGGCCCTTTTGCCTAGTTCAGTCCGCACTGAGGGAACACTGCAGGTAATGATGTCCTGAGAGTGCACGCTGTAGCTGCACTCATGCAGAGACATGTAGGAGGAGATGTATGAAGGCAGCAGACCAAGAATTGATTTAAAGATGAAAATGTACCAGTGAGAGAGTCTGCGTGAAGTTAATGATGTCCAGTTAACCAGTGAATACAGGGTGCAGTGGTGGGTATGATAATCACAGCCAGTTATGAATCTTAGTGCACCATGATAGACAGCAACCAACATCTGCAGGGTTCTTGTAGGAGCGTTCATGTAAATAATGTCATCATAATCAATAGAGGGAAGGAAGGTCACAGTTACAAGGCGTTTCCTTGCATTCAGAGTTAGACAGGATCTGTTTCTGAAAAAGAAACCCAGTTTAACTTTCAGTTTCTTTACCAAGTTTTCCACATGAAGCTTAAAAGAGAGATGAGTCGACCAAAATACCCAAATATTTATAGGAATCAACAAACTCAATGGGGACACCATTTGAGGCTGAAATCAGAGGAAGAACTGCTGGGACCGACTTCCTATTTGAAAAAAGCATCCCTTTGGTTTTGTCGACATTTAGGATAAGTTTGAGGTGGAACAAATCTGTCTGGATGATGTTAAATGCAGATTTCAAAAGCTGTAAAGCCTTATCAACTGTTTTAACTCCACAATAAACAACTGTATCATCAGCATAGAAATGTATGGATGTGTCAGGGATGTTTTTACCTACATTACATATGTAGATTGTAAAGAAGGTGGGTCCTAAGACCGAGCCTTGTGGAACACCATTGTTGACTGTTAAATAACTGGAGGAAGTACTATTATGTTGAACACATTGCCTCCAGTCTGAGAGATAGTTAGAGAACCAACCAATGTTATGTTCTGAGAAACCAATTTCTGAGAGCTTATGACACAAGATGTTATGATCCATAGTGTCAAAAGCTTTAGACAGGTCTAAGAAAAGTGCAGCACAATAATCCTTAGCATCCAGTGCTACAACAATGTCATTAAGAACCTTCAGTGAAGCAGTGGTTGTGCTGTGTTGTTTCCTGAAACCAGATTGAAGGCGAGGTCAGATGTTAAATGAGTCCAGGTAATTTTTGATTTGAGAGTTTATCAGTTTTTCTAGAACCTTGGCGAAAATGCAGAGTGTAGAGATTGGTCGATAGTTGTTCAGTTAGGTGGGGTCATCTCCCTTCAGCAAAGGAAGAACAAAGGCTGTTTTCCAAGCATCTGGAATGGAGTTTTGTCTTATGGAGAGATTGAAGATGTGGGTCACAGGGACTGTGATGATATGAGCAGTCAGCCTTAGGAAATAAGGTGGAAGTTCATCTGGTACTGCAGATTTTTTAGGATCAAGAGCTTTTAACAGTTAATTAACCTCACTGACTGAGAATAGAGAAAAAGAGAAAGTGTGATTAGCTGAGGATTGACTTGTAGGAGGGATTTGATTTGTAGAAGTTTGGTTGGTTTCGTCTCTCGGGGAAACCTGTGGGGGTACTCTGGGAGTATGGGGTACCAGGCCCGTTGATATGGGCTGTTAGGTCCCTGTATGACTGATGTCAGAGCCTGGTCCGCATTGCCGGCAGTAAATCGGGCTTGTTCCCAGTTAGAATTGGACTCCGCCAAGGTTGCCCTTTGTCACGATCCTGTTCATAACTTTTATGGACAGAATTTCTAGGCACAGCCAAGGTGTTGAAGGGATCCGTTTCGGTGGCCTTAGGATTGCTTCTCTGCTTTTTGCAGAGGATGTGGTCCTGTTGGCTTAATCAGATCGTGATCTACAGCTTTCGCTGGAACGGTTCGCAGCCGAGTGAGACACGGCCGGGATGAAGATCAGTTCCTCCAAATTTGAGGCTATGGTCTTGAGCCGGAAAAGGGTAGAGTGCCCTCTCCGGGTCAGGGAGGAGGTCCTGCCACAAGTGGAGGAGTTCAAGTATCTTGGGGTCTTGTTCACGAATGAGGGAAAAATGGAACGTGAGATCGATAGGCAGATAGGTGCAGCATCTGCAGTGAGGCTGGCATTGTACAGGTCTGTCATGGTGAAGAGAGAGCTGAGTCAAAACGCAAAGCTCTCAATTTACTGATCGATCTACGTTCCTACCCTCATATATGTTCACGAGCTTTGGGTTGTGACTGAAAGAACGAGATCTTGGATACAAGCGGCCAAAATGAGTTTTCTCCACAGGGTGTCTGGGCTCTCCCTTAGAGATAGGGTGAGAAGCTTGATCATCCGGGAGAGACTCAGAGTAGAGCCGCTGCTTCTCCACGTCGA
>NC_056517.1:40908733-40912026 GCF_014905685.2 Nematolebias whitei
AAAACTAAAAACAGGAACATGTCTGCATTGGTCCCTGCCAGGAGTCCAACAGATTCTTAAAGCCACTTAGAGAGGTCAAGGTCGAGAGCTTCAAATCTTTTTGTAAGATATTCCAGGAGACAGGAGCGGAGTAGGATAAGGCCCTTTTGCCTAGTTCAGTCCTCACTGAGGGAACACTGCAGGTAATAATGTCCTGAGAGCGCACTCCGTAGCTGCACTCACGCAGAGACATGTAGGAGGAGATGTATGAAGGCAGCAGACCAAGAAGTGATTTAAAGATGAAAATGTACCAGTGAGAGAGTCTGCGTGAAGTTAATGATGTCCAGTTAACCAATGAATACAGGGTGCAGTGGTGGGTACGATAATCACAGCCAGTTATGAATCTTAGTGCACCATGATAGACAGCATCCAACATCTGCAGGGTTCTTGTAGGAGCGTTCATGTAAATAATATCACCAAAATCAATTGAGGGAAGGAAAGTCATAGATACAAGGCGTTTTCTAGCATTCAGGGTTAGACAGGATCTGTTTCTGAAAAAGAAACCCAGTTTAACTTTCAGTTTCTTTACCAAGTTTTCCACATGAAGCTTAAAAGAAAGATGTGAGTCGACCAAGATACCCAAATATTTATAGGAATCAACAAACTCAATGGGGACACCATTTGAGGATAAAATCGGAGGAAGAACTGCTGGGACCAACTTCCTATTTGAAAAAAGCATCCCTTTGGTTTTTTCGGCATTTAGGACAAGTTTGAGGTGAAACAAATCAGTCTGGATGTAGTTAAATGCAGATTTCAGAAGCTGGAAAGCCTTAGCAACTGTTTTAGCTCGACAATAAACAACTGTGTCGTCAGCATAGAAATGTATGGATGCATTAGGGATGTTTTTACCTACATTATGTATGTAGATTGTAAAGAGGGTGGGTCCTAAGACTGAGCCTTGTGGTACACCATTGTTGACTGTTAAATAACTGGAGGAAGTACCATTATGTTGAACACATTGCCTCCGGTCTGAAAGATAGTTAGAGAACCAACCAATGGTGTGATCTGAGAAACCGATTTCTGAGAGTTTATGACACAAGATGTTATGATCCACAGTGTCAAAAGCTTTAGACAGGTCTAAGAAAAGTGCAGCACAATAATCTTTAGCATCCAGTGCTTCAACCATGTCATTAAGAACCTTCAGTGAAGCAGTGGTTGTGCTGTGTTGTTTCCTGAAACCAGATTGATGTGGAGGTAAGATGTTAAATGAGTCCAGGTAATTTTTGATTTGAGAGTTTATCAGTTTTTCTAGAACCTTGGCTAAAATGCAGAGTTTAGAGATTGGTCGATAGTTGTTCAGTGATGTGGGGTCACCTCCCTTCAGCAAAGGAAGAACAAAGGCTGTTTTCCAAGTGTCTGGGATGGAGTTTTGTCTTATGGAGAGATTGAAGATGTGGGTCACAGGGACTGTGATGATATGAGCAGCCAGCCTTAAGAAATAAGGTGGAAGTTCATCTGGACCTGCAGATTTTTTAGGATCAAGATCTTTTAACAGTTTATTGACCTCACTGACTGAGAATGGAGAAAAAGAAAAGGTGTGATTTACTGAGGATTGACTTGTAGGAGGGATTTGATTTGTAGAAGTTTGGTTATTAAGTGAAGTGGCTGATTTTCCATTAGTTACTGTGTCAAATAAAGAACTAGAAGCAACAAAATGTTTGTTGAGACAGTTCAGGATCTCGCGCTTATTTGACACAGGAGCAGAGTTAACGAGAAGTTGTGATGGGAGGTCAGATGATTGGGGGGTGCCTGAGAGAGATTTAATTGTTTTCCAGAATCTGTTAGGGTCATTTAGATTTTTGGAAGTCTGAGATAAGAAATAGTTGCGTTTTGCTGCTTTGACAGAAGTTGTACATTTATTCCTCATCTGTCGGAAACTCAACCAGTCAGGTTCTGAGCCAGATTTTCTCGCTGCAGCCCAAAGATGATCTCTCCTGTGCAGGAGGTCAGCTAGCTCTGGAGTAAACCAGGGGCTGTCTCGTCCCTTTATTCTGAACTGACGTATATATATACACACACATATATATACACATATATATATATATATATACACACATATATATATATATACACATATATATATGATATATATGTGTGGCATATAGCCACATCAACTGGCTCCTCTCGATGTGGAGAAGCAGCAGCTCTACTCCGAGTCCCTCCCGGATGACCAAGCGTCTCACCCTATCTCTAAGGGAGAGACCCTGCGGAGAAAACTCATTTCGGCCGCCTGTATCCATGATCTCGTTCTTTCAGTCACAACCCAAAGCTCATGACTATAGATGAGGGTAGGAACGTAGATCGACTGTTAATTTGAGAGCTTCATCTTTTGACTCAGCTTTCTCTTCACCACGACAGACTGGTACAGCACCCGCTTCACTGCCGACGCTGCACCTATCCGCCTATCTATCTCATGCTCCATTTTCTCCCTCATTTGTGAACCAGACCCCGAGATACTTGAACTGCTCTACTCGGGGCAGGAACTCCTCCTTGACCCGGAGAGAGCACTCTACCCATTTCTGGCTCAAGATCATAGCCTCGGATTTGGAGGAACTTATCCTCATCCCGGCCGCATCACACTTGGCTGCAAACCGCTTCAGCAAAAGCTCTAGATCATGAATTGATGAAGCCAATAGGACCACATCATTTGCAAAAAACAGAGAAGTGATCCTAAGACTACCAAAACAGATCCTATCAACACCTTGGCTGCACCTAGAAATTCTATCCATAAAGGTTATGAACAAAATCAGTGACAAAGGACAGCCTTGGCCGAGTCCAACTCTCACTGGGAACAAGCCTGACTTACTGCTGGCAATGCGGACCAAGATCTGTCACGGGTCATACAGGAACCTAACAGCCCATATCAATGGGCCTGGTACTCCATACTCCCAGAGTACCCCCCACAGGGCTCCCCAAGGAACGCAGTCGAATGCCTTCTCCAAGTCCACAAAGCACATGTAGACTGGTTGGGCAAACTCCCACGCACCCTCCAGGACCCTGCTGAGGGTGTAGAGCTGGTCTAGTGTTCCACGACCAGGGCAAAAACCGCACTGCTCATCCTGAATCTGAGGTTCGACTATCCGATGGACCCTCCTCTCCAAAACCCCTGAATAGACCTTATCACGGAGGCTTAAGAGTATGATTGCACTGTAGTTGGAACACAATCTACGGTCCCCCTTTTTGAATAGGGGGACCACCACCCCAGTCTGCCAAACCAGGGGAACTTCCCCCGATGTCCATGCAATATTGCAGAG
>NC_056517.1:40912126-40917748 GCF_014905685.2 Nematolebias whitei
CCCACAGGCCAAAAAGGCCCGATAGGACTCCTTCTTCAGCCTGACAGCATCCCTCACCGCCGGTGTCCACCACCGGGTTCGAGGGTTACCACCGCTACAGGCACCAACAACCTTGCGGCCACAGTGCCAATAAGCCGCCTCGACAATAGAGGCGTGGAACATGGCCCACTCCGACTCAATGTCCCCCGCCTCCCCCGGAACATGTTCGTAGCTCTCCCGGAGGTGAGAGTTAAAGCGCCATTTCACAGGAGACTCTGCCTGACGTTCCCAGCAGACTTTCACAATACATTTGGGTCTGCAAGGTCTGACCGGCATCCTCCCCCACCATTGGAGCCGACTCAATACCAGGTAGTGGTCAGTGGACAGCTCCGTCCCTCTCTTCACCTGAGTGTCCAAGACATGTGGCCGCAGATCAGATGAGATGACAACAAAGTCGATCATCAAACTGCGGCCTAAGGTGTCCTGGTGCCAAGAGCATTACTGAAGACTGAATTGAAACCTGCTAGGTTGCCAGGTCATCATACAGTTTGTCCTACAAACAGGACACATGTTTTGGCTTTAAGTTGTTTTAGAACTATCATTTGACTTACAACTAGCCACTTCCAGCTAATTAGATTTCATTTTGACAAAAGCATTTGTTTGTCATCAGTTCTGTTTCAGGAAGTTTTTAGAGTTTTCCTGATCAGCATGTGTTCTGTTTCAGAGTCAAGTGGATTCTGATTCCCCTTCAGGTCTGCTGCTGAGCTCTCAGACCTTCACAACAGAGGTGTCCAACACCACCACCACCACACACATCACAAAGGTAACAGTGTGACCATGGATAGACCTGAGCCAATCAACAGCTTCAGTATATTCAGAAAGTGGTATGTGTATACTCACAAATAAATAGGTAAGGCAAAACACCTTAGACCTAATAACAATAAACCTTTAAGGAAAAATCAACTTTTCTTGACCACAAGATCAGACTAGAAGTAAAACAACTATCGATCATCGGGAAAGATTGTAACCTACAAGTGGGGGTTGAATAACTTCGGGTTGCCGTTGAGATTATTTTGTTGTTTGTGCTCAAAATCAGCTGATCAGCATGTTAAAAGTTTGGTTTTTAAACTCCACTGAACACTAACCACTGGCGTAATCCACTCCAACATACAGAATTATTAGACATAGAAGCCCAACCATCATCTATGTCTATGAAGTGTGGAACTCTTAAAGACCCATAGTTCCATACTTCCGATTTTTTAATTTTATTTTTCAAATTCTCCTATTGCATGTTTAATTCCCATTTAACATTTAATCATTAACCTATACAACCCCTATGTCATGGATGCATATACAAAATCAGTGGCGTTAGAGTCTCTTATTTTATTATCAGTACCTTTTGATTTAGCGTACTTAACAAACTTAGAACAATTTAGTTATCAATTGATTTGACATTAGACATACGTTTTAAGATTTATTTTACTTATTCGCATTATATAGACAAATTGTATACTGAGTTGGCACTAGTCACCATACAAACCATCCAGTCTACGCCATAATCGTCATTGGTCTATACCATCATCAGCCTTGGTCTACACCATCATACTTGGTCTACTTCACCATGCCCTCTAGAGGACATCGTGGACACCAGTTGTAATACTTTTATTATTTTTGTTTCCCTTTCTATGGATTTATCCTTTGGACTTTGTGGAATACCCTCAACTTCCTGTTTCATTTTGTGGATTTATCTGTCAAACTTTGTGGAACATCCTCGACTTCCTGTTTCATTCATAGATCTGTCAACCGTGACTCTTTTGAACACTCCTAAAACAAGGACGCTTAGTTGCAATTCACCTACAAGGTACCCAAGTTGTAAATCGCAAGTGGGGGAATAAAGCATCCATCCATCCGTCCTCAAAGACTTATGTCCTTAGAGATACTGCGTCTCCTATGCCCTCCCTCTCTGCTGATCTGGGACAGATACTGGCATTCTGTTTTCACACAGGAAGCTTCCTTCTACCCCCCACCCCCCCACCGACCACCTTGACGTATTCAATATATGATGATTAGTTTAGATTTTGTGTCTCTTAAAAGAAGATTTTGATCAAAGAATGTCACTTTGCCTTATCAACAGAGATAGGATGCCATGACAATAGAGGAAGCTAACACCCAGTTGAAGTTCTGATTCAAAGAAACTAATTTGTTTGTATCAGCATGTTGCCAGAATCTAACTTACATTTTTCTAAAAGAAAAGGTGTTTACGCAATGGTGCCACTCATTAACAAAAGCCATTGTATTACCTTCTGAGACTTTAAGGGAGGTTTAATTACATTAAGTTATACAGGGGGATACTCCCACTGTAAGAAGCCCTCTGATTGGTTAAAAATTAAAAGGGCCCACCTTGTATAAAGAGGTCAGGTATACAGAACACTGGGAGTTGAGCCACGACAGCCAAGGAAGAAAGTTGGCTTGAGCGGCAGCTGAGCTGAGCAGATGGAATGAGTGGTCATTTTCCACATAGCAGAGGGTATCTGAAAAGAGACTCTGAACAACAGCCATGATGGAAGAAGTGTTCTGGTGAGAGATGGTGGATGTCCTGAACCTCAAACACCTGAGGAATGATGCACGCTGCTGGAGGAGATGTAGTCTCGAGAAGAAACATCCCTTTTTGAGTGACCACATGAACCTCCTGCCCCAAAGTCATCGCATCCACCGTGGTAATGAGAATGAACATCTCCATGGTAGGACGAGAACATCTTCCTTCTAATGAGAGAACCACTCTAAGTGCCAACTCTGTTTAGATAATTTAATTCACGAATCTGAGATAATCTTACCTAAATTTTAACATTAAGAGCTAAGAACCTTAGTCCAAAATTGAATCTAAAAACTCCTTCTCAAAGTCTCCAGATTTACGTCATTTACTTTCTGAAATAATACTATTGGCTGTTCATTCTTATTCCATATTTGCCATAACTTATTGTCATAATTAAAATTGAAAATAAATGTTACAGAATTGTGTATTTAAATCACCGGATTCTTGGTCTTTCTTCGAGGGATAGGAATTAAGTTCGCTAGAAGAACTCATGATTTATATATGTTTGAGGTGAGGCCGGTCCAGGTTACGTGAGTGTAAATACCTGTTAAAGGGTAGGAGTTTGACCGGACCAGAAGTCCAATATTCTATACATATATCACTACAGAAATATGGAAAATGTTGCTGAAACTAAAATTATCTGTTTCAGTTTTCTGATTTCATATCTTTGTACCATTTAATTTTCAGACAGTGAAAGGAGGAATTTCAGAAACCAGAATTGAGAAAAGAATTGTAATTTCTGGAGACACAGAAGTTGACCACAATCAGGTACAACCATCATTACCCTACAGTGACCCAATTGTTATGTTATTTTATGTTGTTTATTTGTCATATGCAGGTTAACACAAGGTCAACAATTCAATGAAATATTCAGGATTAGAAGAACCAATTTGCCTTGCTAAAAACAATAAAACAAACAAACAAGAAATACTAAAGCATGCTAGCAATAAGGGTACAATATAAAGTACCAAAAATGAAAAAGAAATATAAAATTTACAAGTTTCAAAAGAAATAGTAAACAACAACATGGTAGTAGACTATAACAGTGCAAGTAGAATTAATTAATACAAATAAGTATTTTGCAGGTAATAATATAAGCCCCTTCCCCCTACCCCCCCCCCTGGGCTCACCAACTGTGTATGTGTGCGGGTGGGGGGGCGTGGGGGGGGGGTCAAAAGGGTTGGGTGCAATGTGGGATGGGTGGTGGCTGAGGGTGGGGACCTAGGCAGGTTGATCCTCGGCTACAAAAGCTGACTCTTGGGACGTAGAATGTCACCTCTCTGGTGGGGAAGGAGCCTGAGCTGGTGTGTGAAGTTGAGAGGTTCCGATTAGAAATAGTCTGACTGACCTCAACGCATGGCTCTGGCTTGGGAACCAGTTTCCTTTTTTTCATTCAACCTTTATTTAAACAGAGTCAGAGAGATTTATTTGTCATTCGCATCACATGTGGTACATGTGGTGAAATGAAATTATGTACGCAAGGTCCCAGTTAAATCCAACAATAAAATGTAAAAGAAAAAGAGTAATAAGATCTAAGATATGAACTAAGAAAAACATCAGCTAAATAATATACTAAGCACTAATAGAATAGAAACATTAAGTCAAACAGCAGCACAAACATGAGTCTGTGTGAGCAGATGAGCACGCATGAACACAGCAGCATGAAACAGATCAGCAGCAACATGATGTGATTTTTCACAGTGATTATCCTGGTTAGATATTAATGAGTCTAACAGCCTCAGGGTAAAAGCTGTTCCTCAGTCTAGTGGTTCAGCATTTAATGCTCCTTAACCTCCTTTCCAAGGGGAGCGGGGCAAAAAGTGTGTGTGCTGGGTGAGTGGGGTCCTTCATGATGCAGGTTGCCCTCTTCCTGCATCTAGAGGTGTAAATGTCTGTGATGGTGGGGAGACTGACTCCCAACAGACTTCTGTGCAGCCTCCATGCCACGCGTTGATGCTGGAGCACAGAATGTACAATCATACGTGAGCAGAGTAAACAGGAGAGGACTCAGCACACATCTCTGAGGGGAGCCGGTGCTGAGGGTTATGGTGGAGGAAGAGAAGTTGTGGATCCTCACTAACTGTGGTCTGTTTGTTAAGAAGACTAGGACCCAGTTGCAAATGGAGGGGCTTAGTTCTAGTGTGAGTAGTTTGTCCATCAGGGTTTGGGGGATCATGGTGTTGAAGGCAGATTTGAAGTCCACAAAGAGCATACGGACGTAAGAGTCCTTCTGCTCCAGGTGGGTGAGAGCAGTGTGGACCACAGAGGAGATGGCATCCCCTGTTGATCGGTTCTCACGATATACGTACTGATGAGGGTCCTCGTTGATGTTTATGGTTGTTTTGATGTGGATCATGACAAGTTTTTCATAGCGTTTAGCGTCTATAAGAGTGAGGGCTACTGGTACCGATAGTCATTCAGACCAGTCATTGTAGAGCTCTTTGGGACTGGGTTGATGGTGACATTATTCAGGCAGGTGGGAACTGTTGCCAGGGTAAGTGAGGTGTTAAAGACGTCGGCTAGCACCTCACAGAGCTGATCGGCACATTCCCTAATCCTAAACAGGTTAGTCCCATTGAGCCACGAGGACTCATTTACAAGAGAGACATGGATTTTAACATAGAGTGATGACAACAGTGGATAACAACGACAACAATAGACATTCACAAATGAGTCATTTTTTTAACAATTGAAAACAAAATGATAAAAGAAAAAGAAACCACGAAAAAACAGCTAGATTATGAGGCTGTGTAGAATACTAAAAACAAGAACATGTCTGCATTGGTTTTTGCCAGGAACTTAACAGATGTTTAAAGCTACTTAGCCACATCCTTGAGAGGGGTTGGACACTCTTCCACTATGGAGTAGCCCCTGGTGAGAGGCGTAGAGCAGGAGTGGGCATATTTGTTGCCTCCCATCTTTTTGCCTGTACGTTGGGGTTCACCCCAGTGAACGAGAGGTTAGCCTCCCTCAGCCTACATGTTGGGGACAGGTTCTGACTGTTGTTTGTGCTTATGCGCCAAACAGAAGTTAATATTAGCCACTCCTTT